>NC_135176.1:24799785-25112285 GCF_041146795.1 Maylandia zebra | reverse complement strand
ACGTTTGACATGCAAGAGAGAGCAAGTGAATGTACAAGCAATAACAATGTGTCAATCAATCAATGGACCACAGTCAGCAGACTTGTCTTGTTCTGGAGAACACAGCTTGGCCAACTATAGTCTAACTGAGCCAAATATGGCTTGCACTCATTTTGGGGTGGACTTTCTTGGGCTGTTTAGAGCTGCCAGTGAAGAATGTGCTTTGTATTTGAATCCATTTATTCTAAAGCTGCAAGATTGCTAAATAAATTAGACTTCACAATTTCCACAGAAATTACGGTGGGAATGTTGCTTCTGCCACACTTGATCTGTGGCTTGCTGCTGAAAAGAGGAGGCAAACAGGCTGGCCAAACAAATCTGAATAGAGACAGCAGTTGATACTTTTATTGTCAGAGGTTCAATTAAATTTAAAAAAAAAAAAGTAGACCTTTAATTTCAAAAATCTGATACATTAAAGCATCTCCACTGGCAGAACACTTTTATCTTTAAAATTAGACGTTTCTGGGAATTGTGTTCATAAATTAACATGAGATTTTGGTTATATCGCACAGCCCTATCTGAAGGGTTGGGTGTTTTGAGAGTCAGTTCTGTTTTCATCCACATTCTTCGTTTGTCAGAGTACTGTAGCTCTGCTGGCTCGGTGCGGGTCATGATTTAGTTGAAACCGGACTGTGTTTAACACATTAAGCTTTAGAAAAAGGCATTACAGTCACGATATAAAGAAAGTGCACTCTCCTGAGTGAGAATGTATAATGTATATGTAACCGAGGACAAGGGATGAGTAAACGGGGCAAAGAAATAAATTGATCATTTATTTATTACATGAGTTAGACATACAAATTCCCAGTCATTTCCAGACAGGACTTACAACACATCCTGCTGATATCCCAGCTGTCCATGAGACTTACCACACAAACTGTGCGAAAATAACAACACTGCAACCAGAGGAGGAGCCAGACATTTGAAACACCCGGGGCTTAGCCCTAAAGGGTAGTATGCATGTGGGATTTTTTTTTTTTTTGAGGGGGGGGGGTGTAGAAATGACTGAAAGATTAATAGGCTCTGTTTTGAGTTTTGTTCAAAAAAGAATGACTTCATATAGGGAAATATATATATCACACATGCAGGACACCTTAAACTAGTTTTTTAATTGAGCAGCAAGACAGAACGAAGTCGGGGCTGTATCAAGACACAGGGACTAAACCCCAATTCAACCAGACCCAGAACTGATCCAGAATTAAAACAGGACTACAACAGTTCAAAAGCAGGATTACTGAGGACTTAACCAAGACATAACCACAATCAGAACTAGATGATAGTAGCACTAAAAATCATCATAGACCTGCACTACACTTATTTTTTTAATTCTACCAAAGTACAATATTTAGATTGAGAAAAGTTTATATAATTATTTAGCCTTGTTGTGCAAACAAGCCTGCAGAACTTAATAAATATAGAATTTGAAAAATAGCAAACCTAAAAAGAAACACTAGGTACGAGATACATGAGTACCTATGATACAGTGATACTTTTAGTAAGCAACCATTTGACTAACATGTGTGTCTCACCTGCTCTTGTTCATCTCTGTTCTGTCCTTATTCTCCTCTCTCCCTCTCTGTTCCTCTCTCTCCCTCTTTGTGCTGACAATCATCAAATATACAGTTGAAACCAGATATTTACAAACTCTTCAGATCAAAACACAAACACTTTTTTAATTGTAACATCAAATCAGACTAAATGTTTATTTTTTTAGATTGATAAATATAAAAACATATTTGTTAACTTTAAGAGTAAAGAGAGAAACTGTCTGTGTTTTTTAATTGCAAATGGCACCAAATTGTATTCAAATTGAGCCACACTTATGGAGCTCCACGATTCTTTTCCTGGTGTTTTGGTTGACATCTCTTGATTTTCCCATGTCAAAGAAACAGGCTCTGTGTTTTGCCTTATATGCATCCACAGCTGTGCCACCAATTTACTCACATGGACTCTACTAACCTATCAGAAGCTTCTTCAGCTCAGAATGGAATCGTCTGGAGTTTTCTTATTAATTAACAATAAACTTAGTGTACATGTACTCCTAAATTTAATGAAAGTGATAAAAAATAGACAGCTCTGTCTCTCTTTATTCTGACATTTAACTAATTCAAAATATATTTCAATATTTATCTAAAACAAAAGTTTACTCTAAATTGATGTTGTACAGTAAAAATGTTTTATGTTTTCTCCCTAAAGTGTATGTAAATATCTGGTTACAAATGTGAATATCCTGCTGTGTACTGAAACCCCTCTTGTTTTGCATAGAAATATACTGAACAACATACAAAGCATAATATATAAAATAACATTTACCTGAGTTTTTTCTTTGAAAGAACCCTCTAATGTCCATTCTTATATTTCAGTACATAACTGAAACCGATTTAGTCGGGGAGGGTAAGAACTGAAAATATGAAATAAACACACGTAAGCTAAGACTCTCTAAAAAATAGCATTTGTTCGGCTTTTCATTTCGCCATTTGTTGATTCACTTGAAGAGCAAGTAAAATAATATTGGTCAAGTGATCAGTTTCATATCAATCTTTCGTGATGCACCGTCATATTTACATTATTTGTACGGTACGAATGATTTGCTTTGGTACCTGCTCAAACTTAAGCTCTCCTTAGTATGGCTGGCTCCGTCTCTCCAACAGCGCACTCACGGGCAGCAGCTCCCCCCGCCCCCTCGCTCAGTCGCTTAGTGCCTGAGCTTGGATCATACCAATATCAGGGGGGGATTCACGCACAGTCGTAAATTCCCACCGTGTGCACTATGTGCTTCGAATATTGTGTGTACTTTTTGTTTTATACAGTTGTCAGCCAGGCATCTAACTATGAAAAAATTACACTCCAAAATACCCCGGGCTTCTGACAAAACAACCCGGGCTTAAGCCCCGTAAGCCACCCCCCCGCTCCGCCCCTGACTGCAACCCGTCACACCCCGCTTAGCGACACTGCAATCGTGGCACACACTGCAAACATGTGCCGCGCTGGAATGGGCTGCTGTGTTCGCTTCGGATTACTCCTCACCCACCCCTGTGGCTTGTCATGTCTTCACAATGTTGTGCTGTGGACATTTATGTGCTTTTTTGTGCAGAGGAGTTTTTTGTTTCCTGTTCTCGTGCTGTCCTACCATGGAAGCACAGCATGAGTAGGGGTCTCTTTTTTTCCTCTTGTACTTTCCCCACTGTAGTGTACATTTCAATGTTTTTTCCCCTCTGATTCTACCAATCTCCGACCTGTATCCCCATGTAATGTTTGTGCCATATGTGTAAGGGTGGGTAGGGGTCCCATTTCACTGCAGGGCAACCTGCATGTGACGAATAAAGCTTTGATTGATTGAAACAATTCGGGTCTCAGCGCAGCTGGGAATCAGTGCTATGCATGGCCTGCGATTGGGAAATAAAGGGAAGTGGCACAAACAATTAAACAAAAAAACAAACAAAAGGGAGGTTAGTCCGCCCTTACACAACTTACTCTCAATCAATAACCGCCTTTACGGCTGGACAGACTAACCAAAACAAAATTACAAATCAATCAAAAGAACGAAAAAAGGACAGCAGAGACAGCACAGCTGAAAAACAAACAACTTTATCAATTAAAATATTACCCAATAAAATATCAATTTTAGGAAACCATTCAAAATCATGAAGCTAAAACAAACACTCAATATACCTACAACATTGATCAGTTTCCCTGCGCGCAGTCGATCTAGGGCTTGATCAATTCTTCTATTAAAATTCGTGATCACACTAAAAAAGTCCAATGACACATTAAAAATAGGCACATGCAATAGCAAACGATCCAAACAAAAATGGCAAAAGTCTCTTACCGACAGTATACCCACTCGCACCTGAGTGAATTAATTGCCTCTGATTTTTTTTTTCCACACACCCACTACCTTTTCACAGCTCTTTTTTTTTTTTTTTTTTTTTTTTGGCCTGTCCCGTTTGGCTCTTTTGCCATCAGAATTGTTGTCTAAAGGCAAAGAAAGATGCCCAACGGATTTACTTTACCAAATTGACCATCCCAGCCTTGCCGTAATGGTCCATTTGATTCACCTTTTATTGTTTATTTTATTTTCACTTACTGAATACGGGACAGACTTGACTGGGGGAAAGAAGGGGAGAAAGAAAGAGGGAAAGAGAAACAGCTGAGAAGAGGGACGGGGGAGAAGGGCAAAAGACAAAAACCAACAGAACGGGCAGAGAAAAAAAATGCATATATCGATCACCTGGATCACCTGCTGAGAAAGAAAAAAGAAAACAAGCAGAAGAGAACAAGAGTAATAGAATAAACAACATCACAATGATATATGGGAATATGACAGTAAATACTAAATATTAAACATTATTGTGCAGCACATAAGATCAACAGAACACAGTGTGCTTTGAGGTAGGAGCCAAAAAGGGTGTAGTTTGTGGGTGTGATCACCCGTGTGTACACCTGTGAGCATGGACGCGCTTGTTTTTTGTTTTTTAAAAGGTTCCTTCATGTAATAATCTGCTAGAGGGTGTGGGGGGGCCACAGCCCCGTCCTTCAGGGCATGAAGCAGGTATGGAGGAGATCAAAACTCCAGACATCCAGAGGCCCCCAGAACACAAGAGACCAAGGAAGACCAACAGAGGGGCAGCCGCGCCACTGTCCCAGAAAGAGCTGAGGAGAGTCCCAGATGAGGGCTCACTCAGCAGCCGCGGAGCAGAAGCCAGGGGGAGTTGCAGTGACGCGCCCGTGAGCTCCGCCGGCAGCCAGCCGCGCCTGAGTGACCGAGCCCCAGGCCGAGAGGCCGGGGGCACCCCACCTCCGAAGTGGCCCGAGCGAGCCCCAGGCTCCAGGCCCCGATAAGCGGCCGCCAAGGAGTGAGCCGGTGTGTACCTGGACGCCCATCCCCGGACACAAAGAGCCACCAACGCACCGATGTCCGAGGGGGACCGCCACTGGCAGGGGAAGTGGTGGTAGGGGGAGATAGGCCTCCATACCTTGGAGGGCCTGAGATGTTCCCAGAGAGGTGGCGCCTGACACCCAACCTGACATATAGACACAGACATACAGGCACACACAGACACAAACATCCATTCCCACCCTCATGCTCTCATATGCACTTACTCCACACTCAACCAACGTGGAGACAGACATAAAGAGACGTTGTACACACGATCACACTCCCCAAGCGTACTCTACAAACCGGGTCTAGGTGCCCTTGCCCCTGGAGGGGGGAACTGCACCCAGACCCAGGTGGTGTTACCCTTTTCCCTACGGTGGGGGGAGGCAGACCGCCCCGACTCTGCAGCAGGAGGAAGGCACCTTTTCACAGCTCTTCAGCCAATCACCTGGCAGAGAGCAACAAACTGCCAGGTGACACTTGTTACATATAGAATAACAATAGAAGACAATGCTGAAAACTAGTGATGGCCAAATGAAGCTTTCTGAAGCACTGAAGCTTGTATTGAAAAACGGTTCATTACTCGAAGCTTTTCAACACAGTCCTGTTTGGTGACATCTGGTGGCCAAAAATACAAAGAGCAGCTTGAATCCACAAAATAAAACCAACTGCTTCATTACGATTGCCTACTCTACAGAGTGGAGTTTTGTCTGATATTGGGCCGCTGTTGTGTTGCTTTGAACGTGTATTTTTTGGTGGTTAAAAAAATGTGTTTTATTTGTTTAATAAATAGTTTTGACCAGTAAACTCTCAAGGTTCAAGGTTCAAGGTTCTTTATTTGTCACATGCATAGTTATACAAGTATAACACACAATGAAATGTAGCCTGACACGCTCCTCGACATGTGCAATATATATATATATATATATATATATATATATATATATATATATATATATATATATATATATATATATATATATATATATATATATATATATATATATATATTCATATATTCATATTCACCCAATATACATTGGGTGAATGTGCAGCAGTAGCAGCAAGCAGGTGAATTCTGTACATTAATATGAATAGACATCTGACTATTTTACAAGATAGACAATATAAACATATTTAAAATTAAAGGAATTGAAATGTACATTGTGCCTTGGTTTAGTGTCTGGAAGAGTCCTGTCTCAGTCAATTATAGATGATGTGAGAGGGCGGGTGTGTGTGTTTAGGGCACGGATGGCTTGGGGATAGAAGCTCCTCTTGAGTCTCTCTGTCCTTTCCCGGAAGATGCGGAACCTTCTACCAGATTGCAGAAGTTGGAACAGTTTGTTGCCAGGATGGGACGGGTCCTTCAGTATCTGCGCTGCTCTAGTCCGGCATCTCCTGGTGTAGGTGTCCTGAAGCGGGTAGGTGTCCTTGTTTAAACATGCACCATGGTGTGGTCTTCCTTTGCTTGTGACTTCTTGATGTTAGTAAATACAATAATTGAAAAATACCACGTTACATATTGTGGCATGCAGAGGAAACTTTACAAAGAAGCTCACAGAGAGAGATTGTTATTCAGCCCCAAGCTGGTAGGGGGAGCTCTTTATTAAGATAAGATAAGATAAGATAAGATAAGATAAGATAAGATAAGATAAGATAAGATAAGATAAGATAAGATAAGATAAGATAAGATAACTCTTTATTGTCATTGCACAGTCATACATAGTACAGTAGTACAATGAAATTGGAAAAACTGTCCTACGTCGGCACTACATATAACACAACACGACACGATATGACACATCACAACGTAACAAACAACACAACACAGTATATTAACTTAGTATAAAAAAGAAGAATAAGTGTATGTGTATTGCACACTGTTATTATTGCACATTAATTATTATTGCACCTTGTTATAAATATAAATATTATTGTTATCGTTTTAAACATTGTTACCTCCCCCTAAAAAGTCCAGGGAGGTATCCAGTCAGGTCAGCTATTTACATTGATCAGGGCTATTGCCCTGTTGTAAAAGCTGTCCTTGAGTCTATTTGTTCGGGACCTCAGCAGCCTGAACCTCCTGCCAGACGGCAGCAGCTTAAACACCCGGTGTCCTGGGTGTGTGCAGTCCCGTAGGATGCTGCGTGCCCTCTTGAGACAGCGAGTGCTGTACAGGTCCTTCAGGGAGGGAAGAGGATGTCCAATGATTTTTTGGGCCATGTTGATGACCCTCTGGAGTGCCTTTCTGTGTGCTGTGGTGCAGCTGGAGAACCACACACCGATGCAATATGTCAGCACACTTTCAATGGAGCAGCGGTAGAAGACGGTCAGCAGCTCCTTCTTCAGGTCCATTTTTCTGAGGATTCTCAGAAAGTGGAGACGCTGTTGGGCCTTCTTTAAGACCGCAGAGGTGTTAGAGCTCCATTGGAGGTCTGTGTCTATGTGCACACCCAGAAACTTGAAACTGGAGACCCTTTCCACGCACTCCCCGTTGATGCTGACAGGCTGCAGCTCGGACTTCCTCCTTCTGAAGTCAACTACCAGTTCTTTTGTTTTGGTGGTATTGAGGTCCAGGTTGTTGTCTGCACACCAATCTGACAGCCTCTGAACTTCAGCTCTGTATGCAGTCTCATCTCCCCCTGAGATGAGCCCCACCACAGTGGTATCATCTGCAAACTTGATGACTGTGTTGTCTGGGTGGGAACTAACATAGTCATGTGTGTACAGAGTGTACAGTAGGGGACTCAGTACACAGCCTTGTGGAGAGCCGGTGTTGAGGCTGAGGGCTGAGGAAAGATGAGGCCCCACTCTAACTCTCTGTACACGGTCTGAGAGGAAGTCTCTGATCCAGCGGCAGGTGGTGGAAGGAAGTCCAATTTCCAGCAGTTTATCTATTAGTCTGTCCGGGAGTATCGTATTGAAAGCAGAGCTAAAGTCAACAAAGAGCAGCCTGGCGTAACGGCCCTGCACTTCCAGGTGAGAGATGGTGGTGTGGAGCGTTGTAGCAATGGCATCTTCAGTTGATCTGTTAGCTCTGTATGCAAACTGGAGCGGGTCGAGTGTGGGTGGCAGGCAGGACATGATGTGACGTCGGACCAGTTTCTCAAAGCACTTCATTATAACAGGTGTTAGAGCAACTGGTCGGTAGTCGTTGAGGCTGCTAATGTTAGTACGCTTTGACAGTGGGACAATTGTGGCTGACTTTAGGCACGGCGGGATGCAGGACTGGGACAGTGAAGTGTTGAAGATCTTAGTGAAGACCCCAGCCAGCTGGTCTGCACACTCTTTTAGGACCTTTGCGGTTACCCCATCTGGTCCGGTGGCCTTCCTGGGGTTCACTGCCCTCAGTGTGCGCCTCACCTCATATTCCTGCACTATGAGGCTTGGGCTGCTGCTGTCCGATGTTTTTGCTGCTGCTGCCTCTGGTCCCTTCACCTCAAAGCGTGCGAAGAAGTGGTTCAGCTCCTCTGCAAGCTCCGCGTTACCCTCAGTCAACGTGGTATTGCCAGGTTTGTAGTTGGTTAAGTGCTGAACTCCCTGCCATACCTGTCGTGAGTTGTTGGTGGTGAAGTGGTCTTCGATCCTTCTCTTGTACGCTGCCTTGGCCTCTCTGATGCCTCTTTTCAACTGAGATCTGGCTGCACTGTACTGCATACCATCACCGGATCTAAAAGCGGCGTCACGTTGCTTCAGCAGGACCTGGACCTCTTTAGTCATCCAGGGTTTCTGGTTGGAATACACCCGGAGACGTTTGTCCACAGTGACACTGTTGACACAGAAGTTAATATATGAGAGCACTGATGTTGTGTGCTCTTCAAGGTCCTGATGTTCGAACACGCTCCAGTCCGTGTTTTCAAAACAGTCCTGCAGCTGATGTGATGCACCTTCTGGCCAGGTTTTCACAGTTTTTGTGACTGGGGGGGCTCTTCTCCTAATGGGAGTGTATGCAGGGATCAACAGCATGGACATGTGGTCTGACAAACCTAGATGTGGTAGAGGGGTTGCTCTGTAGCCTTTTTGGATGTTGCTGTAGGCTTTATCCAATGTGTTTTTCCCCCTCGTTGCACATTTAATATGCTGTTCAAATCTGGGGAATACTGACCTTAAATCAGCATGGTTGAAGTCCCCAGCTATAATGTGCACTGCGTTTGGATGGGAGTTCTGCTGGTTGCTTATTGTCTTGTGCAGCTCCTCCATGGCAGAGTTAGCATTAGCATCGGGTGGTACATACACGGCCGTTACCATGACAACAGTAAACTCGCGAGGTATGTAGACGGGTCTGCACTTCACAGTCAAGTATTCCAAATCCGGGGAACAGTGGCTGTCTACAGTCTTTGTGTTTTTGCACCAGCTGTCATTGGTGTAGATGCATAAACCCCCTCCTTTGATCTTACCGGAGTGGCCGTTCCACAACACACACTGATGTTACACTGTGCTTCGAGGGTCATCAACAGCATAACAGAACTCACCCATGGTTTCATTCATTCTATAAAACAACAACTGTAAGTGCCTTTGAACCACAGTACAAACACAACATTCAGGATAACAGTTAAAAGTAGTGTAACCATAAACAACAAAACAAGAACATCCAAACAGCAGCACACGTCCCAAGGCATGATGGGAGAGAACTAGCCGCTCCCCCAACACGCCACAATATAATATATACATATAATAATGTACAACACATTATGGAGTATGCTTCTGCCCTGAGGTCCTGCCTCCATGTACTTATGCAATTAATCGCTAGACAGGTGTATTTATAAATAATATTATATTAGGGAAATTTTCCCAGACATATTTTTGACCTGTGGGTAGAATTGATTGTGAAATGGAAAGGAAAAATGCTTATGAAATTGCAAATTAAAAACATGATGCATTTAAGGTAACCCTTTTTCATTTTTATTTAAAAAGAGAATTTGTTCTAATGTGCGATGGCCGAACCTGTTCCTTTTGGTGGAGATCATTTATCCTGCCTTAAGGAAAATCCCTTCACATGGCCCAGAGGAGGCTGGAGTGCAGAGAAACTGGTAGAGATGCAGTTTTACAGTCTACCTGGGCCCCACAAACTATCAGCTAAAGAGAATAAATAAATTCAATTGCTGCACATTTGGCAGACTAACATTTTCAGATTAATTAAACAATAAAATATATATTTTTACAACATTACATGTAAAGAGTCAAGTGGAAGTTTTTCTAAAGTTATTTAATGATATTTATATTATGGAGGCAGATTTTTGACATTTTATCTTTTTCCCATTTTCAGATATAATAAACACGCACAAAACAAAAGTAAACGGCCAGAACACAAAGCTGTAAAACCCACCCGATTGACAAAAATCAACTCAAAATTCTCCCACACAACAGAACCTCCTCTATTCCTCGCTGGCTCCAAATCTCTCAGTGGAATGATCAGTGGTTCGCTATCTGTCACCAAAACACTCCACAAATCCCGTGAATGATTCGCTTCCTTATAAACCATTGAATCAGATACCGAAGCAGTTAGGTTCTAAATGAAGCTTCGGACGTCACCGATCACGTGACTCTGGCCAAACGAATCAAGCTTCGATACAGTGCTTCTGAAGCAGTGTGTTGATTTTTTTGACACACGCACCGGAGCTTCAGCTTCAAGCGGGCCATCACTACTGAAAACTACTTTCGCTCATTCGTCCTTGTCGTTGTAGGATGTCTTTGAGTTCAGTGATCTAGCTATAGTTCAGTTTTTGGAGAAAGGACCCTTTGACATCTCTCGAGTAGTTTCCGTAGTGTAGTGGTTATCACGTTCGCCTCACACGCGAAAGGTCCCTGGTTCGAAACCGGGCGGAAACACATTTATATTACATTTCAGTATATTCATTGTTATACCAATACATACAAAAGTCTTATGTGAAAATGTCCCCAAAATTTCATTCTGTTCATCTGGACGTAGCGTATCATTTGTAGACACGTTTCCTCACTCATCCAAGTGACTTCTTCATTCTTATCTTTCCCCGATCTTATAAACAGTACTTTTGCATAATGACTGACCACTGATCAATGGTCATGAGAATTTGCATATTAATGATCAAGGCACTGACCTCCCAGCCCATTGTTCCTTCAGTGGTGCTAGTTTCACTCATTATGCAAATATACTGTTTATAAGATTTTGGAAACCTGCTGAGACTGAAGAAATAACGTTGATGAGTGACGAAACGTATCTCCCACTGAAAACGCTACGTCCAGATGAACAGAATCAACTTTTGGGGATTTACTTACCTGGACCACTGAGCATGCATCAAGATGTGACGTGCAAGTACTATGAGTTACGTAATCACAATCAAAATATGTACTGTATATGTGTTATATACTACATATGTAACAGTCACTCCACAGAAAAAACAGTTTCTGCTGAATTTTCGTCAGCAGAAACTGGACACAATAATAATGAACATCTTAATGAACGTCTTCAAGCAACTTAAAGAAGTCCAGACGCTTTTCTTTGCAAGCTCCTTTGACTACGATGACCTGGATGACTGAGAACCTTCACAGACAAATAATGAACATCAGCTGAACCTGCAAACACATGAATGCAGCGATATTATTTTATTTAAATTATGCCAATTTCAGTGTAATGTGTTTGTGTTCAGAGGGGATTCAGTCAAACTTAACTGCAGCTTACCGTGCCAGTTTATCAGACGGTCTGTGCCACTCAAACTGTGTGCGTTGTTTCTTCAGAGATGCACTTCATAACTGTAAAATATCGCACACAGCGACTCTCGCACTTCTGAGTCTTCTAATGGTCAGGGATGAAAGCCATCACGACATGGTTTCCGTAGTGTAGTGGTTATCACGTTCGCCTCACACGCGAAAGGTCCCCGGTTCGAAACCGGGCGGAAACAGTTTTGGTCCGGGGTGAAAGAAATGTCTTGTCGATGGGCATGTGCAAAGGTCACTCAGGTTAATTACGGTAAAAGGAGCAACTTAACAAGGAAGATTTACTCAGAAGAAAAGCTGACCACAGAAACTGGGATCCACAGTTAAAGCCGGATAGAGATTGATTACACAAAAAAAATGTTCATTTTCATCGCTGACACTATTACCTAATCAAATCACTTAACGCCAACGGCCCCTCCCCTACCTTCGCTCTGCTCTCATGGAGCTTGTTGAAGAAGTTTAGAGCCATGACAGAAAAAAAAAACTGAAAATAAATGCAGAATAAATGTGTGAATTTAACCGAAATGTTAGCTGCTAGGGATGCAGTGGCTCCATGGAGAAGTGCAGGAGGATGGACAGCAGTCCCAAGAAGACAGTGAGGACAAGACAGCGCGAGGTCACCTTAACAAGGTAAGAAAATAGATGGATTCAAGTACAATGAGTGAGTCACCATTAACAGCGTTAATTGTAGCTTTTAATTGTCACGTGCTGCACTGCTGCAGTGCATAAGCAGTGTTGGTCAAGTTACTTGAAAAAAGTAATCAGTAACTAATTACTGATTACTTCCCCAAAAAAGTAATCCCGTTACTTTACTGATTACTTATTTTCAAAAGTAATTAATTACTTAGCAGGGCTCTAGAGTGCGACCAATTTGGTCGTAAATGCGACCAAATTTTTCAGTGGTGCGACTAAAAAAAAAAATTTGGTTGCACCTGTGCGACCAAATGTTCGGGTAGCAAAAAAAAAAAAAAAAAAAAAAAATCTGTAACCTTCCCTGTGGTCAACAGACACACATTTTGCCCCTATCGTGGACTAAACCAATCAGAGATAGTAAGGGGCGGGACCTCTCTGATTGGCCGTGGTCCAGTTGAAAGTGCAGGTGGAAGTGGGCGGTGAGTAGCTTGATTAAAGCCATATCAACTCATTAGATCCTGACTCGACTTTTAAATATAACTGTGTTTTGCCAGAAACGCCAGATTCTCAGATTAAAGCTCACAAAACCATTTCAACAACAACCTAACAGCAGATGAGAGCAGGTACACGGACTCCACACAAAGACGTAAACACAGAACGGACCCGACGCATCAGAATCAACTTTGTCTTTCTCGGCTTTCTCACCCGACGGCCCGCAGACGGACACGCTGTCGGAGCTCAGTGATCCTGATGCGTCCGGTCCGCGCTGTGATTACGTCTTTTTGCGCTGATTCTGAGCTGCAGGTTTTGTCTCTCCAGCCAAAATTCACCGAGCCAGCAGCAAAAGAAGCAGCAAACTGCGCTTCACATTTGATCAATGTCGTCATGAATTTTGCTGTTTTGCTTCCACGACTATTAAAATCACACTCCATGCACAGCTAGCTCTCTCTCTCTCTCTCTGTACTTCAAGAACAGTTTCCCGTCTCCAATCTCTGTTTTCTGTATTATTCATTCGCTTATTACCCACCAGTCTACTGTTGTTTACAGCGCTGTGGCTGCTGTCTTTTTCTTTTCTTTTTTTCACTTAAATGACCTCGGACAAGAAAGCCTGTTTTTTCTGTTGTTCAATACTGAAGAAATTTAAACTTTATATGCAGAACATTGTAGAATATTTTTAAGGTTATCTGCTATAAAAAGCCAGACCAGGAAAATCTCCTTCATGTTTTTCTGTGTTTTATTCTCAGTTACTTTCACACAAAGGCATCTGCTGTGATGCTCACAATTCTGATGAAGTCAGTACTGATAAGTGATCAGAATTATAATATTTCTGACTCTTCTGGCTAAGTTGAATCGAATCGGGACTTTGAAAACCAGAATCGAATGGATTATAGAAATCAGTGATGATACCCAGCCCTAGTGAGCCGCCTAGGCACGACAGAAGTGGATGTAGCTGTAATAGGAAAAGAACTATTGCTAACTTTTCTCTTAAGTTAAGGCCTGATCCTTCTGAAATTCATAGCCAGTGCTCTGACACGGTGTCATCAATCTTTGAATGCTGAAAAAGCACAGTGTATCCAGAAAAACACATTATATTACATAAATTATTATAAAATTTGTGTGCGCCTAACTTTTGTACGCCTAACTTTTTAAAGTTAGGCGTACCGGTACGCCCATGGCAAAAAGTTAGTCTAGAGCCCTGCTTAGTTACTTTTTATAAACACAATTTACAACCTGAAGAGGTGATAAAGCGATAGATCTTTCAGCCCAATTCTACTTTTTCTACATAATCCATCATACAAAATGTAATCAAATGGAAAAGTCCCTTTTTAAAACTTATTTTATTAGTTTTAATCTGTTAACTTTATGCATAAGCAAAAATTTAATTAAATTTTATATGCAACATTCTCTGACTGGAAGAAATTTGTTTAATATTTAAACCTATTTTCTGCACATTCCAGCACATAAAATAATTTTTTTTGTGTGTGTTTACACTCACTCTTTCAAATAGATGCAAGTAAAACACAGCAGAAAATAAATAAAGTCAAAGACTCAGCGGTCCTGTTGCTCTATTTTCACCTGTAAAGCAGGAGTGGGGTAGGCAGAGGTTTACCCTGGTGCAGGTGTGCCGCAGCGGTCAGTGGAAGAATCCGCGAGTTTCTCTGTGAGTTTCCCATTACGTCGTAGGGCACTCGGTGCTTGCTTGGAAGTTTAGGGGGTTTTTCGCTGTAAAAAGAAGTTTTCTTCCCACGCAGAACGGACGCTAATGTTTTTGTCACTTTTTATGGAATCAAACTCAAAGTAAGGTCAGTACTTCCACGCTTTAAACGCTGCACGCTCATACTCTCTCCCGCACTCGATATATTATCCATTGTTGATCTGCACACTGTTGTCACGTACGTCGCACTCGCTTACGTCACTGTCATGAGACGTTCTCGCAAAAAAAAAAAAAAAAAAAAGCGTTCCTACGGAAAAGTAACGGTAATCTAATTACCGTTTTTGCAATAGTAATCCCTTACTTTACTCGTTACTTGAAAAAAGTAATCGGATTACAGTAACAACGCGTTACTGCCCATCTCTGTGCATAAGCAATCATGATGGGCCACCTGGACCAAAAATGCCAGGGCCGATTTTGTGTCCAGGTCCAGCCCTGCCCTAGAATTTACCTTATTGATGTTTAACCCTTTAAGACCTACCATAGAATCAACTCCGCCAGAGCTTATATTATATTTTTTACATGCTGTAGTACCATTTTTGGGAGCATTTCAAGTTGCAGTTCTACCGGGATTTAAAAATAGTTACGCAAAACGGAGCATGCCAGCTCCAACTAGCTTTAAAGGGTTAAACAGCTTTCCCAGCAGGCTGCAGTAGTTTAATATAAAAGCACACCGACTTGTCTCTGTTCAGATGTGGATATCACACAGCACACCTCTGACTGTCATCTTACTGAAGAGCAGAAATGGCATTAAATGGGAAAACTGCAGTAGTGACCGGAGCAGCGCTGGGGATAGGAAAAGCAATAACTGAGATACTTCTGCAAAATGGTGCCAAGGTAAAGTTGGACGCCTGTATATCTTTGTAGAGGGGAAAAAAGAAGCTAGAAATGATTTTACATAAGTGCTAACCAGTTTTCTGTTTAGCATTTTATCCCGTTAAAGATTATATCAAAGTTTCACATATCTTTTGTGGTTATCTACATTGTTTTGTTTTCTTTTTGTGGCACAGAAATTAACAAAACTACTTAAAATGTAATATCCAAGTTGAACAGTATTTGACTGCACTCCTTAGGATTATTTTTATTTTGAAACTTCAAAGAAAATTATTAATACAGTTTGCATAGTCTCTGAAACTGAACATATGCTATAAAAAAAAAAGGCCAAATGTTTGTTTTTCACTGAGTTGGTCCTTGGCTGGCACTTATTTTTCAGAACTCGGTGCTTCGGTCGATCATTAAACACTGGACCAATGTACTGCAACCATCTGAACCCCAAGCTGCAGTGGGTCAGGGTGGAAATTTTAAATGCTGAATGAACATTAACTATTAAAAAAAATTGATCTGTAAACTATAAACAATTCCAAATGTAGCAAGCCACAGGTGTTTATCTCTGCTCGCCTTCACCTGTTCAGGTAACCCTTTTGGATATAAATGAAACTGCAGGGAAGACTTTAGAGGAAGCCCTCAACAAACAGTATGGAGAAAAGAGATCTCTGTTCTTCAAGTGCAATGTTCAGTCTGAGGAGCAGATCAAAGGTAAAGTATACACAAAGAAAACAGTGGTGATTTTTTTTGTGGAAACATCACTGTGTTTAACAACATAACTATTAGAGAAACACATTACAGTCATGATACAAAGAAATTACAGCCCAAAATTATTTAAATGTAATGTCAGGTGTCCAACGGCACACAAAGTATTCTATTTTTTCCATTACCAACTTCGGCACACTGTAAACCCAAAGATGTTAGCACAACTTAAAGAAATTTGGGAAACGGGTTGTCTTAATGTTTTTATTAAAAGTTGAAGCTTATTGGAACTTCAATATATTTTGACGACAATAAAACTAAGATGTTTAGTCATTACATTCAAAAAATATTCAGTAACTGGTACTTAAAGTTTTCAGTCATGTCTCCCATGGAAATAAGTTGACATAACTTAAAAGGAATGAGTATAACAGGGGCACTTTTTCGGTTTAGCAAAACTCTTGTTCACTTTTGTAATCATTTTTAATTAAACAAAAAAAAAGTTAAAAATCTAGTGAAAACTCCAAAACATTTCAGGCAAAACTTTAAAAAAAAATGAAAGGAACTAAAAGCTACAATTGCGCTGAGTACTACTAGTATAGTACTATATAGACAAGTCTTATAAGGTCCCTCCACAGCATTCCAATGAGGCTGAGGTCTGAACTTTGACTGGGCCATTGCAACCCCTTGATTATTTTCTTCTGGTGTAGATCTGCTGCTGTGCTTCACTCATTAACCTGTTTATCCAGTTTCAGGCCAGCTTTACCTGCCGGCCTCACATTTGACTCTAGAACACTTTGGTATACAGAGGAGTTAATGGTTGACTTAATGACTGCGACGTGTCAACTTTGTGTTGACTTGTTCTTTTTGGAGAGAAACCATTCCAACAACTCTATCAACCCTTCCAAAAAGGAATACTTGTTCAGTCTTTCGTGCTAACTGAGGCTGATCTGAGATCTACAGTCTGACTTTGGGGTGATGTCCACAAAGTCAAATGTCTTCATCTGAATGTTTCCTACTTGTGAATCATTTTGCAGTGAGACAGTAATTCACAAGTAGCAGACACCGGATGAGCTTCGCATACTTAACCTCTTAATTCCTATGGAAGCAGAAAGGACATACTTAGTTTTTTGTAGTAGTTACTTAGCTTTTCATTATAATCCTTCTGTATTTTGACTTTTACACAGGAAGATTTAAAAAAAATAAATAAATAAATAATGGCAAACACACCTTTCATGTGACGTCAAAGAAAACATGATTCATCATAGCAGGCCACATACCAGCCCCCTGACTGGTCTGCGAATATGTAACCCCGCACACAACAATGTTGCATCATGATGCAGAAAATATTTCTTATAAATTTAAGAAAAATGTTAATAAGCACTTCCATACTAACTTGCACTGACGAAAGAAAAGTATCTAACATAACAACAAAAACATGGTTTGCTCTGCTTGCTATAGTGTGCCCTACACGTTTAAGGAAACAAAAAAAATCCACTATATTAATTAGAAATATGATTGTTACTGAAAAATGTTTAAAATTAGAAAATGAAATGTAAAATCCTCTGTGCTGCTTTATCGTGGGGCTAAACGTCACCTGTGATATGTTAAATGTTAAGAAATTTAGTGCAAAACATAACAGTTCTGTCCCACCTAAACAAATTGGTTACTTCTGTTAAACTATGGCTGACTGATCAGAAATGTGTCTTACCTGGTTTGCAGTTCTGTCCCAGTAAACACTAAATTGTCCAAATTACACAGACAACTTTTACATAAAGTACTTAAACACGTTGGGAACTATCTTGACTTTAAAATTCCTTACTTTTGATTCTAACCACTCTTCTTCTTCTACTGTCCTGTCTTTCTTACATCTTTCTCCATCTCAGAGTGAAGTTATCTCATACGAACCAGATTCATAAATGTGTAATCTAGCAGAGCAGGTGCAGTTTTGGTCTCCTAGATAACCTTTTTCTACTTTTGTCAGATTTCCAGTTGGTTACAGCAGTTTAAATAAAGACACAAGAAATTATGCTTGAAGGTTTTTGGTTTTTCTTTATTATTCACATATCTGTTACATACTTAAGGAATGATATCCGATGTCGACATGATGGTTTCAAGGTTTATTGGTGCTACTTAGTGATGGAAAAGGGACGTAACCTTTCATTTCTGTGCGCACCATGAAGGCCTCTCCATTTTTGGTCTCATCTGTCACCAGCTCAAGGATGCACTCTGCTACCTCAGGTGTACTGAATCAAAAAGGTACAGTGACATCAGTGAATATGCATGTACACATTATTATATCAAGTTATACAGATGGAGCAGAGAAACAAAATGTCGATGTTGTAAGGTTTATGACTGCTTTAACAAGAAACAGAAGAAAATTACTCACTTTAACACCCCAAGCTTTTCCACAAGCTGGTTGGCTACACCCTTCAGGTGAGCAAATTGTCCCAGTTTGTGTTCGATTGTCGTAAAAAGTTCGGTTCCAACAAAACTTGGACAAAGAGCGTTGACCCGTATTCCATAGTTTGATGCTGCAGAGGCAGCCTAGTTAAAAAAAAAAAAAAAATTCACATAATTAGCCTTCTTGGTTTAAGTAAAGCATAGCACGGACATAAACATTAAGTTACTGTTTGTTTCTAATCGGAGGCATTAAAATGCAGGTTATATATATTTCTCAAGTGTTCGGAGATCAATAGATGACTATTTGGGCATTTTAAATTGGAAAAAAAACAGCAGTAGGTTGGAGTTACACATAGAGCGCATGTACATGTTGATTCATAACTCTGCACTGAATGAACATGAGCAGCAGATTTTTGGACAACCCATTGTTTTTGTCTCTAATACACCAACACAGTAGAGTTTAAACACAGCCTCCCACTTTCAGAGGCTCGAAAGTAGTAGGATAGAGTAACATTATTTTAAGTCTGAGGCTTGTTTTTAATACTTGAGTGAGAATCCACTGCAGTTAGTGACTACCGTATTTTCCGCACTATAAGGCGCACTTAAAATCCTCAAAAATGATGAGTATTTTGACCTCGAAATGATTTAACTGGCTTCTGGCAAACCCCAAGACATGTTGAGGGGGTGATTTAGCCATTTAAAGCAGCTGTGTTGGCTCAAGGACACATCTAAAACCTGCAGGAAACCGTCCCCTGAGGCCTGGAGTTTGACACCTGTTGCAGTAGATACATTGGCATCTTCATTAATATCACACTCAACTGACTGCGTTTCGTCTTCCCATTGCACTGATGGGTGGACAGTTCTCAGGTGCCTGTGCATGATATCCTTTTCATGCACACTCTACACTCTGCCTATGTATTGTCAGTAAAATTTAAATGGTTCCAGATTTTGCTTCTTTTCTTGGTGTCACTCATTTTCACTACTATAACTTTCTAATATGACAATGTTGAGCAGGAGGGAGAGAAAGAGAGCCAGGGGCAACAACAAGAGACAACATAATTTACACATAATTGTGTGTATAATTTTATATTGTTGTTGATAATATAGAATTATCAACTAAACAACCCGAAGAGCCGGTTGGGAGCCGAAAGTGAACCTCCTTCACTTGTGTCAACATATAATTGGACGTCACATTGAGAGTTTGCAAGAAATGTTAAAATCCACTTTGTTGGTGTATAGAAGAAAAGCTCTTATTGTCCATACAGCTACAGATCAGATACTACACGACCATAGCATCTTTCAAAAACTGACATTTGTGGTCACTTTAATAATAAATGCATAACTGTGTTCTATCAGATGAATGACTCAACAACATAGCTTTCTGTAAGGGGGGGGGGGGGGGGGGGGGGGTAGTATCTTGAGGAAGGATTTCAAAATAAAATAATGACACTGCCTTGACAATTCCTGGTACAACTAATTTGCAATGACACTTTTTTTTGTGTGGTTAGTCACTTATATGGTGATGGATGTCTTCATTTAGCTTATGCTTATTCTAATGAAGTACCATCTGGCAGCACACCAACACACCAGTGTACAACTGGTTTTACATATCACTAAATCAGCCAGTCTTCATAATATCACAGGAACACTAACAAAAAGTAGCTGTTATAAATGATTTCATTGCACATATCATAAATCTAATTTAATCTAATGTATTTTATTAAACCTACTGAACCAAGGCACTGCCATTTAATTCAATAGAAGAGGATAGCTTTATTGCCACTGAAAGCAGAACAAATAACAACAAATTAAGAGTGCAGCTTCTAATATCAGTTGTGTGTGTTTTATTCGATATCCTTGTTATCCAACAGAAAAAACAGTAATCATGGATAACTACTTTTCATTGTTGTTTACTAAGACACATTACACAATATCCTAATATGATAATAGTGCACATTTTCTGAGAGGGCAAGTTGGTACTTGCCCTGCAAAAATGTAGCTTTGCAAGTACTACCAGTAAAGATTAGCTTGTAACTTTATCATCAGACCAGCAGCTTCTTAATGACTAAAGGAGCATTCACACATGCTGTCATGGTCCTGGGTGCTGGACCTTGAGTTTTTGCTAAATTTTAAATTCTTGTTTATTATTTGATGCTGTTTCATTCTTAGTTTGTTTTTTTGTTTATATCTGATTTTCAGCACCGTTTGTAGTTTGCATCCCCGAGTTAGTTGGACTTGACTAGTTCCAGCTGTTTCTTGTTACCCAGCTGTTTCAACTCATCAGTTATGCTCAGTTCTAAACAGTTATGTCCTTTTATTACATTTTTGCTAAGTTGCACTGTGTTTTGCCTGCTTTATGTGTTTCTTAGGTTTTGGTTCTAGTTTTTCTGAACTTTTGTAGGACTTTTTGTTTTGGGGGTTTTGTGTGTGCGTGTACAAGTATACGTCTCACCTCTTCTCAATTAATTCTGCCTGATGATGCATACGAGTTGTGTCCATGTGTAGTTGAAGGCTGTTTAACTATCAACTATGCTGCGACAGAAACAACCACAACGCACAAGGCTAGCTACCTTCTCTAACTTAGATCATAAGAAACAGTGATTATTCACCACACCGATCAGATTTTTGATCAATTCCACCATTTTCACACAATGACAGGCCACACCAAAAAACACCCTGCACTTTCAGATGTTTTCATAATGTGATTACTTAATACAAAAAACTAAGGCAAAACTTGCATCACGCATGCATGTTCATAGAGACTGCTAGCTAGCATATCACAAGGCAAACAAATATCGTCTTGATGTTCTTGAACAATATCATGGGGAGTTCTTTCTTACCGCAACGGCTCGAGTAAATCCGATCACTCCGTGCTTGGTAGCCGTATAGACAGGACAGGTAAGAAGAGGGCCCAGACCTGTAGGACGGGTTGTATCAATCATTGTAAAAGATTAAAGTTTAAACCTGAATTTCATGACTTCTAACACTCTTGTCTGTGATCTCTCCAAGTTTCCATTAAACAGTATTTACCTGCCATAGATGCTATGTTGACGATGACCCCTCCTCCACCTCCATTCGTCTTGCGCATGTGCTCCAGCGCCAGGTAAGTCCCCCTAATAACACCCGCCTACAACACAAACTTTATATCTGGCGAAAATCTTTCAACTGTCTATGAACACTTGCCTGCATATAAAATGTTGTGAAATGAATAACAGGAATATTATTGTGACATTATTATGTCAGACCAATAACTGTCCTAGATGTCGCTCTGAAATCTTCAGCAATTAATCCCATTTGAGACAGAGCAAATCTAACACGTCTGTTGTGCTTTCAGCTTCTTACCAGGTTTATGGAGATCATATCCTGCCACTTCTCCTCATTCAAGATGCCGGCATTGTTGCACAAGATGCCGATTGCTCCAAAGGCTTCTGCAGCTTTCTGAAAGGCAGCTGAGAGAGTTTACAGGAGTCACTTAACTTTGCAAGAGTCACTTTACAACTATGCTGACCTTTCCCACCCACCTTTATATGAAACAAACAAGCCCAATTTAGCTGTTGTTGGATATAAATCTTGCTGTGCTTTTCTCCTCTCCCTTGTACTCAGTTTTTTCAGACCTCACTGACCTTGTTCTACTCTCCCTTTTCATTGAATGTGGATTTTCAGCCGCAATCAAATGCCACTTGCATGACTCAAGACAAAATGTCCCCAAATTTTGGAAACTTCCTTTCATCTGGTGAACATCTGCCGCCTGGAACACATACTACGAAATCACAGCGCGTTTGATCAGTTTCATGTGTTTCGGCAGTTGTTTACTTCAGGATGAGCCAGGGACCCATTTACTTTAGCATTTCCAGCTGTTTCCCCCTTTTCGGTACCTCCACCGTTCACAATGTTTTTCCAGGTTTGTGTGCTTTACCTTTGAACTCCTCGTCCGATTCAACATTGCAGCTCAGGAACAGGGCTCGGTCTGCTCCATACTCTTTATTCAGGTCTTTAACTAGATTCTCTCCTTCAACTTTATTCACGTCCAGGACGGCAACCTATTGACAGGAAGGTTCAAGGACCAAGGTTCACATGCATAGTTATACAAGTATAACACACAGTGAAATGTAACCTGACACATTCCTCGACTTATGCAAAAGGGAGGGGGAGAGAGAAAAAGGAAGTAGAAAGCAGAGTAGAAAGAAGTTGTCATCGAGCAGAAACGGGAGCTGGTATCATGTAAATATAATAATAACCACTGCAGCCAAGAAGAGTGCCTGAGAGCCCAGTTGTAAGTAAGCTATTAAGACTCAATTGTACACCGTGTTCCTGTTTTCCTCTGAAACAATAAGTTCCGTTGGAGCAGCCTTTCAACGCCTCTCTCTGTGTCTCATAAGCGAAGTTGACCCAGACAATAAAGTAAAGCTAGTTTTCGGCTACGAGCCCGACAAGGAACCCGATGTATTAGCCAGAGGTCCCTTTACTGTGGTTCGGAGCCTCTGACCTTCAGTAATAGTAATAAATCACACAGCAATAGTACATTCATGCAGTTGTAAAAAGCATGATAATATATTAAGTAATCCAAAGTATTCAGAATACGTTACTCTCATTGAGTAACGTAACGGAATACGTTACAGAATACATTTTGGGGCATGTATTCTGTAGTGGAATACATTTTAAAAGTAACCTTCCCAACACTGCATGTGTGTCACCTCTGAATGTGTGCCGTTTTATTTTCTCCATAAAACTCAATATTTTGCCCACTTTTCATCCACACCCAACCTTTACGAACTAAAAATACATAAACAACAACCACATAACAAATGCAGCGCTGACACAAAAACAGACACGGCAGGTAGATTTCCACATTTAATCTAAGACAAGGATTAAGATTAAACTTGGCAGCTTTGCAAGGTGTTTATTTTTTTTAAGTAAAGGGCACACCTACATGTTCAGACACCCCTAAATATACAGGCTCTTGCTGACTCCATCGCCAGCTGCTCTTTGCCCCACAGGCTGTGGGGCATGAACAACTAAAAACACAATATAAAAGAAAACAGCAACAAAAAAATGAAGAAAAAAAAACTTAAATAAAAAGAGAGACGTGTGCAACAAGTGAATTTCCACATTTAGTCATGGACTACATGCTGCTAGTCAAGTGTTACCAGTTAATGTGTCACAATTTGGCATGGTGTCAACAGCTTGGCAACTCTTCGACGGTTGTTTTGTAGTTGCTATTTTTTTTTTTCAATTAAAGGGTGCCGGTAAATGTAAATTAATATTTTCTACACCACTGTTTACAACAAGCGCACACATATAATCTCTCACTCACACACACACACAGACACAGACACACACACACACACACACACAAAAGAAATCCAAGTCCGAGCTTAATCTTTACCTTAGCACCGTTTTTCAGAAGAATCTCCGTTATCGCTTTCCCTATTCCCATCGCCGCTCCTGTCACTATCGCAGTTTTACCGCCCAGAGCCATTTCAGCTGTTTATTAAGAAGAGCCAGGAGGTGGTCAGCTTCCTTACACACGCAAAGAACTAAGAGAATGTTAAATAGTTGGGTTGCGGTCACGTGGTTCTGATGACGTGCGGAGGCAGCGCGATTTTTGAGTGGAGGGCGGAAGTAAACATGGAGGACACTGTGGAGAGTCAGGAGAGCAGCTATTGTGCAACTTTAGACCCCGTTTCTCGGGAGAGATATAAACAGATAGTTAAAAAATATATCGGACGTGATCCGTATTCTTTGAAAATGTCCGAATACACCACAGAAGTAAAGGATTTGCCTACTATCGAGGCTGTGGATATCACCAACTACTTGGTCCTCCAGACTTCTTACTACACTAGGCAGCAAATGAAAGCTTTCAAGAGTCTGGAGGCGTACAATTTTTTTGTCAGCGGGTGGGTCCACAACCTTTGAACAAAACGTCTCCGTGATGGATACAGTTTGGTGTTTGCAAGGGTGAGTGTTTGTTCTTATATTGCTTTATCTTAAACACGCTAACAGTTAGCGGTAGCGGCTTTAACGTCAACAAACATGCCACATCCTTAGGACTTCGTTAGAGTGACAGTTGTTTGTTTCAAGGTAAACCATTCTCAGCGGTCTAACGAGACACCTCTGAAGACTTGGGTAATTGCAAAGGAGGATGGAGAAGTGATTGCAGCTCATTGCAATTGTATGGCAGGGTTAGTAGCCTAATTAAGTAGGATGTTATTGCAATGAGAACACACACATACACACACACACACACACACATATACGCATAGGGCACTGCTAGCATTTTGCAGGTGTACTTCAGTAGTAGTGGGGAGAGAGTGTTTTCTTTTAGCTAAGAATTCATCAGCTAAGAATTTGTGTGATTGCCTTAGATCCCTCATGACACTCAGATGCATTTTTCAGATAGAGGGTAGAACTATTCAGTCATGTCATCACCTAGATAATGATTTCTCTATAGGCTGTTGAGAAAGAGTTAATGAATAAACATGTTACTTCAAATAAAGTGCCATTGCACATTAGTATTAGTAAGCTATGCATCATCAAAATGTACTGTAAATATTGCATTTCATGTTAAAAAGATTATGTGCTCTATTTCCAGACTATCAGAATCATGCTCGCACGTTGGAGCTGTTCTTTTTGCAGTTGAAGCTGGGGTGAAAATGAGAGCGACATGCACATCAGAGCAGTGCAAGTGGCTGATGCCATCTCATGTTAAAAAGGTAAGCCAAAAAGCAAAATGTAGGATAAAGAATGTTATATTGGGACTTCATGTGACAGTAGGATAAAATATCTTCCCCTATACTGCTACCTTGTCGTGGTGGGGAAGCTTGAGTGCCTCAATGACCCTGTAGGCTATACCGGCGGGGGCTTCAAGCTAGATCTAATCAAGGTAGATCTAATCAAGCCGGGCAGGTTGCAGGTGAGGGGTCAGACAAAAGGCAGTACTTTAATAAATGAAGAGTTCTATTCCAAAACGCTATAACAGCATTTAAAAGCCATTTCCTTTTTCATGACTAACATAACCATGACTGCAGAACCGTATACTGTATATCACACCCTTCTCATGCATGCCTCAACACCCTAGCACTTGTTTTC
Source organism: Maylandia zebra (assembly GCF_041146795.1). Taxonomy (NCBI): domain Eukaryota; kingdom Metazoa; phylum Chordata; class Actinopteri; order Cichliformes; family Cichlidae; genus Maylandia; species Maylandia zebra. The sequence continues at coordinate 25,086,813 of NC_135176.1, read as the reverse complement.
TGCGCACACACACACACCTGACTGCAGCACTTTATATATTCACATTTCTCATGCATTCCTCAATACTCACAACTCCTCACACCACATTTTCATCAACATGGAACTGCTTACTTTCCACTCCTTTTATACCCAGCACATGGCACCTCCATCCCCACCCAACATACACACACACACTTCACTGCCAACCAACCACTATACCCAGCCTAAAACACACATACTCACTCCACTGCCATCACTGTTCAATTTCGAATATTTTTGGAAACGAATATATAGCGTTTTGGAAAAGAGCTTTTTAAATTTTAATGATCTTCTTTGGCTTAATTTTTCCAGATTCCTGCTTGCCCAGTAACTCTGATTGACTTCTCTTCAGCAAAGTCAAAAAAACGAAAGCTTGAGTGTTCCATTGATGGCTGCACAAGTACACAAAAGGTTGGGAAATCACTTCCATGCCCAAGAGTGCAGAGAGATTCAGAGACATACTGTAGGTTTTTTGAGAGTTTAAGCAAAAACTGTCCAAGGAGTGCAGCACTGATGTCTAGGGAACCTTACCACAAAGAATTTGTCCCCCAGTCTAGCATGCTTCCTAAAACTGTGCCTGAGTACAGAACACCAGAGACACTGCAGCTCCCCCCCAAAGACCTTGAAGAGCTATGCCTGGACTTCCAGCTTGAAGAGCTCACCCTGTCCCAAGTCCAGGCTGTAGAGAGGGCGACTCGAAGTCAGAGTGCAAGCAGTATTTGGTTTAGGCAAAGAGCTGGACGCGTAACTGCCTCTAAGCTGAAACAAGTTCTTAAGACCAACCCCCAGCAACCATCAAAGAGCTTGATCAAGGCCATATGCTATCCAGAGGCATATAGGTTCACCACAGCTGCTACAAGGTATTTAGGGTTTGATGTAGGGTAAGGCAGAGTTAAGATTTGGGGTATGAAACTGTCCATAACTGTAACTAAAAAAGTGTTATGAAGATGGAGGTTAGTTATAGGCTTATACGGCTAGGGTTATACAGGGTAAGAACTAAGTATAGTTTAGGGTAATGGCATATTGTATAATACATCACTTTACTGTTTTACACATCCAATACTAAGTAATAATTTCCTTTTCATGTTTGGCATGTGTACTGTTTATAGTTATGGATGCAAACATGAAGCACAAGCCAGAGGAGCATATGAGAAGCTTATGAGCCAGGAGCATGCAGGCTTCTCATGTATGGACAGCGGTCTCTGGCTGAACCCCAAGTGGCCATACATGGGGTCCTCCCCTGATGGGATAGTCACTTGTGACTGTCATGGAACTGGCATCTGCGAGATTAAGGTATTGACTCTGTTGTAGTCAAGGCCATAGGTGTGACATCTTTCCATAAGAATCAGTGAACTGAGTAAAAATGCAGGAAATACCTTTTCTAATTTCTAATCTATTGTTCAATTAAGATAAGATGAGGCTTTATTGTCTGTGTCAAATAGACATTTGTTTTGGGCAATGAGAGATTATGATAACACAGACCACACCCATCATCTTTGCTTCTTCACTGTTTCATCAGATAAATCTTGATTGTTGTTCTCATCACTGTGATTTTAGTGCCCACACTCTCAGAAAGATGCGGTCAACCTGCGCATGCGTGCTGGGGAGAAGGGCTTCTGCCTCATCAGTGACGGGGATAATGTCACACTGGACCCAACTCATGACTACTATTACCAAATTCAGGCACAGCTTCACATTGCAAATGCAGAGTACTGTGACTTTGTTGTGTGGAACCGCAATGACATATTTGTTGAAAGGATTTTGCCTGACCTTGAGTTTTGGGATGATGCGATTCCTAAAGTTGAGTGTTTTTTTAGAAACAGTATACTCCCAGAAATACTGGGACAGCAAGTTACAAACATACATGTGTAATGTGATAAAAGGACGACAACATAATGACATTTTGAATATTGTTATGACCTGATGGTAGTCATTATGAGTTCTGGCTATTGTATTTGCTCTGACGTAGCATTAGAGCACAAATTGTCATTTAATTTTATTGTACATTTAATTGTGTCATTTAAGTGTTGTGTAACACTACACAATGATTAAATGCTATTGAGGCAGCATAATAATACATTGGTGGTTTATTTACAAGATTAGACTTTTAAACAAATAAACAAAATAGATTGCAATCCATCTCACAGTATAATACTGTACAAACTGCCAGCACAATATGACAGTTGGAGAAAAATATTTCATTTGAAAACATTTACAGACTAATCAGGAGTCAGGACTTAGGTACTACTATTACTCTACCCTGTTCTACTTATCACCAGAGCCAAGCAGCAGATACTGGACACTACTCTTCCTCTCCACCCCCTTCTGTGAGCCGTGACAGTGACAAGACATTTAATTTTTTTTAACTGATTGATTACCACCCACCCCCCTTACTCCAGTAGGACAACAGACTCGGAGAGATTTGATAAGGCACAACAAATTACCCCAATCTTGTCGATCAATGCATGTGTCTCACCTGGCTTTGTGGACATGTTCTCTATTGGCATAGCCCTGCTCTGCAGAATTTGATATTTCCTCCTGACTAAACCTATGACTCGCTCAACATGGATATGCAAATTGGCTATTTTCCTTGTCTCTGCCACTTCATAGGCTGACAGCTGTTTTCTCCCTTTAGTGAATGCCGGTGTCTGTAGTGAAGCACAGTAAAACCCCACATTATCGCCAATATTGAACCCACGATCTGCAAGGACAATATCTCCAGGTAACAAGTTCTTTAGGAGGCCACTCTCTATTGTGATCTGCTTATCGCTAACTCTCCCTCCCCAGGCAGAAGATATGTAAGTGACGTAGCCTTGGGGGGCAACACCAATCAAAAATTTTACAGTGTGATGGTGCTTGTAGTTGGACCAAGTTTGAGCTTGTGCAAGAAGATTAGATGGTCTCTCAATAAAGACTTCAAAGCAATCAACAATCACAGCCACTTTACATCCAAATGCCTGTCTGAAACTCAGTGGCATCGTAGCTTGAAGAACATGTCGCTCTGGCCACTCAATTAGGAACTCTAACCTTTTATGAAGTATGTCAATTACTTTATGCCAAACTCTAGAAGCAGTGGACAGAGAAATATTGAACCTGAAAGCTAAATCTTTCAGGGGCAGATTTAGTCTCAGCCTCAGCAAAACTAGTATGAATTGTTCAAATTTGGACAACAAAGACATAGGTCCCGAGGTGATATAGGGCTCGCACAGTTCAAAAATCTGAATTAAAACTAAGAAGTTGGGGAGCCCTGTGTAGAACTTTGTCTTGTCTTCATTTTTTTCAAAAGCCTCCTGGCTGAACTGTGTGTCCAGAGCCTTGCTCCGAAGATCAACCAGCTCTGCTGTGTTCTGTCTCAAAACATCCTCCATCTTCTCGATGTCATCCATCGTCAGCTCTGTCTGGCATCCAGCATCCGCACAGCCTGCAATATAACAGTGGGGGAGCATAATCAGCATAATAGAGGCAACCTCAATTTTTACTCATTTTCACTGTAGGAGTTTTTTAGTGGGCTATTAGAATCTGGTGTAATGTGTTTAATTCACTATGTTAATTTAATGTAATTATTTTTTTTAATCAACAAAAAAACATGTTGCGTCTAAACAAAAAATATATTTATATGTTTCTCACTAGAGCAGGGCGATATGGCCAAAAATATTTATCACGATATATATTTGAAAATTTGCGATAACGATATAACCGACGATATAATTGATGCGAGACAAAATACAACTCCACAACATTACTAGCGCAAAAAGACAACCTTCCATTTATTTTCACTTAAACAAGAAGCTGGTTTTTATGTACATTAAAGCTTTATAAAAATGTAACAGTGCAAATGCAAATTCCTTGCTGAAAGTTTAACCAAAAGGCATTTCCAGTAGAAATGGGCTGACATATCCTGAGCATAACCATGTATAATATCCACTGAAGTTAAAAAGAGGTGCAGTATGCATTTTTCGGACCATAAGGTGCACGGGATTATAAGGCACATTAAGCGAAACAAAGCAGTCAGATAAATCAAACTTTATTAAACTCATTCTTCTTGCTTCCTCCACTTCTGTACCATTGATTCATTAATGTTGAATTCTCTGGCAGCTGCTCTATTCCCATGTTGTTGCAGTATATTAATGACTAACCTCGTATTGTGGATGGATTATCTCAGTTGTTCTCCTGACTGAAGTTTGGTCCGTTTACAGCATCCTGCCATGCGATTGCATTTGTCTCTAACCATGAAGAACCTTCACGTTAACTTTTATAAGTGGAAAAGTGTTAGTGTTCGTCCTCCAGCTTCACTGTTTATGTTATGCTAACATAGCTGTGTCGCTAGCGATCACGTAGCACATCATTATATACCAGCTAGCCCAACTTCAGTAACCCTACAAACGTCACTGCTGTTTAGTTTCCTGTCTTCATTTATGTTGGAAGTGATAGCAGAGCTGTACGTTTGATTTTTTTCAGAAATCTCTCAGTCAGAACATGCAATATCATGCTTAGGTAACTAGCGAAACTAGCGAGCTAACTTCCGCTAGCTTCCTGCTAACTTCTAACTCCGTTAAATGTAATAACTTTTGTTTTCATGGATGCCTGGAAGTTAAACTTTATAGTTACACCTGGTAAAGCAGCAATGCTGATCGTTTTATTAAAGATGAAAGAATTTAGACAGTTTTTAACTCTAAGTGATGCTGCAGTGTTGTTTGACCTGAAGTATACGGAGTTTAGGACCCAGATTACTCCCAGATTTAAGAGCATCTTAGTCCGACAAATACGACAATAACGACGGCCGCTTGCATGTTCTGCAAAAAAATGTGCTTTGTCGTGTATCTGACGGACAAACACCAAACCAGTTGCACCATTTTTACAAACCAATTCTGGTTCATCTGTTTCACTCAACAATCGGCCATGTGCGTATGAAAACAAAGGCACTGCGCATGCGCGTTTTACTCCCATTCTATCGCGATATTTCATTTTCCTATCGTTGCCTAACATTATACCGGTATTACCGTGAACGGTATAATATGGCCCAGCCCTATTTCTCACCACAGAAACCTTACATTACGGATATCTTTACTTATCTGTGAAAGGAGACTGTCTGGAATCTGGCAATATAAGAACCATAGCAGTGTACAAAAACCTGTGGTGTGTGCCTGACGGTAATAAGTGCCACTTTTTCTTTTTTTCTGAATAAAATGGTATGGATTTACTCTGTGATTAAAAAATCACAAACATGTAATATGTAACTTGGACCATAATCATTACAGATAATGGCATCTTTTTCTCTTTGACATGATTCTTGTTTGTTTTACATCTCAGCACAATATCTTACCTGGATAAGTGAATGTCTCATTCACACTGAAGTCTTCTGGTTGTGGATTCTCAGCTGGAAGCTGCAGTTCGGGGTTCTCCACTGTCACTAGGCTCAAATCCGGGCTCTCAGCCGTCTGTTGCATATCCAAAATCGCCTCTGCACATCGATGCTGTTCTGCCTTAAGCTTCATTCTTTTCTCTCGTTTGAGAACTGATTCTGATCTGGGTTTTCGTTCGTAGCCGAGATTGACCGTCGGAGCCCAGTCCTCCGACTCTTCGTCATCCAAAGCACTTGGGCAGCCTATAGTCCCAATCAAGTCAATATTAGACTACTAACTTAAAAGCACTAAGTAAACGAGAATTTAAGGACAACCTAATGCTAATAAGTTCGTTTGCAAACATAACATTACCTCTGACGAAGTGGTCGCTGCAGACACGGGCATTGGCAGACTCTGCTCCTCCCGACTGTAAACGTAAATTTAAAATCCATTTTTTCCTACGTTTTTCGGTTAGAATTTTCCATTTTTCTCCTCTTCGTTGGGCTATTTTTGGTACCCTAAAATACCGTTTATCAGTTTCTCTGGTCGACCTACTGGAGCATCCGTAAACACAACAGGACATAGGCATTTTGCGTACTGTCTGTCTGTGATTTTGCGCTTATCTTTTTCACTTCCGACCGCCAGTCAAATTTCGCGCTTTACGTCGACGTCACGTCTACGTCAAATGAAACCTAGCCCATCTGTCGCCGCCCACCAGGAAGACGCGCGGGGCTTCAAACGTGTGGCAACCGTGCGGAGGTCGAGTGAGAGACTGGAGGCGGTCAGAGTGAGTAACTGGTAACTGCACAGTTAACGACCAGCCTATTCATCCCAACTGTGCAAAAACTCTTCTCGCGGTCATTTTTCGATGGTGCGTGCAGCAGGGGCGTAACGAGAGGGGGGGTCGGGGTTTTACTGGAGAGTACAGTTATTTTACAACCCCCAATGCCACTGGATAAAACCAGTGATTAGTCATGTTACCAGACCACTGTGCGTGGTGTCATTACACTCTCAGGAGACAATTTAATGGAAGTATATTTTAAGTACTGTATGGCTTCATAATGCTTGAAGGGGTATTAGGGCCACATTAAGAAAAACAAATATTACTGACCATTTTGAGACCAATGTTGGTCAAGTTACTTGAAGGTAATCAGTAACTAATTACTTTCAAAAATAAGTAATCAGTAAACAGGATTACTTTTTCAGGAAGTAATCAGTAATTGGTTATTGATTACTTCCTGAAAAAAGTAATTCTGTTACTTTACTTATTTGAAAGTAATTAGTTACTGATTACCTTTTAAAACATAAATTACACCCTAAATAGGTAATAAAGCAATAGAACTTTCAACCCAATTCGACTTTTTCTGCATAATCCATCATATAAAATGTAATCAAATGAAAAAGTCTCTTTTTAAAACTTGTTTTATTAGTTTTAATCTTTTAACTTTATGCATCAAGCAAAGATTAAATTATATGCAACATTCTCTGACTGGAAGAAATTTGTTTAACATTTAAACCTATTTTCTGCATATTGCAGCATATAAAATAAAATATTTTTTTGTGTTTACACTCACTCTTTCAAATAGATGCACGTAAAACACAGCAGAAAATAAATAAAATCAAAGCGGTCCTGTTGCTCTATTTTCACCTGTATAGCAGGAGTGGGGCAGGCGGCGGTTTGCCCTGGTGCAGGTATGTCGCAGCGGTCAGTGTAAGGATATGGCAGTTTCACATTCCAGTGGTAGCATATTTGGTGCTTGCTCGGAAGTTTAGGGGGGTTTTTTGCTGTAAAAAGAAGTTTTCTTCCCACGCAGTGAGCAGCAGACGCTAATGTTTTTGTCACTTTTTATGGAATCAAACTCAAAGTAAGGTCAGTACTTCCACGCTTTAAACGCTACACGCTCATACTCTCTCTCGCACTAGTATCCATTGTTGATCTGCACACAGCTGTTGCCACGAAAGTCGTACTCGTTTACGTCATTGTTATGAGACTCTCTGGCCAAAAAAAAAAAAAAAAAAATCACCGTTTTAGTAACGTAGTAACGCAGCGTGCTTATGGGAAAGCAACAGTAATCTAATTACCCTTTGCAATAGTAATCCCTTACTTTACTCGTTACTTGATAAAGTAATCGGATTACAAGTAACGCATTACTGCCCATCTCTGTTTGAGACTAAAGTCAAAATTTCAAGAATAAAGTCGTAATTCTAAGCGGCTGTATCCTCTACAAAACGCCTCGTATAGATGACTGAATTAAACAAACTGATCAGCTGTCCTGTGATACATCCCCGATAACCTCGGCTCTGTTCACTACGCGCCATTTCATTTTGTACAAATCCACGCTTTGGAGTTTGTGTTTTTTTCCGTTTGACCAGATGCAGCTTTCCGCACCATCTTTTCAATGTCCTTATACGGCTCACCACACTGTGTTAATGTGCTAAAAGAGAGAGAGAAAAAAAAAAGGTGCTAAGAGAGAAACCATTTACTTGTTACTAAAACCGATTCTGAAGTACAAGTTCACTAAGTCGGAGGATATACCTACCATAGCAGTTTGTCTTGAAACAAAAAACTAATCAGTCGATTTTCTCAAAATAGATTTTCAACTTTATTCTCAAAATGATTAATAATTGTATTTTTTTTTATTAATTAATGTATTTATTTTAATGTAGGCCTAAAACTCCATCATAGGGGTGTGCTTAGAGGGGGGTCATGGGTGACACCAATTTCCCTGAAATGACTGCTCCAGCATCACAGTCCCTGGAGAGGAGTACTGTTAATTTTACCACCCCCAATATAACTGGATAATACACATGGATAGGGCCAGTGATTAGTCATGTTACCAGAATACTGTGCCTTGTGTCATTGCACTCCCAGGAGACAATTAAATGTAAGTATATTTTGAGTGTTGCACATCCATCCACTGCAGTAACCACTTACAAACAAGGAGTAAACATGAGCAGATTGATCCAAATATCAATAGTATCGATGCCAACGCTGGTGTCTGATTGGTACTAACCTGATAGTATCGATTTTTTTTTTTTAAATATATATCCTTTAAGTTAATATGTAGCCCATATAATTGTGTTAAATAAACTTTTTGGAATAAAAAAAAATATATATATATATATATATATATACCTCAAACATGCATTGTGATAAATGTTTTCTGGTAAGTGCCACATCTGTTTGATTTTAAGCCTGTAACACATTTAAACAAAAGAAAGTTGATTCCGAGACAGGCACATTTACAAGAAACTGCAGTTTCAAAGTACATGAAAACCTGAAACCTGTTTTGTTGCATTAACTAGAAAATAAAAATATGTGTTCTGAATTTCTAAATTGATAATTTGTCTCAAATCGTGACACACCATTTTAAAATCAGCGATATACTAAGTAATTAAAGCTGTAGTATTAGTGGTACAGAGTACTTCTTAAGCCGACCCCTTAAGGAAGCAGCTGAAAGACAAAGTTCTCAATACCATCAAAAAGCTTTAATTACTTAGTAACTCACTGATTTTTAAACATAAATCTACAAATATGAAGTGTTCTTATGGATAAATCTGCCGAGCAACAATGTGACATGAATGATTAATGTATACTCTTCCTTTGAAACTTTTGTACTATTAGTAATAGCAAGTGTTTAAGTACATCTTTGTTTTAGGCTCTTGCGCATTTAATACCAATTGTATGAAGGCTCGGGGGCTCCACATTGTGCTGGTTTTTGATCAAATACTCTGATTTTGTGACTGCTTCTTTCAGTCCTTTCTCATTTCATTCGTAGCCTTTAATCACATTAGTCCACCTTGCCGTGTAACCTTTTAGATAAAACCATTGTCTAGACATACTTCTTGTGAGTGCAGACTAGCTTCCCCTTTTTTTAAAAACACATCTTTGTTTTGGTGACTTCCCTTTCACAGCTGACTGTGGGTGATAACTAATTCTTAATACAGAGACCCATGTGTATCTATGTGAGATCTGACTGCAGTGCCTTCAAACATATGGTGTGATATTTTGCAGTGACAATGCATTTTCCCTTGTGGTTTGTCATTTCGGGTATTGGCAGAGGAAGTTGATTTCTGTTCAGATATATTAGTTTATTCTACGCCGGTACAGTGACTGACTACGTCCCTGTCAGGCGTGCGTTTGTTTAAATAGGGGAAGAAAAAAGTTACACTAGGGGGAGCTAGATACAGGTGACACTACATCTTTGCGGTGTGTTGTGACACAAGTTCAGCAGCTCCTACAGTCAAATGGTTTAAGTGTCAGTCTTGTGCAATAACAAGACCGAAATTTGCCAGTGGCAGGATGTTGCAGATCAAACACCCACACAGATTTTATATTTTAATCTGTTATTGCAGTACATTTCATACATTGTACAGAAGTTGAAACTCTTGCCTGAAAGACTTGAAATATTGTCATGAGTTAATCAGTGGGTGATGCTGAAAAAGTTGCATATTTCTTCTCTTTTGGGAGAACTAGGAGAGCTTCTCCATTTTTGGTCTCATCTGTCACGAGCTCAAGGAAGCCCTCGACGACTTCTGCAAGCCTGCATCAAGAGATACAGTTACCATGAATATTCATTTCCACTGCAAAATACTTTTAAAAACATAATGCCATGTGCACAGACATTTTAAGGCTTTGTACAATTTTAGACTCACGTTAACACGCCAAGTTTTTCTATCAGTTCCTGGTTGGCACCTGCCAAGTTGGAGAATTGTCCCAGTTTGGACTTGATAGAGGAGAAGAGGTCCGTTTTAACGAATCCTGGGCAGAGGGCATTCATCCGTATACCATAGCCTGATGCAACTGAGGCAGCCTAGTAAGAAAGTTTTACATTTTGTGTAGCTCTCGATTCAATAAGGGGCTGAAAAATGGTCACAGGAGAAAGATGGTGATCGAGTCCACTCGAACACCGAAGAGAAACTGAGCTTTGTGACCTGCATGTTCTCCTGCTAGCAGCAACCATCAGATGATTGCCACACTGGTCAGAGGCATGACATGAATAGCAACAGTAATCATGTGTGTCAGGATATCCTCCACCCTGTTATTCCACCTGCAGGATGAACTGACGTTACAAAGCAGGATGATCCATGCAATTTCTAGTTTCAGTTTTCAGTTCTTCAATACCATGCGCTTCAGTGTATGGTGCAGTCCATTCCCTTGTGCATACCTTTGTTGCAATAAGTGCTTGGTGGAATTACTGTTGCCATCGTGTTAGTCTGGTCATTCTGACCTAGCATTACGCTCACAACTGATGCTCGCTGATTTCTTTCCAGACCATTTTATGTAAACCCTAAAGTGTGCTGGAAAAATCCTAGTAGATCAGTTTCTGAAGTACTCAGACCCACCATGCCTTGTTTAAAATCACTTCAATCATATTTCTTTTGATGTCTCTTTGAGCCTCAAGTCATATTGACCCAATTGACTTTTACTGGCTGATTAGACAATGTGTTAATGAGCAGTTGAACATGCAAGTTATAGCAGTAGCACAGTTGCCCTAGTAGCCACTAAGCCCAACATGCAGCTTACATTGACTCTCCAGACAGTACAAACAAATTGAAACTGATTTTTCCTGAAATTGTGTCAGTTTCCTTACCGCAAATGCTCGAGTAAACCCAACCACTGCATGCTTGGTGGCTGTATACACAGGGCAGCAAGACAGAAGGCCAATACCTGTTGGATGGGTTGCAGTTCAAGTTCAACTCAAGTTTTCCTTTAGCAGTCAAAGTAGTCCTGATAGTTCAGGCTGTTCATCATTTCAAATGAAGTGACCACCATGCATGAAATGGTCTGTTTAGACGCAAATACATAAGTTTACCTGCCATGGATGCCACATTGATGATGACCCCTCCACGACCCCCAGTCAGCTTGTTCATGTGCTCGATAACCAGGTAAGACCCCCTAATACAGCCACCCTACAACAAAAGGCATCCATGACACTTGCAATCTCTTGCATATCTGATTTTGAGTAGCTCAATGTGAGTGTTTCTTACAAGGTTGATGCCAATAGTCTTCTCCCACGTTATCTCATTGAAGATGCCAGCATTGTTGACCAGGATGTCAATTCCACCAAAGGTTTCTACAGTTTTCTGAAAGGCAGCTTGAGACACCACAGGAATAACAGTCCTTTCAAAACCAAGTGACAAAATTCAAGCCAACAATAAAAAGACAAATTCATCTCTAGCTGTTTATTGGGAACTACAAGAACTGTTGCAGCATTCCCAATTCATGAAGCAACTTTAAGCGGACTACAGAAGCATGCCAACTACAACTACCTCCAGAATCTGATCAGCTTTATTAGCAGCATCTACATTAGCAAAACCCCTGTGCTCTGGTAAAGTTCTGATGGCTCATTGACTCCCACATGAAGAGCAAGTAATTTCTCATGGTCTGGAGCTCCAGCTGCTGATAACTGCTCATACTTTGACTCAAGCTGGTGAGTTCGAGAAAAATTCACTGACTGGAACAAACTAAATCTACAAGTATTTGAAGGAAAGCAGAACACACACGCCTTTGCCGCCACCATTTACATTTTGTTGTGTATGCATGTTACCTTTGATCTCCTCTTCTGACTCTACGTTGCACAGCAGGAACAGGGCTCGGTCTGGTCCGTGCTCTTTGTTCAGGGTTTCAACTAAACTCTGTCCTGCAGTTTCATTCATGTCCAGGATGGCCACCTATATGTGCAGGACAACACATTAAGCATTTTGTTTTTGGTCACATCCTGCAGTGAAATGTTATGATTTACCCCCATGAAGGGTTTTAGCCACAGACACTAAAAGAGGTCAGGAACCTGTTCCTTTTCCATCCCTCCTCAGTGAGGATGAAAATTTCATCAGAGTCTTCCTTGCATTCCATTCTTGCAAATACAACCCAAAAAATAAGTTACATTTCATTGCTTAGAGTTTAAAAAGCATAAGTGTTACCATTTTTAGTGAAAGAGCTATAATAAATGCTATTAAATGGATAGCAAGTTTCCCCTCCAACATCCACCTTCCAACACCACAAATACAGTAATTTGGTGGGCAACCAACTTCAGACCAGGGGGGACAAACTGAAGGCAGCTTAATAAAAGGATGCAGTTCAAATCAAACTCATTCATGCTGACTTAACCTGTATCCGCTTTCTAACTCTAAATAGGCCATGCAGTAGTCTACTTAGAGTATTTGATTTTACTCACCTATGACTAGTAAAACTAACAAACTTATCTACTCTCGCAGTTACATGCTCATATTCATCACCACAAATTTACTCATTTATTGCAGGAAAAAAAAAGTATTCAACCTCAGCACTTCAAAATGTGAAGCACAAGAATATCTGATCTCAAACACTACCTTGGCACCATTTTGCAGAAGAAGTTCAGCTATTGATCTTCCTATTCCCATCGCAGCTCCGGTCACTACTGCAGTTTTACCATTGAGAGCCATTTCAGCTGTTTCACAAGAAAAGACCTAGAGTAGATTTGCAAGGAAATGAGAAAATGTTAAGCAGAGAGAAGTTATGTGTTTTTATATGTTGCTGGTCATCAGGAAGCCATACAATTTCCAGCTGGTTCGAATACAGGGAGAGGCAATCAGAGTGAGTGAGTGCACCTGTAGGAGGTGTGGCTCTGCTGACTGAAACTTGGCCCAACTCAATAAAACATCATTTGTGTCTGACCCATACTCCGGAACAGTAGGAGGCGATAATGCTCCTTTACGTTGGTTGCCAACCGCCGTTAAACACAAAGAAGAAGAAAACAAACAAACAAACAAACAAACAAACAAACATCATTTGCTAGTGATGGGCAGATGAAGCCCCATGAAGCACTGAAGCTTTTCATCCAATTGGTTCACCCCAACGCGAAGCTTCATGAAGCTTCATTTGCTCTAGCAGGACACCTACTGGACGTAAAAATAATAGCTGGCATGAATTTGAAGAGTGTGGCATTTTGCACACAGCCTGTAAATGTCAACAACAAAAGGAGTGTGTAAAACATGTATATTGTAGTGATGGCAGTATACTGTGTATATTTATACTGGCAGTATGGGAAATGATTATTTGGAAATGCTTGAAATGGAAATGATCATTTACTGTGAGGTGAGGTGTGGTTGGGGTGTGGACAGTGGTTGTGCTTTTGTAACGTTGAGGTATGGACAGCTACACACTGAGGCTTTGAGCCTCAGTCCTGCCTGTTCACATTTTATTCAGTAAAAACTAAATTTTCACTGCTTTTATGACCTTTTTAGTGGGGAGAACATAGCTAGGATTTAATGATTTAACAAATCTTTTGAATCCTTTGTCCTCCACAATGCTAAATGGCTGGGAGTCCTCAATCACCATGCTAACCAGGTCTTCATCTATTTGAGATTGTTCTCCTGAGGAAAGACAATAAACATAAAGCACAGATATAAATATCACACACGTAACTTATAACAGTTGTATAATATTGTTATATCATTTAGTAACATTACTGCATGCTATATTATCATTGCATTTGATGGCTCACCTGGTCTTGCTCCACAATCGGTGTTCCCCTTATTCTCATGCAAAGCTCTGTAGTGCCTAAGCATGGATGAGGTGTTGTTGTTATATCCCAGCTCCCTGGCACATAGCAAACACTTCACCTTGTACAAAAGTCAAGACAGCTCAACATAAATTGTATTGCACCATCAGTATCATGAAAATACATCTTCTGTAGAAATTTACATACCTTGTTGGGAGGAATAAGATCAAAATGTTCCCACACAGGGGAGGACATCCTCCTCTTCTTAGCTGGCTCCATTCTCTCCTGACTTTCTCTCCTCACTCTCATAAACCTCCAAACGGTCTCCAAACTCTCACTAACAACTCTCCATCAAACACCCACATTTTGATTGAAGTCTGAGGGGTTTATATCTGTCATAGCTCGTGGCAAAGTTCGAACCACTTCATGAACCAGTCACGTGGTACAGCCGGGCAGCGAGGCTTCGGACGTCATCATTTTCAGCTCCTCCCATAAATGAAGCAAGCCTCGATACGCGCTTCGCGGAAACGCCCCCTCAATTACTCGACACACGCTCCGAAGCCTCGATACAGAACGTCCCATCACTATCATTTGCCCTCATTTATTTGATTTGTTTGTTTACTGAAGTGGAAACAGTCTAACTTAGTACGATGTCTTTGATACAGGCAACACAAATAAGTTAAATGTTTTGGGCTAAATCCGTCACGATAAGTCACTCTTCAGTTTGACCAATGAAATACTTTGGAAATGTTTGAAATCTATTTTGACCTGACGGTCATAAATCTCTTAATCCCCACAGCCATTAGTGGAGCTGCATGTGGCCAGCAGATGGAGGTATGGAGCTGTGCAACTTTGTGGCCAGTGTCTCTGATCTACTGTCAGAAAAGTGAAAGAGAATGTCAAAAACACCTGATTTTCAGCTTTTTTCTGCTTTTACCTAATGGTTTGTTTGTTTGTTTGTTTTTAAATTCAAGGAGAGTAGCCCAATGTAAAGTTGTTGTTGTTTTAAATCACATTGTAAGTGTTTTTTTCTGAGGCCTTCAAGTGGCAAATCCAATTAGCCACATGCATTTATGAGGATTGCATTCAAATAAACAGCCTAAAGTTTCTTTTAGGAAGGAGTTTGAGCAGCAGTGCTATCAGCTGGTCCAGATAGCTGAGCCCACTCGACCGATATGACACTCCACTGGCTGGCTCAAATACTCCATATGCTGACTTTAATATTTAAGCATTAATGAAGCATTTAATAAAAGAAATGCTGATGAGTCAAACAGATCCATTAACAGAGGTTCCAGCACAACTAAAGCCCGGTTATCCCAAAGTTAGCTTCTAGCAGGTCATAGGCTGAAAGCCTGAGACTCTTTGTGGGGCCTGAGAAAGCATGAAGTTAAATTCAATCCCAAATCTGATACTAAGTCAGTGCAGTGAAGCAAGAGCAGCAGCACTCTGAGCTAACACTGATGTTAAAGCTCCTTAATATGAACAAGTGTGGAACAAACTGCACGGGAAAGCATCTGGTATGCAGTCTGTAGGGGTCTGGAAAAACATTCCACTACAAACAGAACTTATTATGAGGAGTCACAATGAGTCACTGATTAGATTTTTAGGCGTAATGGTCAATGAAGCAGGATGCTTTCTTGCTAATTTAGCTGCTTTTTATTGCATTTACTGCTGCTCTGCTGCTCTGCAGGAGACACAGGAGTGGTTATTGTCATCAAAGGTCAAGAAGCTGTCTGATTAGTTTTATTCAGTGCCAGGCAGAGAAAGCAGGTTTAAGCACGCATGATAGTATGCATATACAGTGTATTAGTCATACTTATAAATACTGAGCCAGATACTGAGCTGTGTGCGTGTGTGTGTGTGTGTGTGTGCGCGCGTGCTCAGGACACATATTGCTTAAAGGGTTTTGAGCATAAACGTACACGGCAAGACTGTGCAAGTTGATTATAACTGTAGAACTCATTGTGTGGGCTTCTGGCAAAATATTTCTGTCACAACCGCTGCAAATGTACAGAAAGTATTGCAACAGAAGCGGCGCATTGCTCATACTTGATGCAGATAACGATGATGATGCTTAGCCCTTGAAATATTTTCTCTTTTTCGTTCAGTCCATTAAGCAGGAAGGTCAGTAGCCGATACAGTTTTATGAACTGCATCACTTTTGTTTTTGCAGCTCCAGCAACACACATAATTGCTGTTAGGGCAGGGTGGGAACCTCAAGTATTAATGCGATGTGACTCAACAGCCGTCCTGAACTGAACAGCAGCTCAAAGAAAGCAGTTTTTACAGCGCGGATAGTCTGCATCCTTGTGTCAGTGAGGTATGTGCTTTTTTAGGAATTTAAGTGAACTAGTGATGCCATTAATGACCCCATTATATAAGAATACTTTTGTCACGGCTCTGTTTCATATATCTATGATAGATATTCTAAAATGTTCGAATGAAATGCTTCTGGTTTTCAATCATTTTATGTAAAAAGGAGTTTTTAAAAGAAACCATGTAGAAAGATCAAGCCTGGAATTGGAAACAGCTGGAATACCAGCATCACTCTCCACACTGAAGTAGATCTCACATCACTGATGAAGAAGTCCCTGCTCAACTGGCACCATCAAGCTCGACTGGAATTTGCAGCTGCCCACGTAGACGAGCCAAATGTGGAGTAAAGGTGAGGCTTTCAAAACTTGTAAAACTATGCCAACTGTCAAGGGTCATGCTGGTAGCTGAGGCACTCTGTTAAAGGTAAAGCAATTAAAAGAATTTCTCTTTTTTTATTGAATTTCTTCGCCCTACTGAGGAGCATCTGTTGATATGCATCAGAGCCAGCACCTCATTTTTTGTCTTTTTATTAATGGTGGTGGCAGCGTCATGCTCTGGGGCTATTTTGCTGCCAGTTGTTCTGGTACACTATACAAAGTGGGTGGTATTGTGAAGAAGGAGAACTACCTCCAAATTCTTCAACGTCACCTCAGATGAACAGCTAGATGGTTGAAGCTTGAACACATCTGGGTGCTCCAACAGGACGATGGTCCCAAACGCACATCAAAACTGGATTTGAACAGATAAAGAAGGCTAACATCAAGATTCTGGAATGAAAATTCTTTAATATACTTAAAAGTCGAATCTGTGCCAGGAAGCCAAGACTTTTTAAATTAACTCTGATAATCTGCCAATAAAAGTGGTCAAATATCCAGCCAGAATTATGCCAGCAGCGTGTTGATGGCCACTAAAAGCATCTGGTCAAGAAGCTATTCAGCCAAGGAACATTAGTGGTATTTATCCTCTAAGGGACATTTAACAATATATTAGTGGGAGTGTATGTACAGATTTCTGTATAT
This sequence comes from Maylandia zebra, assembly GCF_041146795.1. Classification (NCBI taxonomy): domain Eukaryota; kingdom Metazoa; phylum Chordata; class Actinopteri; order Cichliformes; family Cichlidae; genus Maylandia; species Maylandia zebra. The sequence continues at coordinate 25,069,635 of NC_135176.1, read as the reverse complement.
ATACTTTTTAACCTGTGTGGATGAGGAAAACACACCAAATAAATTCAAACTTGTGCACCCAGTTCTTGTTTTTTAAAGTAATTAAAACTGTAAACTAATTCCACGCTGGAAATCATTAAAAGATCAAAATTACCATGACATTCATGCCCATGATAAATATATAAATTTATGACACCGCTGTACATCATAATGCAGCATGTCTCATTTTGGTGTGGAGAGGTTTGCAGAGCTCTGGTCCTGACCTGCCACTAGGTGGAGCAGAGAGTTGATAGCAGCGGTGGCCTCATGGTGATTGATTGCCTGTTTCAGTGAAGTCATTTCGTCAGTTTTTTGTAACCATAAACACATGGAAGATATCAGTTGCTTCGACATTCAGACTCCTAACTTCTACCGTTCACAGAAATGATAAAACATGAGTTTTATACTTATCCAGTGCTTTAAAGATTACTTTTTCTCCTTCTATTTCTTTTTTTGATAGGGTCTGCTTTATTGGCTGAACTGTAAGAAACAACAATCATGAGACCAGCACCTGATGTAAAGATCAAACTTTAAGACTGACGGGGCATATTTTGCTAAAATTGCTCCACTTTTGTATTTTCAATATTACATTCCTGCCTTTCGTCAGACCCCAGGCACACACATTGTTTGTGATATTCATTCTTGTAGCAGGAATCATTATGTTTTGGGGGTTGTCTATAGATCTGTCCCATTCATAAACGCCATTGGACTGAATTTAGCACAGATGTTCACTAAGACTGAAAGGAGATCTAACTCAACTTTACAGGTAAACATGAAATAGCATGAAATTAAGTGATGACATTAAATATATCTAAGAGGGTTAAAGTTCATCACCACTGTAGATTCATGATGTTTGAAAGAAAACTGCAATAATTCTGCTTATTATTTAGCACCATACTTAGAGTTTGCGATCATACTTTGGTGGGATGCTGAAATAGTGACACTAATCTTTAATGCCCGCGTATTAAATTCCTCCTAAGCTTCCACCATATTATGAGTCAGGACAGTAATGGATGTAAACTGCAACTTCACTGCTGGAGGCATGCAACCGCAAGACGATAATTACAGTTTTGTCTCTCTGCTGCCGGGAGCCTTGGCGAGAGGTGTAAGTGTCATATCCTTTATTGCCTGAATCTTTTTTATTTTGTTTTTTAAACTAAATAAATTAAATAATTAAATAAAAAAAATTTAAAAATTGATTTGACAGTGAAGGTGTTTCTCTTCAGCATCTTCCAATCACTGTCAGCGTAAAGTTAGCAAATCTGGGCTGTGAGTCATATATGGAAATTGTGCTTTATCTGTACAGAAGGTGCTCAGCTTGTGTCAAGTTTTAATTAAAATAAATGCACTCGACTCTGATAAGAATTCTGCTTGTCTGAACACCTTAATCAAACTTTTCAGTACCCTGCTAGCCCTGACATGAAGTCTGCTTAGACAGTCTCAAAACTATTTTCATCAGCTTGATGTGTCAGACGTGTGAAAGGCCGAGTTATAAAATGCCCGTTAACTGTTACGAAAAATATCCTTTCAGCTCTGCGCATTCACAAACTGGGTCCACAAAGGGCCCCCGAGCTCGTCTTGCTTACAGGGCAAATCCACCATTTAACGGCTTTCAGCTGTGATTTGCTGACCAGCTGCTGACTTGTGTTTTCATCCCAGTGGCCCATTGCCATTTCACTGGTGATTACACTGCTAAAGAGCTCCAGCGAGCTGGACAATGCCAGAGAGCTTTACATGTCACCAGTGTCATCGGCCGCAAAGAATAGGCAGCCGCCAATGAACAAAATTTGAGCCTGTTTACAGTGTGAGGCCGTGATGGGGGAGGAGCAGGGCTGCCGGTGTGTGTCTGTGTCTGTATGTCGGTATCTACAGGAGACTGAGTGCAAATGCGCAGAGATTATGTGGTATGAAGGTGTGTGGTGGTTGCTGGAACTTAATAGAGCGGGGTTTTGATAGTGGATCACACCTCACTCCTCGGTCATTCACACGTGTTTACGTGACCCTAAAAATGAGACGCAGCTTCATTCAATTGCACAATGACCTAAAAGCCACTGAGTCAAGAAGCAGCTCCACAACAGACCTTGTGGTGGTTTGTTGACAAACTTCCATTCTGCTGTTTGTCACACACACACTTTTTGCATTCATGCCTTTCAGCACACACAGCAATCGGTCAGTGTTTAATGACAGAATAAAAGCTTTAAGTTTAAGTTATTAGAAGTTTTAGTTTCAGAGTCAGCGTACCCTGACGACAGGGTGATCACATCTGCTGTAAAGGAAGTCGTCACATGTCATCAGTCATCAGTCATTGTGTCAAGGTTTCAAGCGTTTTTGCCCTGTCGGCCTTTTGATAGACTATCAACCTGCCCACAGTGGCCAAAGTCAGATGGGAGAGCTTCAGGTCCTCCTTTCTCATTATTTGGAGCATTATAGCCACAGCTGCCCTGGGGCGCACTGACAGAGGTGAGGCTGCCGGACACTGGAGCCACCAGGCCCTCTGACTACCACCAGTAGTGCTCCTAACTGAAGGCAACGGGTGAAGTATCTTGCCCAAAGACACAACGACCGAGACTGTCCGAGCCGGGGCTCGAACCTTCCGATTACAAGACGAACTGCCAACTCTTGAGCCACGATCGCCCCATTATTGTGACATGTATGGTTTGATCCCGGGGACGGAAAAACTTGAGAATGAAAGCAACATAATGAAAAGGAACTGGACCTGTGATCAGTTTATATTATGCACAGCATTCTCCAAAGTCAGTGCCTTCCTCAATCTTTTCAGTCAGCTAAGTCACTGCTCCTAACTGCGTTACTCCTAATGTAACTTTTTTAACAATGTGGAAATACATGTTAGAGATTTAACCATGTTGGATGTTTCAGACAGATGCCAGTACCAGTGTCTCAGAGAAAAACACCTCCAGTATTCATATATCTGCTCGATATTTCTCATGATGTTTTAGAACAACATGTTAAGAGTTACATTGCAAAAGGAAAAATATGGCTTCATTGTATGTTATCGTCCGGGATATATTTCACAAACTACTTAGAAACTTGTAAACCGTGCATTCAGATCCACTTCACCACGAAAACAATGCCAAATTTATAAACGATAAACCTAAAAACCTTTTTTGCATTTTTTTCTGCATTTTGTTATGTTAAATTAAAAAAAAAAAACAATGTTTCTTTACTGATGCTAATCAGAGAACTACTGTATGTGCCAACATCAGTATATCTGTGATAGATCACTGCTAATGCTAATAGCATCCATTATAACGTGAATATAGCCATCAGACTCTAAAAGTTTGTAAAAGCCGAACTTTATATCATCAAACATATAATAAAAGCCAGAATTTAAAATTCTAACGAAACATGGACCAATAATAAATACACTCTCCAGCCACTTTGTCAGGTTTTCAACTACTCATTAGCGCAAATATGTAGTCAGCCAATCACATGGAAGCAACTCAATGCATTTGAAGCATGCAGTCATGATCAAGAGACCCTGCTGAAGCTCAAACAGCATCAGAATAAGGAAGAAAGGTGATTAGAGTGACTTGTTGATGCCAGCGGTCACTTAAATAACCATTCGTATTAACAAAGGTATGCAGAAGAGCATCTCTGAATGAACCTTGAAGCAGATGAGCAACAGTAGCAGAAGACCACTGGCCCAGACTGGGTACCAGTCCTGTCAACTAAGAACAGGAACCTGAGGCTATTTGCAGAGGATTTGACAATAGCAACTTGGAAACATATTGCCTGGTCTTATGTATCTTGATTTCTGCTGCAAAATTCAGATGGTAGGATCAGTATTTGACTCAAAAAACATGAAAGAATGGATCCATCCTGCCTTGTATCAGCAGTTCGGGCTCATGGTGGTGTGATGGCATGGGGAATATTTTGTTGGTAAACTTGGGGCCCTTAGAACCAACTAAAAAATGTTTAAATGTCACAGCTTACTAGAGAACTGTTGCTGACCGTATCTGTGTCTTCTGATAATCCACCTCGAGTCATCAAAAGCCTCAGATCATCACAATGGTGTCTTGAACATCCAGAGTTACCAGATCTCAATCCAAAAGAGCACTTTTTAAAACAAGAGTTGCTCTTTTGGAATGGGAGATGAATGTGCAGAAATTTGTAGCAACTGTGTGATCTCTGACAAATTAATCTATACCACAAAGAACTGAAACAGTTTTGGAGGCAAAAAGAGGGACCAATCCAGTACAAGCATGGTGTACCTAAAAAAGTGCCCAATGAGGGTATGTGACATATTTGCCTATAATACCAACAGAAATTCCTGCTTTCAGCTTAATGTACATGAACTGTAGCAGCAAAACACATTCCCAAAATGCAAAAGAGCACACATCGAAATAGGATTTCCAGAGGTTGAGAGTTCGGTCGAGGACAGGTCAGAGTCAAATTTCACCTCCACACATTCGTTGATCACTGGCTCTCAGGATAACATCAGGGTTTCTGTGCAGATGAGAAAACAGGTGAGTTGTAGGTGTGGAGCAAAACAGAGTCACTTTTCACTAACATGGTAATCCAACACTCGGGCAACAACCGAACGACTTCTGTCTTAAGTAGTAGCAGGATGTGCAGGAACAAAGAGCGAGAGAGGACAGGAGGACTGATGGTGCGGTGACTGATGCTGCGGTGACAGCATCAGTCACACACATTTTTACCACATTTTGTGTATTTTGTGTATGTCTACTCAGCTGTGTGTTGTGTTGTTGTCATGAATTGAGTAGCCCTTCAGAGACAAAAGAGAGGAGGAGAGAGAAAGAGATTAGGAAGTATCATCAACATAGGTCTGATGCTGATGTGTCATGTGCTATTTTCAATCAAAACCACAAAAGCATCAGAACTGCACTGTTAAAACCTGACACCAGAAAGTGAGATTAATGATGTCAGTGTAATAATAAAATGACTGCAAAGACAATCATTTACAATTACACAGTGATTAGATATTACAGTTTCAAGTGTCGCATTGTTTACACCAGAGTTGCACAACAAAAGATAAAGAGATGCCTGGGGTGAAATTATTTCTCAGAGGCCAATGATCCTAGGGAGATGGTTCAAAGAATTGGGGATCTTTCCTCATACTCCCTTTCTTTTCAATTATCACTGCCTCCCTCGTTTCATTTATAGATTCATAATATAAACTCTCTATTTTAATGTCTCAGGGGGGTCTTAGATGACCTTAGGTAAGCTACTTCCTGTTTGTTTTAGATGCTGATTTCATCCAAGTTTGCTGCACAACATTCATTAGGTCTCGTGCTTTATGGGATAAATTGGGAAAGTGTCCACCAAGTGTTATAATTGTGATGGTAAACAAAGCGCCCCAGTGCCCCACATTAAAACCTTTGGTCATCAATTTTTATTGCTTTTCATTTGTGGAATAAGCAACATTACAGGCTGCATCCAGCTGTGCAGATGCATTTATGTCATTCAGACACTGTTGTGTTGTTTGAATGCTGTGACATGCGATGTGAGAAAGCCACTGGAATTGCACATTATTTGGCTCATATATTAAAAGTGAAATTATGTATAATGCTGTTGGAGTTCACTTTTCATTTTTGCTAAATATTATCACTTTTGTTGATATCTAAATGACCTCTCCTCACCTCATTCCTCGTCTCCTAAACTGAAGTCAGGGCTGTGACACACACAAACTGGCACAAAACATGCTTATTTATTTTCAGTATTGTTACAATTACTTATTGACAGCAGATTAGACATGTGGCCATCTCTTCTGCGCAAAGCTGACAACAAACTGGCTAAACATCAACACAGCTGGTTATCAGCTAACATTGTGCTAATGTTAGACCTGAGTATCCCAAAAATCACATTTTCCCTCTGATGAACAGTTTGATTACATTCTCACATTGTATTAGGGTTTATTCCCTCTCATATAAATCAATTCAATTTATTTACACAGCACCAAATCACAACAACAGTCGTCTCAAGGCGCTTTATATTCTAAGGTAGACCGTACAATAATACATACAGATAAAAACCCAACATTCATGTGACCCCCTATAAGTAAGCACTTTTGAGAAAGTGGGAAGGAAAAACTCCCTTTTAACAGGAAGAAACCTCCAGCAGAACCAGGCTCAGGGCAAACAGTTGGGGTGAGAGGAAGAAGACAAAAGACATGAGAGAGTCCAAAAATGTTAAATCCACTTCAAAGATAGTTTCACAAACGCTGGCTAACAGTAGCAAAAACAGTGATGCTTACTGACAGGAAACTTCAGGATATCCTCGACAACTCATTTCAGTATTGCTGTCATCAGACAGAAGCGAACGTCCCTGGCTCATCAACACAATCGTTTTACAACCTCCTGCAAAGTAAACAGATGTGGACACGTTTTGACAGCTGAGGTAAAGAGTGGCCTGACAGCCCACACTCACTACAGAAGAACGGTGGCCACCTTACCCAGGATTCTGCACTTTAATTGGAAGGGTTAAGAAGACAGAATCCAATCGACTGCAACCTGCAATCTAGTGACATCTAGTGGTGAGATTTTTGCACACTGTACCTTTAATGTTCCTTATTTAAAAAATGTATTGCTGGAAACATTCATATTCAACTCTATGAATAAAGAAAGTATTTTATTAATTAAGATACCTGAACACACTTTTTAAACACATTGTGTTCTGGCAGGACTAAAGCAGGACGACTGACTTTTATGACAGTTATATGATTATAATGTGGATAACAGCTAGAGAAAAGCAGCTGGTCCAGTTTTGTTCACCATGCCCTCATTCACGTGGGAGATTTAGGTCTACATAAGCTGGTGTCTGAGTTTTCACAGTTTTGGTATCACAAATTGGTACTGGTGTAACAGCTAGTAATTAATACTCTTCCACTAAGCATTTATTTTTATTTTTAACTTTAAAGCATTCCCTGTGGTGAAGCACTGACTGAAAAAAACACAATAATGTTGGCAGCGTAGATGAAAATTCATCCCTAATAGAGGATTTGGGAGATAGTTTAATGTTAAAAATGAACGTGTAGTTGGTTTCTTTGCAGTGAGGTCACTTTGCTACTGGGTCGGTTTAAAAATAGCATACTATTTATGGCTATATGAATGCTGCAGAAATGGTGGTGCTAGCTTTAAAGAGACCTGTCAGTTTTTATTGATCTCAGTAGTCAGGACCACCCGCTTTAAGGAAGCTGGAGAATGTGCGTGCAGGAATGTGATGGGTGTGAATTCATTCATATGGTTGGTGTAATTTAAATCAAACCAAACTTTTTTTTTTCTCATTACTTTCTCTTGTCACAGAACTGTTATCTCTTGCACACACCCGTCATTCAAATATAGCAACTGATGCTACGCCCTTCATAATAATGCAGCCATTAGTAGGCTAAGAGGAAGTTTGTGCATGCCATGATCAGTACTGGCTGACAGCATAGTTCTGGCTTTACTCAGAAAACACTCCAGGAATCCTGTTGGTTGAGTACAACAACTACAGCTCCTGGGCTGATGTGTCAAATTTTTTTTTATAAATGCTTTGTAACACATAACATATGTTTTATTTTTAAACACTTTGTGAAGCTGGTGAAGTTAGTGTTTTAGTAGAGCTGGTGATTGCAATATTTATTTGGAAAGCGTTTTTCCATGAATCAAGAATCAGCTAACTCAGATTTAGTTTTGCTTTTTTAAAAACCCTTCATTTATTTTTTGTTTTGCGATTTGTTGGTTGTTGTTGTTGTTTTTTTGTTTTTTTTGATAGATTTTGCAATATAACAAATATACTGTTCATCTGCTGTAGATATTTTTTGGGCCTACCATCTTTTCTTTTTTCCTCCACTTTTCCAATTTCCTCAATTTTTTAAGGACACTGTGCACACCATACCCAGATATGTGAACTTTTGAGCTAAGAGCTCTTTGAGAATCAACTTGTTGCTTAAAAAAATAATATTTTATGCCTGCCAAACTGTGTTTTATTTGGCGTTGTTCATTATGTTTTTGTGGCAAGCTGCTGGTAACAAAGTTTCTAAAGATACAATGTAAAAATGTTTCTTTGTTAAGTTGCCTGTTGTGCAGACACAACACTGGTTTTCCTTGAGTTAGGTGCCTTTTTTTGTGCTCGAATGATTCATAGGTCAGTCTTTAGTGGCTTAAGACAAAAACATTCATCTGAAAATAGTCAGGTGTAAGGAGTGGGCTGAAAATAAGTGAAAAAACAGCAAATGTCCAAAGAAAAACTGACCTTCAGAAAGCCTGTAGAACTATTGCTCAAAAGATTACAAGAAAGTCTTGCTCCTTAAAAGCAGAATATAACAACATGAGTTGTGGCTCGAGAATTTTTTACAGTATTGTACTTTTATATGTTTATTTTACAGTGTACAGAATTTATAATTTAAATGGTATTTTGCACTGTATCACTTTTATATTATATGTATCATATTAGGTTAGTTTTTTGCTACTTCACCGCACCAGGGAGTACATTTGAAAAGGAAATATTGCATTATTCAGTCCTGTACATTTCACATTTTAGCTGCAAGAAATACGAATAGATACGATATTTACGTCCATTAACTTATGTATTATGCAATGTTCTAGTTCTTTTGGAGTTCTTCCTGTTAAAAAGGAGTTTTCCCTTTCCATTGCTGCTCGTAGGGGGTCGTTGGGGGTTTTCAGTGGTTTAGCAGGGCTTTTACCTTACAATATAAAGTTCTCTGAAGCAACAACTGTTATGATTCAGTACTAAATAAATAAAATTGTATTCACTTGAAATGTTTTAGAGTAAATCAACTTTAATTATGTCCTATTGTGGAAACCGGGGTTGATCCAGGTTTTGTATATTTCTACAGTCCAAAAACACTCTAAAAGTACTTCCAGGCCCTACATGACTGCTTTTTGTACTTATATATTATATTAGTATATTCATATACTGTATACTGCACAGATAATGTTTTACTATAGAGTTTGAATGCAATATTTTTATGTTGCTATTTTATATCTCAGAGCCTCTGACTCTAATCTAATGTTGGAGCATTCAGTAAACTGAATATTTGCCTGAGGGACAGCTTGCTAATGCACAGCCACTTTTCCCCTCTGCGTTCAACACAAGTCATCATTTTCTTTCTCCAAACGCACAGGCGCGTCCCCTCTTTCCCATACTCTCGCTTTTACACACGCCGAGTATCAAGTAGCACATTATATAATCAACCAGACCAGCTAAAAAAGGGTCTGTAATGCTGAGCCACGCGTAATGTCGCTAAAGACACAACACAAACACACGCAGAACAACGGACGCATAGTCAACTGGGACATCTGTGTGTTTCGGTAAAAGTAGAAAACTTCATAGGAAGAGCTTGTTTTTTGGGGGGAAATCAGGAGGGAGCACACACGTGCAGCTCCGGTATGCACACGTGTGTGTATAGTGTGTGAACTCTGAGAAGGGGGTTTGCATGCCCACCTTTTTTTCTCCTTTTCTTTCTTTTCCTTTCTTTAAAATTAAAAAAAGAGAGAAAACAATCTATACAAGCATATAAAAGGACAAATTCCACGTGGTACCCACGAACATGTATTTGTAAACTACTTGTTACAATAATAAGCTTGTGTTTTGGTCAGCAAGTCAATGAGGTAAAGGTGATGAAACGGTGACATGTCCAAAGAGCGAGCCAGACGTCATCAAAAGATCCGTGGTGCGTTTACGTCTATCGGAAAAATCTGACATGGATGTAGACGAGGGTATAAGAAATGATAGATGGTGATAATGGTTATAATTGCATAAGTTTCCTCCAGGATCAGGGGGTGGGCACTTCATATTTCCGAGATACCACATGAGAAACTGCGGAAGGCCCCACAAGTTTATTTAATCTCTTTATAAGGTCATTAGTCCAGCCCTGCACAACAGTCCCTGGTTGGCATGTGGCCTCTTGGGAAAATTAATTGCTCACCTTTACAGGTGCTTGGATTTCCTCCTAAAGTTCAAAGACATCTCATCCAACATTGTTGTCTTTTACTAATAAAATTGTATAAAATCAATAACAGTAGCCTAATATAAACAGACTTTTTGGTCATCTCAAAAAGAGCTGACTGCATGTTTGTAACACATTTCACACTGATAGTATTTTCTGTGGGACAGGCACTGCTATTTTAAGTTATTTTATTTTGCCTTCACGCTTCCTTTACTTAGTTAAATACAGCTTAAACATTACAGGTGTTTAACTAGCTTTTTTACGTAGCATGTGATTGAGGGTCATAAGTCATGATGGGAAACCTTTTTGGAGCATTTGATTGGTCATTCCTATATTGTAACTTCATGCATGATGGGCTTACATGCTGAGTCACACCCCAACAGCAAAATTTGAGACAGCTGGGTTAAATCAATTGTTATGTGAAAGTCATTAATATATATAAATGATGTGTTTCACTTTTATTCCAGTTTCATTGTGGAAAAAAATGCATTAAAATGATGAATTCTTTTTTCATTTATAAAAATGTCTTTGTCTTTGGTGTGAGTCCTTGGTTTCAACAGCTAACTTCGTCCAAAACACACAGCGTGACTCAGTGATACATTTCGTTACTGATCGCACTTGAATGCGCCCGACAAAGAGCCACTTTACGACTTCCCAAATTGGAAATTAAGAGGTTTTATGACGAGGAAGCGCATGAAAGCAGCACGTCGACCTGACCCAAAAGCGCGCTCCCTGCGTTTTACGTGTCTCCTCCCCCTCCACAGTGTACGTGCGCGCACCTTTCTATCGCGTGGTGGGGATCATCCATGTTGCTACTAGTGGTGGAGATAAGGTTGTAATCCTGAGAGGCCCCGGAGACGTTTCTTGGGTTTTTGTATATGCTCTAACTCGGCGCTGACTGCTCCGCGTCGTGGACTGAAGCTCTTTTTGTCTCGGAGCGACACAGAGGCGGTAGACTCTGCGGAAAAACTTCACGTTTCCCTGAAATTGAAGGCGAATTCGGGCCGGGGGGGGAGGACTGGTAATCCTGAGGGGGGAAGAAAGACGGTGGTGGGAAATGGCCACTCAGGTGGAGGCTCTCCTACCCGGCAACCCGCTTGCTCAAGCGAAGGAGCACGGTAAAGTGATCCGCAGTGAGCCTAAGGAGGAGGCGAGCGGCCGGGGCGACGGGGCCAAGCGGCAGACGGGTGTCGCCGATCAGGGGAGCGGCGGAGGCGGCAGCAGCAGTCCAGGACAGGGAGGGACCACCGGCTCGGAGGAGCAGACCTCCAAGCGGGCGACAGAGGAGAGCAAAGGCGGCTGTGACAGCGAAGACAAGCTAAGCGAGGAGGGAGTTAAAGGCGGCGGTGGCAACAAAAAGGACTTTACTGAAGCTCCCCCGCCCAAGGTGAACCCGTGGACGAGGAAAATGAATGCTGTGACCGTGGTCAGCGTGAATGGACAAGCACACCACGGTCTGTACCCTCCCTACGTGTTGATTTACTGGCTGTCAGTGTTGTGTTTAGTGTCTGCCTGCACAGGTGTGGTCGTCCTGCTTGCACAGGGGGAGTCATGGGGGTGATTTATTGAACCAAAAAGAAAGGAAAAAAAGAGAGGCAACAGAATTGATGAACAAGCTCTAACTGTGGTATTTTGCAGGCTGGTTATATTTGGAGTTAAAGCCCTCCCTCCACAACCTCATAGTGAAGGCTATTCTTGGGGGAACATGGGTGGCTGATTGCACAAGTGAGCACACCCTTCCCAAAAAAAAGTAAAGGTGCTCCAAAGTGCCTGCAGCTTTTCTGAAATTTAAAGGTGCAGTTCAGGGATCCGGTACCCCAAATAGCCCTTCACTTGCGTGGACGTTTTATGGGCACTGTGTGTTGTGGTGCAAAGGTTGTGAAGTTGCTCACTGGTGTGTCATCAGATCGTGCATTTTCTTTTACTTGAGAGAGTTTTGGTGTCTCTTTCTTGGGGCTTTTTAGGAGAAGGAGCGTATTAATGTTTAGCGATGTCATCGTGCATGCTTGCTTGCATAGACTTTAAACTTTCAAGTTAGGAGGAGAAGACTGGAAGGAGAAGACTTCTGTCTTGATGATCTCTCTCCCCCTTCTTCTGCTGACACCCACCCTTGCATACAGCCACATCTCTGCTCTGCTGACCCACACCAAGCTTGCCAAATATTTAAACCAGTATTTACTACTGTTTGCTTTTGGGACCGGTTTCGACACAGCATCAACCGCATCAGTCGATCGAGACATCCGCCCATGTCTCTCGCATTGCATCAATTAGCTTTAAAGGCACGAGTATGCTCGGTTGTGTAGCAGCTTAGCTGGCTAACAATAGCACACTGACTCCCTTTTTGGCCTAGTCCTTGGCCGGGCCCTTCTCATTCAGATGTTAGCCTAGCTCCCATGTGGCTAATACTCGCTTCCGATCAGCCCGTGTAAAGTACGTCAGCCTCTCAGTCGTTTTGAGAGCCCTCCTCGGTGCTAAAATTCTTGTCAAACCTGAAACATTTGGTGGTTTAAGCTCTAAAAACGAGCTTGTTTGTTGTGAGACGTCACGTGTTCACTCCACGTGTTCCCCTAGAGAAAGGCATGAGAGCTGTTAGCTAGCTAGCTGTCTGCTTGGGCGACTTCGCTGCATTAGAGGGCAGATGTCGCATGTGGCGGTCTTGCCTGAGGCGGTCCGGGGGTTTTCGTGGTAAAGAAGCCGGTTGTCACGTCGTGCATGTGTTGTCAGAGTAAAACCCGGTACCTAGTCTGCTCCTCCACCCTGCTAGGTGTCGTTAGCTTGGAAGCTAGCAGGCAGATTTCATCGTGGATTTTATCTTATCGATCAGTGATCTAGAAAACTGATTACTATTATATTTTTGTCTGTAACAATTCACACGAAGTTGCCCCAGAATCCACACCGCTTGTCGATAATCTATCAGGTGGAGTGATAATTGGTGATGCACATGTAGGGGACAGTTCCCTGTCCTGTTAAAGCAACGTGGTTTTCATGTCTCACAGCCATGTGTGATTTCCTGCACGCCGGCTGTGTTGCAGCCGCTCAGTCAGGTCCGAGTCTTTGTTTGCACAAGAGCTGAAAGCGTGTGTAACTCATGCAGACTTCAGCCTGTACTCAGGGTGGATTGGATTGCTTCTTGCTCCTAAATCTGTCACATCAGCACATGAAGAGCCAGTTTGTAGCTTGCCAGGCAGCATTGCCCCCCTCCACCCCTTCTTTATCCTGATTGAAACCGGTTTGCTGGTTGACTTTTTGAGGCAGTGGCTCTAAACCTTTTTGTTTTCTTGTTTACTTATGATTCAAGGCCACTACCAGTGTTGCTGGGAAGTTCTAGTCACAGGTTTTTGTCTCCATGACTTATGAGCAGTTCCCTGAAAATAGATTTCAGTTTTTGGGTATGTAGGTAAACCATGGTTTTGGGTTGGGCAGTGATATAGAAATATGTCTACCATGAGGAATTTTTAATTCTTCTGTGTTTTTTGTCATTCCAACACTTTCATTCGCAGGAAGTGAAACTAAGTTTTGCACACAGGTCCCAGGTAAAAGCCAAGAAGAATGAGAACACATAAGGAATATGTACAAAAACAAACTTTTTTTTGTGAGAAAGTTTAGCATAAAATATGTCAACATACAAGTGTTTGCTTTTGCAAAATAGTTTTAATAACACACATATATGATGTTTACGACTCAGATGTTTCACAAGGACTGAATTTGGTCCAAATAAGCTATTTTATATTAATTGAAGAAATGATAAAATAAGTCTTTGTGGTTGTGTGGTTCCAGAACTTTTGGCTCAGTTTGATCCACCACACAGACAAATTCCTGACATAAAACGCTAGAGTTTTGATTTCAAAAACAAAACAATAGGTCAAGATTTTGCTCCTTAGCTAGTCAGAGTCATTGGTGGGAATAATCCTACTCTTAAGTGGAGTTCTGTAAGTGGGATATTTTAAATAGCCAGGGGATGCTTGTGGGTGTTTTTTGGCCATCTCTGATGGCTGTTGAACCGATGTTACTTTGCCAAACCCTGGCAAACCTTTATGTTGGTCTGGCTTTGCATCAGTGTCACCTTAAAAAGCTAATAGAAGTAGGCTTATGATTAGTTTCAAGTGATCATTTAGGGAAACTAAGATCCCCTCCGTCATGGAAATTGGTAAGACAGAAGGTGGAAATGGAGTTTAAAACCCTGTAAGCGATCACACTGTAGTTTCTAATCAGCCGTTTGTACTCTGTGTGTCCTTGAACAAGATCCTGGAATTCTGTTGTGGATAAAGCTAGAACCTGCATGACTGGGAATGGTTATCCACATGTCACAGTGGGAGTATGTTGCTATATGTTAAAAGCGGATTTCGACAAGATATATAAAAAATATTTCCCCATGGTTCAGACTGATTTGGTTTCATATTAATGTCAAGTTTACCTTGAGTTTTCGAACCACACCTAATGTGTGCAAAGTAGCATAACATAAATCCTGTTACATATACAGTCATAATTACCGTTACCATCCACCATTTAAAAGAAAGATCATCAGCTGACTCATTATGAACATTTAACAGGAGTGAGAGATAAAATGTTTGACCCAGTAAGGACCTGGATGGGTAGTTGCTCCATGTCATCGTACAGAGTTCAGAGAGGACATTCTTATCAGACCTTTGAATTTGCTGTCCTAGAGAAAATACGAGACGACACTCTGGTTGAAATTTAAAGGCATGTGTAACCTTTCTGTTCAGAGATGATGGATCAAAATTAGTAAAGCGCAGTTTTTATTTGTTAGCTTCAGTGTAAGACTGTTAATATTTGTAGTAAACATGAGTGGGGCTGTTCTCCAGGGAGTGTGGCTTCATGTTTACTCCCCAAACCACCACTGGCGCTCAAGCACACCACACCAGTTTCCCCCAGACTGGCGTGTAAAGAGTAATGACCACAGGCTTAAAGGTGCACTGTGGAGTTACCATGAGCACACAAATTATGTTTACATCCGGTGTTGTGTACCAAAGCACTTTCTTGGGCTCCTTAAGATATGGCAAATGTTTAAAGCATTTCCTTTCTCATCAATCATTTCCAACAATGGCTTGTTGAGTATATTTAAATTGAGACTTCCCAGAAAGTTGATTCTGTTCATTTGGATGTTGCGTTTTCAGTGGGAGAAATGTTTCGGCACTCATCCAAGTGATTTAGTGTGTCCAGATGAACAGAATCAACTTTTTGGGATTTCCTTAATTGCAACCATGCTTTTCAGTGCCTTTGGCATGTCTTTAGGAGAAGTTTGTATGTTTGTTTGTTTTTTGTCCACATGCATGACACAACTGCTCTGTAGACCTACTGGAAGTCAAAACTCCCACAGGGTACACTATATCTTGATCTCCTTCACTTTCTTTGTGGAACAGGGGGGGGGACTGTGCCAGTGTTGTGTATGTGTGTGGCATCTGATTTTTAGCATCTGTTATCCACTTGATGGGACACCACCATCCTCAGTTGATTTTTTTTAATGGTAGCGCAAAAATCAGAGCTTCCTGTCTCTTTTTTCCTACTAGACAAATAAATGACCAGGTACTAATATTGGTCCTTAATAAATTTAAGCTGCTCATCAAACAAGGATCGTATCCTCGTTTGAGTTGGACGTAGGCTGACTCCACTGCCATGGACTTCATGCTGATGGGCTCTTTTCTAGTGACGGGTGACGGGTTGAGCCATTACAAGAAACTCTGTGGCTTAACAAAGACTGCAGTACAAGACGGGGTGGAGTTGTAGTTCATTTGTGGGTGGAGAATCTTCACAGACAGCTGATTATATTTGATTTTTGTCACAAAGTAGTTGGTCGATGCAATATTTTAAACTGTGAAACGATGAAAGCTCCATTTGTAACATGAACACGTTTGCATGTGTACCCCACCACTGCTGCCTGTAGGAAATTTAACAAAACCAGGTGAGGGGTGCGATAACTTTGTGGCTTGCAGTTGTCAACCCTGCCAACCCCATGAGCTGTTTTTGTTTCTACTTCCTGTCCTGTTTACTTTTTTCCACTTCAGCAAAGTACATTTAAAAAAATCCAGTCTACCTTCACTATTACTGAGAGAGGTCTGACCTAGAAGCTGAAGCTGATGACCTTTAGATTTCTTTAACATCTGTAGTATGTTGTTTTGTGTCTTTCTCAGGCAAAGTAGGGCAATTAAAAGTGTTTTCCAGCTAATTTTCAAAGTAGTTTTGGTGATAACAAAAATCAATTAGCTAAAAACAAGGTGATATAGAGAGCTGACCAATGTCCAGTGCATAAAAGACTTGTAATTAGGAGCAAAGTGCAGCCACTTTGGCTAAACCACTCTCTTTCCTGTCCTCCTACAACACCTCACTGCTCTGTTCTGGCTCTGTGGGTGTTGCTTCTGGTACTAATAAAATTAAACAAGTTTAGTTTGCAGTACCAGGGCTGTTTTCTGGAGAGATTTCACTCCAGTTATTTACCATGACTTTAGTGTTTCAACCATCCATCCATTTTTTTAACGGTCATAATAGCAGCACTCTAAGCAGAGAAGCCCAGACCTGACTTAGCCACCTTCTCTTTTAGCTTTTGTTCTTCAGCTCCTCTGTAATCTCTCTGCTATATATATATATATATATATGAAATGCTTCATCTAGGACAGAGGTCCCCAACCTTTTTTGCGCCACGGACCGGTTTATGCCTGACATTATTTTCACGGACCGGCCTTTAAGGTGTCGCGTATAAATACAACAAAATAAAACTAGTACCGGTACCGAAAAAAGATTTATTCATAACACACGTGAAAAGACCCAGGAAAACAGAGTTAACGATAAAAACGATAACAAAATAACGCTGAAAACCACACATTCTACACCTGAGCCTCAACTCTCGCGGCCCGGTACCAAACGACTCACGGACCGGTACCGGTCCGAGGCCCGGGGGTTGGGGACCGCTGATCTAGGAGGCATCTTAGCCAGGTACCTGAACCACCGCAACTCACAACTTTCAATATGCAGGAGTTGTTCTATACTGAGCCCTTCCCGAACAGCCAGACACCCTTTAGAGGAAATTAATTTCCAGCACTTGTATCCAGTCTTATTCTTTGGGTCACTACATAATTTTAATGTGATTGGCAATAACAGATTCAAAACGTTCAGTATGGATGTTCCTGGTAGTTAGTCTAGTCTAAAAGTCAGAAAACAATAAACTGAGGGCGGACTAATGGCTAAACTTTGGTAATGCAAATATTTCGTGTGTATTTAAGGTTAATGCTGTCTAATAATCAAAGTGTATTAAATGTTGCTTTAATGTGTTGCACTTTGTGTTGTACCTAACATTGCGTCCACTCCCTGAGCTACAATTTGGATGGGTAGCATGGTTATGTTGGTATACTCCTCTATAATTGAGCTTCAAATTTACAACTTCACAGATGGAAGAGAGACACTGTCATCTGTTGGGAATTCAGTGTTGGCTAATGGTGTCGAAACAGTAACAGGGCTGACTCGTTGTGGATCTCCCTAACATTGATATGACTCTTTCTCTCATTTAGAGATCAGGAGTTGGTGTTTTTCTTCACTCGGGAGTTTTGTGTGGGTGTAATGTTGCGTTCCATTTACCCATTTCCAGTTAAACGTAGTTGTAGTAGGACTGGAGGTGCAGTGCATCTGCTGTGTTGTGTGATGAAGTCATGCTAACATGAACACACCAGCTAATCATAGTCTTGAATTGTCCTTAATTACTCAAATGTTCTTGTGTTTTTGAGAATTGGCACATTTAAAAGTATAACCTGGAGAGTTGTGGTTTAGTGCAGACATTGGTGTACACAGCCACAATTTTTGAGGTGATTTATACATTTTTCAGCTCAAAGCGCCTAAATGATTTAAAGTGTTATTTTCTTTTTGCTGTTGTGGTAATTGTCAGATGAGGTGTGACCTTAGCTTGGCTGGGGAGTCGGAAACAATCGGCAGATCTACAGAATACATGCAAATATAGATTGAGCTCAGTGCATTAGCATTCCTATAGCACGTACAGAAACCTTTGAGTAGAGGAAGGCAGTTCAACTGTCTTCTCTTTATAATTTGCATCACATGCCTTTAGTTTATTTACTTTCTATTGTCACCACTTTAGATTGTTTATTTTTAGCACACTATTTGTATAAGATTATGTGCTGCTTTTGTTTCTGTAGCATGGTATGGTTTTCATCTCACCTCTCAGTTGTAAATCTGAAGTACTCTGGTAGTTTGTGGCTATTCAGAGCTGCTCAGCGCTTTGTAGGGGGTTGCTGTTTTAAAATTAGCATGGACAACTCTGTTTTCTCCTGCATTTGTCCCAGCCCGTAGCTCTCGTTGTCATCTTTAATGTCACTAGTGAAGAGCCCCCCTCCGACTCCCCTTCTTGTGTCGTCACACACCACGGATCTGTTTGTTGGCGGGTTTTACGAGGTGTCGGGACCCAGTGAAGGTTGCCATCCCTGAATGAGTGTTAACAGTTGAATGGGTAAAATGGAACTACAGCTGCAGACCAGGCTGCCACCATGCTTCAGCTGCTGAATGGGTCCTTAATGTGCTAATGGCAGCTCAGCTGACTGGTTGGCTTGTGTAAATGAGACTGTGTTGGAGGTTAGGGGGAAATTTGATAGCTTCTGTGAGCTTCTGTTGAACCTACAGAAGCATCTCAATGCTCTGGTGCTGCAGAGTTTTCCTTTTTTTTTTTTTTTTTTTTTTTCTCTGAAGATTTCATTACTGTCATATAGGGCTGCCACGATTTGTCGACTAGTCACGATTACGTCGACTATCAAAATCGTCGACGCGTCGTTTGAAGCTTTGTAAGATCACAAAAGACGCAGGAATAAGTGGCAGGATTTAAGAGTGTAATAACGGACTGAAACAGAAGATGGCAGCATTGCATGTACAAGGATGTCAGCTACCGTTAAACCCCGAAGAAGAAGAAGAAGCAGCTGTGTCCCAGAATTCATAGCGCGGCCCAGCGCAGTTTCCAACAATGGCGGCAGCTGGTTAGTTTTAATGTTACTCTTATTATTCTTTCTGGGTCACAAAATAAACGTTTAACATATTTTCAGGCGAGAATGTAGCTGTGTAAACCTCAAATATCTGCTCAGTTTATCAGGACACCACATATTTTCAAAAGCGCTCCGACGTTTTCGGAGACATCTGTTACCCACTAGCTCGTTAGCGAGCCGGGGGCTAGGCTCACTAGAGCCGTGAGAACACCGGACTCCCCGCAAATCGTTTTCAAACCCACCGCCATCTTTCGCTACTCAGGTTAAATATATATGAGTCACTTAGATAACTTAAAATGTTATTGTTTGGCTTTTTTTTTTAGTATTTTATTTGTTCCCGAGTAAATCAGTTTGTCTGAGATTAAAGTTATAGTTTTTACACAGCTGAATAAACGTCAAGCAGACAGCTGATTATCAGAAGTGTGAGATGCTCCAGAATTTACTCCAGTGTCCTGTTATATTTTAGATAGCAAGGAGTTTATTAAACTTCACCGAAACAATCCGCAAATTTCATTAAAATTTAATAAACTATCGTCTTGTCTTTATTTTTAGTTAGCACAGACCTTAAACACTTAAAGCTGTAAGCTAATGATAGTTATGGTAAATGGTAAATGGCCTGTATTTATATAGCGCTTTACTAGTCCCTAAGGACCCCAAAGCGCTTTACATATCCAGTCATCCACCCATTCACACACACATTCACACACTGTGTTATATAAGAGCAGATGCTGCTGGTGCAATAAGCTGTAGTTTTGCGTCCAATGGATGATGATCTGATTAGTCGACTAATCGCAAAAATAATCGGTGACTAGTCGACTATCAAAATAATCGTTTGTGGCAGCCCTACTGTCATAGTCAAATAATGAGTTGACTGGCAAAAATGTTTATATTTGAAATGCATAACAGTGTCTCTAATTTTAGGAGTTTCTGCTTTTCCCCTCTTTAATGCCACTGCATAATGAGCCATTTTAACATGTGTGCTCTTGGGCTACGAGTAGGATGTAATGCACAGTTTTACATTGTTCTGTAGGAAGAAGGAATTACAACCAAAAGTTGAAAGTGGAAGTCTTCAACATAACCAATCCTGTGTTGTTTTTTTTCTTAATTTTTTTTTTTTTTTAAAGTGTCAGATAGCAAAACTGAGAACATCATGGCTTGTTCACAAAGTGTAGCATTGCTAAGCTAGGTAGCAGCCTAGTGTCTATTGTACTCACTGTACTGCACTTCTCCCCACACACTACACGCGTGTCACATACAAACTATAGTCCCTCTCTTAGGTTGTCCAGCTCGAGTTACTTTTATCTATCACCGGCTTGTGTCTGGACTCTGTGATAAAGGCACATCCCTCCAAGAAGGTTCGGGTGTGGACAGTTTATATCGAGGACGTGTCCAGTTGGTGGCACGTTGAAATATGACTTGGCTCCTCTGTATTTTTTTTTTTATTTTTTATTGGCTTGAAGGGTGGGTGGGTGCCAGTTATATTTCATCTTATTCCTTTGTTATGAAGTGTGTACATTATGGGGGGAAATAATTGTGGTAATGTTCATGCAAACGTTGAATCACTTTTGGCATTTATAGTTCTGTGAAGCCTTGGACGATTAACCATTTCTTTATATTTTGCTAGGAAAATGGAAAATGACTGTAGCCCTGTATTTTTATTAATTTTGTCCCTGTCAGACTGTTTCGTATTTTTATTTATTTGGTAGATTCAGTGTCTGAAGATACTTTAAATTTCCTTGTAACGTTGGTTCATCGACTGACTTAGGTGCCTTTTTTATGTTGCAATTATTCATATGCAGTTCCAGTTACATTGGAAGTCTTGCATGTCGGAACTCGGTACGTTCCTGTAGGAAAGTCGATAAAGCAATGGTTCTTCCTTGCTAAGAAGCAACATAATTTTGTTTTGCAGCATATTCATGGATCTTGCTGTGCGTATTGCTTTTTTTTTTTAGCGACTCACAAATGCACAACGGTGGCAGTTTGTTTGTTTATTTAAGATTCATTTTGCTGCTGCCAGCTTGGATTGTTAACCCCGGGTTGGTGGGGCTGCTCCTAAATTCTGAGTGGCAAAATCCAGAAGTTGGGGGGGCATTCCAGATGAAATTTGACTGGAAACTCAGAAATTCCAACTTAATCTGGAACATATCAATAGGGCAGTTTTGTGCAAGACGTTAGGCAGAGGAACTGGACTGAAAAGGCTGATATCTAAAGGAAAAGTATCTGAATACCTTTTAGATAGCATGGAGAAATATTGCTGAAGCGCACATTTAAAACAATAAGAAAGTCTCACTCCTTGAAAGGGGGGAAAAAAGTAAAATGTGGGGTGTCTCAAGTACTGTACACAGTGTATTGAAATGTAGAAATCGTTGTCAGGCACCCATAAAGTGGCCACAGCTTTTTAAGCAGTTGAAGTTGGTATAATTGTTCAGCCCTTCATCATAGCTGATCATCACCCTTCGGGATACTGTTACAGTTTCGCAGCTTTGGTTTTAGTTCATTTAAAAATTGTTGAAGCTTTAAGTCATGTGTTCTTCACTCTGCCTACTGTTTATCACCCCCACCACCATCTGTCACCACTGTCCTGCCTGTACGTGACTCTGGCGATTGGACAGTTTTCATCTTATTCTTAACTTGAACTCTTTCCACATCTGAGGTGAAGTTAGAGCCCGGGTCGCTTCATTTGATGTGTGTCTCTGTGCTGGCTGCGAATGCAGCACAGAATACTGAGCGAGACATCTCCTAGTCTTTTTACTCCATGTGAGCTTGTGATGTCATCACCCTACAGATCACGTGACTTCAGAGGGAGTCTTCGACTGTGCATGCGCTGCGATTGTACGCGTTTCCTCCATATTTGGTTCTTGCATGCAGAAAGGCTTCCCACCCTCAGTGGTTACTCCGCTCTGTTAACAATTCAGACTGCAAGAGTGAGTAGAGGAAACTCAAGAGAAAGTGTCACACTCATAACTTGAGATGTTGGCTGTGACCAGTGTGTGGTGATTTTTTTTTTATATTTTTTATATTTTTTTTTATTAGGTGATTATTGCTTTATCCAACCAGTGATGGTTGTTTGCTTTCCTCGGTGCCTTTTGGGGGAAATGTGGTGTGTCTCAAACATTTAAACAAGATCTACCAGGATTTATTTTAATTAAAGAAATCATAATGGGGATTCTATGTTCAACACTTTTTTTTTTCCATATATCAAGAATGTGACAGTTATGGGGGAAATTCCAGAAGCCAAATATGGAGTCAAAATAACAAATCTTTTGAATGTACAACCTCGAAATCATGATACAACACATGTGGGAGTGGAGGAAAAACCTGTGTGATTCAGACCACAAAAAACCCCCAGCGTTTGGCTGAGGAATGGGCCCGTTTCCCAACGCTGCGACTGTGTTTGTATAAGACTGCAGAGCCGACGTGGCATAAAGTTTATTTATAGGATTCACCAAGAGAGCCCCCGTGGGATCTTGGGGCAGGTACTGAAGCTGCTCCGTGCTGTAGGATTCAGGTGGAGGCCAAACACAAATTCCCATGAGGCATGTGTGTTGTGTAGAGTGGTTGTTTGGTTTGCGAGGATGGGGAGGGGGGAGGCACTCTTGGGACTGTTGATCGGGAAGGAGGACGAGATGTGGAGGAAGAGCTTTTCAGAAATGTGTAGAAATCTGTTTTGTCAAGTTAGAGCACTTGACTGCAAAATAAGTTTAAGTGTATATTACAGTAAAGCATTAGAATTACAAAATGAACAGATGTGAAGCTCCCACTGGAGTAACTTTAAGAGACAATGGCTGATTTGAACTGTTGGTTGGTAGTGGCTAATGTTAATGGTAGCCTCTGGCAATCCAGCATGCACAGCAGGCTGCAACAACCTTTAGTGAGCACTGTGGGGAATAAACATAGGAGTGGGTGAAATGAGAGAATTGAAAGAAGTAGTTGATGTAGTGCTTGAGAGAAGAGTCACTACATACTAATGTCTTTAGACAAGAGCACGCTGATCTTGGTGAAGCAGTTAAGCAGTGAATGGGTTTTTTTTTTCCTCTAGCAGCTGGAGCTTCTCAAACATTCACATTGGTATGTAAATAATCATTTTACATTCTGTCTAAAAATAATCTGTTGGTTACAACAGCAATCTTTTAATAGTCCTGAAGAGTTAAACGTCCCTCTGTTTAAACAGATTTGAAGAAATTTACATTTAGCATGTGAGCAAATTACAGTTTGCATGAGAGTGCAAGCATCTCAAACCTTTAGGGGCTATTTCTATATTATTAATGGATGTCATCAGTCTGTGCAGTTGTTATGAGTACTTAGTTGTGAGCTTCTGCTGGAGCAAACGGTTTCGGGGACTACCTGCAGGGAAAATCCAACTACAACTACATGCTGCTGTCAAAGCACTAATAAAAAATTATGTAATGGTGTAAATCCAGTCAGCTGTGACAATTTTATTTTCTCGTGGTGTTTCAGCCTCTTCATTGGTGGATGCTAAGAGCATATTTATCACATTTTGCTCTGTCAAAATCTTTCTTCCCCCCATTTTTGTGTTTAGGCTCTTTACGTGTGTAATGTTAAGGCTTTTGTTTAAGTGGTTGCCCCCAGTGCTTTATTCTTGTGTTGGCCTATTACCAATGCTGAGAAAATGTCTAATCCAGTGCAGGAGCTAAAAGAAATGTCTGTAAACGCTTTCCCAGTAGGGCTGTGCGATATGACCAAAATCTCATATCCCGATATAAGAATTCTATCGTCCGATAACGATATAAATCACAAAAATGTAACATTTTCTGTAAATTCTGTGAATCTCGGGCAGCTCGTCTTGCGGGAAGTGTTTCCAGCTACGCGTCCTTTACCCGGAGTAGAGTGTTTTAACCGATGCATGAAACGATGCATTTTTAGACATAAGTTGTAACGGCCGCTGTTTTCTTTGTATTTATTACACGGCGTGCTGCGGGGAAAAGCCCGTTCTAACGTTTGATTCTAAGGTTTATTTTTTTAGCACCCGGGCCCTATTTCAGGAAGCCGGTTTAGAAAACTCAGAGTGAAAAACGATACTCAGGGTTGAGTAACCCCGAACTGTCCAACTCGGAATATTCGGTTTCAGAAAGGCTGATAACAATTAGTTCAATCAACGCGGAGTTGCTTTAACCCCAAGTTAAGCGCGCGCACGAGGATACATAAAGCCCTGATTAGTGGAGCACAGATTAAGCGAATTACCATGGAGAAGGAGGGAAAGAAGGCGCGGTCAATGTATTTTACAGCGCTTGAGGCCGAAATTCTGATGGCAGCATATGCCGATAACATGCAAATTTTGCAGAAAAAAAGTAACACAGCCTCAGCTGCAAAAGAAAGGGAGCATGCATGGCAAAACATAGCCGACAGAGTCAATGCGTGAGTGTTAATTTAAACATTGATCTAGGGATTTCCACCCATTTAACACGTTATTTTATTATATTTTATTTTGTATTTTATACCTTTTTATTTTGTGATGTGATTTGAGCGCAGGTGCAACCCAACAGGCCCCCAACGTTCCTGGCAGCAAGTAAAAATGAAATATAAAAATATAGTCCAAACAGGTAAGGTGTAATTGTATTATGAGCCATAGTGCTTGGTCTGTTTGTCCTATGTAAATCAATTGCAGTTAGAGGCTACATTAATTTCCCCTCTGTAAGCACTTATTGAAATTATCTGAGCACATTACAAGTACACATTTGCTTACTCTGTATGCTCAAATGTGACCCATTATGGCCACTAGAAAAAAAGCGGAGGCCCGAAAAACAGGTGGGGGTCCTCCACCACCACCACTCACAGAGCCTGGCCACTTGGCTTCCACATTTGTGATAATGTTGGCAGCATCTCACATGATCTTCACAGTGCAGAGAACACAAATTAGCATCCATTACTATAATGAAATAATTTGTTAGTTTGAAATGCTACAGGGAACTATGTACCTGTACATTAATGCTGTGGAAAGACTTCCTGTTCACATAGTCTCCTTCATTTACTGAAGGAGCAATGATTGGAATGTGAGTGCCATCTATACAGCCAATCACGCCTGGGAACCGTGAGAATAAATGTAAAATTTAAGTAGTAGTTCAAGTATCACCACATCATGTATTAAGTTTTGTTCATCCTGCTACCTGCAATTTTGTGGCATCCCTCTTTGATAAATCTTGTGGGTCTATGACCGGGGAACACCACAGACGAGTACAGGAGACGTTTCAGTGCAACTGTAACATTCCTGACTGCCCGACAGACGGTAGCCTTGGGAACGTGCTCAGCGTCACCAATATTATACAGAAAGCTCCCGTTTGCAAAAAACCGAAGTGCAATACAAATAATATGTACAGAACTGAGAGAATGTCCGCGATGTGTCACATGCGCAATATATGGCCTGAGGATGTTATCCAAATAACTTATTGTGCTGAGAAAAGGTAACGTTCACACAGAAAATCATCAGGAAATGATAAAATGTCCAAACGCGCTCTGATCACTCTCTCCCGGCGGAGAGCTCTGCGGAGAATTTGGGCTTCAAGATCTACTGGCTCTTCAAGGAAGGGACACGCCATGTCTGACACTTCCTACTGTCAGGTTTCCGACAAAGAGGCGGGGACAGTCAGGGTTAGTTGTAGTAAACCTGCTAGGGGGCAGGTTAGCTTCACGGAGTGTGTCGTCATAGTGACTCACTCAGGCTTCAGCTGAACTCGCTTTGTGAAACCGAAAACCCAGAGTTTTCGTTAACTCAGGGTATACTTACTCAGAGTTTGCACTAAACCGGCTTTCTGAAACAGGGCCCTGGGGCCTGTTCTTCGTACGTCGCTTACTACATCCAAGATCAAATGACACATCCAAGACCAAACCATCGCGCTAACCGTGAGCTCGCTAATCCGGTTCCCCGAACACACCTGCTGTTGACGATTAGTACAGCTGGACGCAGTAATGTGACATCACTGGGTGTCGTAAAAGGGGCTACGCATCGATAGTAGAAACATTGATCGGCAACCCGCTGATTGGTCGGCGAAAATGTCGAAGGAGCGCGCTCGGTATTTTCCGGCAGCAGAGCAAGAACTCATGAGTGAGGGATTTCAGGAGTTTCAGAGTTTAATGAAAACGCAAGAGAACACTGCAAAGGCTGCAAAAGCAAGGAGAGAGGGGCTGGCAGAAAGTTGCTGACAAATCAAACTCGTAGGTAATTTAATAATAATAATAATAATGGATTGGGTTTATATAGCGCTTTCCAAGGCACCCAAAGCGCTGTACGATACCACTATTCATTCACTCCCTCATTCACACACTGGTGGAGGCAAGCTACGGTTGTAGCCAGGCTGCCATATCGCGCCATCGGCCCCTCTGGCCAACACCAGTAGGCGGTAGGGTAGATCTATCATATGACACTATATTGTCCAATATCATATGGCATTATATTATATTATAATATGTTATATTATATCCCCTTTCACATTAGAGCCACAACAGGACCCACAAGAACATGGGAACAAGTAAAAGTGGAATACAGGAGTATTCTACAGAATGGTAATATTTATCTCTTAGATTGCTTTTCGTCTCTTGGCAAGGTAATACTGGCCTGTAATACTCTGTTAGTTTGTTCATAACAGCAACCAAGAAAAGGGCAGAGGAAAAAAAGACAGGTGGGTGGTCCTGCACCCCCTCGTCAACAAGTTGGTTAAGTAAATAATACCCTCACGGGAATATCGATATCTCTCTATGAGCACACTGTCGCGCTGAGCTAAAGGATCCTGTCTATCCCGCAATATAGGCTGAATTCTGAGGACTCTCCTTATCAATCTTGCACCTTCCGCAATGGGTTGGTCGCGTATACGGACAGGACATGGCTGCGACAGGCTTCCCAAATCCACCTTCGCTTTTATAGCCGTGGTCTCTCATCTTGATTACACGAAGTAATTTACAATTACTACTCTGAAATATGAATTACATCTGTAATAATCACATACATGTAATAGAATGTTAATAGTACATTTCCCTTTTTTAGGAAATGACCTGTATGTATCTGTGTGACATCAATAAAAGGATCAAGTGCTGCATTATCTTTAGTTACATTGATGTTATTTATTTATGGTGAAACAGTGGTGGAATATCGCTGTTGCTTTCGTATAAATGAAGCGGACATACCTGCGTGGCCGCGATCTAATCCTGTTTACATAAAGTAAACCTGCTCCCGAGCAGGTTTACGCTTACGGCTCTGTTGCTATGACAGCAAGTCCCGGATGAGCTTCGGGAAACCGAACGATCCAGGATCACGCAAAATCGTCAACAATCTAATCCAGCTAACTTACTTAGCGAGGTACGAAGAACGGGCCCCTGGTGGCGCTTTTTTTACTTCTCATCTGTAAAGAATCTGCTTTCACGTGATTCAGTTTATTTTGAAAACTCTCAACAGGATCTTGAGCTTTATTGTGAAAGGTTTATGTGGAACATAAACAAGCGGACACACGATGCTGTTACCGTTGTTGTAGCTAACCACAACGCATTAAAAACAGGCGCTTGTCCGTCCGTAGTGTGGTTATATAAAATATAAGAGAAAGAGAGAACTTTAAGAAATTAATACAGTGACCATCAAAACGATGAAAAAATATTGCTGTAAACAGTTTATTTTGTGACACCACGAAACAAACGATAGCGTAAAATGAAACGATAGACGTTTTTATATCGTCATCCGATATATATTGTTATATCGAACAGCCCTATTTCCTAGTATCGCAGACACAGGAACACTTATCTGTAACGCTTCCTAGAAGTCTTAAAAAGGTTCCCGGAGGCTGAAAGTACCCCGGTGTTACCCGACTCTGAAGACTCACCTTTCAACTCATTGTCTATCTTATTTTATTTATTTTTTAAGCATTTAAAAATGTAACAGTCGGTGACTCATCTGTAACATGCATGAGAATAGGTCTCGCTAACTTAAGTAGCCATCAGCATGGAGCAGTCTTTTTGTTTGTTTGTTTTTATTTGTAAATGGAAGTGCTGTGCGGTTTCTAAAACATATACCCCAGATAGGTGCTCCTCAGTGGGGTAAAAACATGTCCTAAAAGCAGAAACTTTTAGGACATAAATTAAAAATATTTAATAAAATGAGTAGAAGTACAGCAAAGAAAAACTTGAGTTTTCATCAGGGTCTAACACTCAAACTGTGAAGCTTAAAAGGGGAATAAAGGTGTGCCACAGGCTGTGCTTTCTTTGATCAGCTGATGCGCAACTTAAGCTACATATAATTTAGTCTTGTGTACACTGTAAACAAAATATGGACACTCCTTCTTATAGTAATATTCAGTTAGTTTTAGTTCATGACTGGCTTTCAGTAGTTTAACACTTGTTTGTGTGCGAGTGCAGCGTTGTTTGTTTAATTGTTGTGCATTTAGATTGTATTTAAGTGGCTTTGCCTCAGTTCATATACAGCTGCTGTTGAGGATCGGCAAACAGCAAATGGTGAAGTTGTTTGTATCATTTTGATTTACTTTTAATGAAAAATGAGCTCGCTGATTAATTCTTCTCACTGGGTGTTTTAGTCGGCCAGCGTTTTGTACTTGTTTCTTCTTTATGCGCAGGAAAAATAAATTATTTTCTTTTTAATTCTGAGCTTTTTTTCAGGTTGGCACCACGTGGTCTGATGACGTGATTGTCGTACACTTCCCTCTCCTCCTCCCCCATTTACATCTTCACTCATTTTTTTTTCTCTGTAGGGTTTCTGTTATTTAGCCATTTCTCTTTGTAACACATAGTCATACCTACACCCATCTTTCAGTTTGAGAGTATTCAGTAGCACAGTTGTCAGAGCTTTATTACAGTTGCCCCCATAAAACTTAAAATACAACCAGCCTGTACTCATACCTGCAGAGAGGGTTTTTAAGGTGCCAAAAGTCAAAAACACTTAAAAGTCATGAAGCAAAGCTCAGGAGTGAAGGTTTGGGATCACAGATGGAAACTTTTTGATGTGGTGTAGTAAAGTATTGTGAAATGGGCCACATTAAAGAGATTAAAATCTACAATTTGGCTTATGAGAGCATTTTAAATAGGTGTTACAGTAGTTGTGTAATAATTCTGAAGCATTATGACGCAAACAGGACGGAGACAACTGAAGGGTTGTCATCAGTTTCAGCCAAATGCTCAAACTGATGCTAGAGTCACACTAGTGAAATTAGAAGTGACCAGCTGTGCAGCCACGCCCGTTCAGGTGCCGTCTTCAAGGTGACTTTTGTGCGATAAGACGCTGTCCAGCTGCTATTGTGTCAGAACAATAGTCAACAAAACCACAAACACTGTCCAACATCAACAATAATTCCTGTGGTAAAATATTTTTACAGTTGCGTCCTTAATATTTCAAAGACCTGAACACAAGGCCACATATCACATTTATTTTTTTTCTGCTTTTGGGCAGAAGCAATGAAATTTGTGATGGATTTCTGTGGTTTAAATTGAGTCCCCTTAATACAGTTAACAATACAATTTTAGCTTCTCAAGTGACATTACAACTATAAAGGTATCATGAAATAATTGTTAATGAGGGAAATGTTGCATTTGTTTGTACTCTTGGGCTGAAGCATTAAATTAGTAGAGAGGTTAAGTTAATGGCTATACCACGGAGTCTTGCTGCAATAATCAGTCACTGCTTGCATTACTTAAATGCCCTGGAAGGTAGTTAGATACACAAAGAGCATCTTATGTGAACCCACTGACGATGTGACTGCCTGAGGAGCATCAGCTTATAGTTTGCCTAACATCTTGGCCCAGGGAGGCTCTCCTCTGACCTTAAACGATCATCTGCAATCATCATGTGACGTGCACTGAACACTGAGCAGCCCTGTAAGTAATGCCTACATGTCTGTCGAGGAGGATTCCTAGCATGCGGCTCAGATGATCATGAGGTGGCAGTTTAGTTCAACAGCTTGCTTTTTAGTACTGAACAACACTTGATTGTCCACTTTTTGCAGAGTTTGGTGGACTATGAAATGTAATTACAGTTTCAGGAACTAGTCTGGTTCATTGCTGCTGTTGGGTTCCCAGAAGTGGTCGAAGTGATATTTAAAAAAAATAAAACTAAATAAATTGCTGTAAGTGTATGAACAATTAGTTACAGAAGTAAAAGAGATCAGTTTGTGAGAAAACATCAGCAAGTCCTTCTAGTGGCAAATCTTTCCACCTGGTGACGTCTCCGGGATGTTAGTTGTGCAGTCCATATTTTAAGAGGGAGACGATGTGCAGGAGGGATGATCTGATATCCTCGTGTTGGTGTTGTTCCCAGTAGAGCAGGGCGATATGGCCAAAAATATTTATCACGATATATATTTGAAAATTTGCGATAACGATATAACTGACGATATAATTGATGCGAGACAAAATACAACTCCACAACATTACTAGCGCAAAAAGACAACCTTCCATTTATTTTCACTCAAACAAGAAGCTGGTTTTTATGTACATTAAAGCTTTATAAAAATGTAACAGTGCAAATGCTAATTCCTTGCTGAAAGTTTAACCAAAAGGCATTTCCAGTAGAAATGGGCTGACATATCCTGAGCATAACCATATATAATATCCACTGAAGTTAAAAAGAGGTGCTTTGCAACATTAAACTGCAGTGTGCAGTACGTATTTTTTGGACCATAAGGTGCACGGGATTATAAGGCACATTAAGCGAAACAAAGCAGTCAGATAAATCAAACTTTATTAAACTCATTCTTCTTGCTTCCTCCACTTCTGTACCATTGATTCATTAATGTTGAATTCTCTAGCAGCTGCTCTATTCCCATGTTGTTGCAGTATATTAATGACTAACCTCGTATTGTGGATGGATTATCTCAGTTGTTCTCCTGACTGAAGTTTGGTCCGTTTACAGCATCCTGCCATGCGATTGCATTTGTCTCTAACCATGAGGAACCTTCACGTTAACTTTTATAAGTGGAAAAGTGTTAGTGTTCGTCCTCCAGCTTCACTGTTTATGTTATGCTAACATAGCTGTGTCGCTAGCGATTACGTAGCACATCATTATATACCAGCTAGCCCAACTTCAGTAACCCTACAAACGTCACTGCTGTTTAGTTTCCTGTCTTCATTTATGTTGGAAGTGATAGCAGAGCTGTACGTTTGATTTTTTTCAGAAATCTCTCAGTCAGAACATGCTATATCATGCTTAGGTAACTAGCGAAACTAGTGAGCTAACTTCCGCTAGCTTCCTGCTAACTTCTAACTCCGTTAAATGTAATAACTTTTGTTTTCATGGATGCCTGGAAGTTAAACTTCATAGTTACCCCTGGTAAGGCAGTAATGCTGATCGTTTTATTAAAGATGAAAGAATTTAGACAGTTTTTAACGCTCAGTGATGCTGCAGTGTTCGTTTGACCTGAAGTATAAGGAGTTTAGGACCCAGATTACTCCCAGATTTAAGAGCATCTTAGTCCGACAAATACGACAATAACGACGGCCGCTTGCATGTTCTGCAAAAAAATGTGCTTTGTCGTGTATCTGACGGACAAACACCAAACCAGTTCCACATCACTGAAGTTGCACCATTTTTACAAACCAATTCTGGTTCATCTGTTTCACTCAACAATCGGCCATGTGCGTATGAAAACAAAGGCACTGCGCATGCGCTTTTTACTCATATTCTATCGCCATATTTCATTTTCCTATCGTTGCCTAACATTATACCGGTATTACCGTGAACGGTATAATATGGCCCAGCCCTAGTTCCCAGACCATCATGAAAACATTGTTCCAGGTTCAACATTGCAAGTGACCAATCACATTGTTGTGACGTTATTCCTTTGCGCGCTAAGCCATTCGTGCATTTATGAAATTCCAATGTTGCAAGGACAATATAAATTCTGCTTACTGTTTATTAAAGGGTTAGGGTCAGGGTCCATTGATCGGCGGACAGAGGCGGTTTCACGCAGCTTAAGTACAGTTTTTTGTTTTACGCCGGTTTTTCCCGAAGTCGCAAAAGTATGACGTCACAACATTCTGATTGGTCACTTGCAATGTTGATCCTGGAACAACATTTAGTATGATGATCTGGGAACAACAGCAACACAAGGATATCAGATCAACTGTGCAGGAGCACGTGCACAAACAGTTGTATCTGGTAGTTATTAACAAAAGGGGGAGAAAATTGGAAACATCAACTAAACCATGTGACTCTAAAATAAAACTAAACACAATGCACACTTACAGGAAGATGCCACGTTTTCTCTCTAATCCCATTGCTTTTGCATTACCAGCCTCATTTACCTGGGCACTACCACTTACACAGGTAAGGGAGGGGTAATCAAAACATAAGTAACTTGATAGATGCTGTTAATGGTAAACCTGGCTCCTGATGTCACTTGTCAATTTATTTTTTATTTTTTTAAAGATTAGAACCTATAATAGATACTGTGTCCATACAGTCAAAGAAAATCTCACTTTTTGCTTCTGTTCTGCATTTACTCGCTCACTGATGTAATGGTCATGCAAATCTATCTTTAATAATCCTAATACCACCGAACAGCTGATTTCCGAGAAAAGCAGATGAATCACAGAAGCAGTACAGAGTATAGCAAAAATGGGCAAGGCATCACCCCTTTCACAGAGGACTGTAATTTTTTACAGAGAACATAATTTCCTTAGGGATTAATAAAGTATTCTGACTTTTGATTTTAAATGCACTTTAAAAGTTGGTGGTTTTGCCCAACTAAAACAGCTCCTCTAGAGTTCTGATTGTTGGAGGCCACGTCAGAGTGCTCTGTCATGGTGACGAGGTAGAAAGACTCGAGGAAAGTGTTTCCTCCGTTGTCCCACTTCCTGTGATTAGGCACAAAATGAACAATCAGGCACAAAATGAACAATCATGCACAACAAGGAGCAGTGAGAAATTTTTGTAACTACTATTGTTCATACACTAAGCAGATAAGAGAGGGCTAAATGCTTGAGGAATTAACACGGATTCCTTGACTAAATAAGTGCAAAGTTGTTACGCATGGGTCTGCTGACAGGAGAGCAGGAGTTTCAGTTATGCATTAACCTGACCCAAATGTGGCTGGAGTTTAAGTAGGTGGGTGGGTGGAAATCTTAGGTGTTTGCAGATGCATACCTGTGTTCAGGAGGATATGTTCAGTCCTGTTTGGTAGTTGAGACTTGGTCACAGAACAATGTGACACGGGCAAATGATCCATGTGTCTTTGGATCTTTACTTATAAGGCCAGTTAAAGCTATTTTTGGTGCTGAGCATACCATGAACAAACTATCCAGCTGAGGAGTGCCATTTGCTCTTCCTAGCTATTAGGAGAGTACAAATTTTAATTTTAGAGTTGCAGGATTTTTTTTGGAGGAAAATAAGTTTGATGTCAGGCTTTTTGCGCAGTTGCTGGACTCATAACTTTGTGCGGGATCTTCTGTGGAGACGTTTATCTCTTTAACTGAAGAGGCAGGGGTAATAGTTCACACTTTGTCCACTTTTGGCTGCACATTTCTATTTTCCTATGAAGGTCGGGAACAAGGATGTACAAATCTAGGTCAAAGTAAACCAAAGTTTTCTTCCATTAATTGTAAAAGTCTTCTACTTTTAGTGATTTTGCAGGTTTAAATTCTATTATAACAAAACAGATTTCAGGGATTTTTGTTTACTTGATTTCACTTGTGTCTCAAATTGTATCTGTTGGAATTTTCCTAACTTTGGTGGTAAAATGACTACAGGCCAGGATGATTGAAAAGTCCGGTCATGAGGCCGCCTAACACTGGGGGGTTCCAGCTTAAAATAGCAAACCAGGTTAGCGCAGAATCAGGTTCCTATTTGGAGAAATCCTTCGGTTTCCACCTGCCATTAGTGAGTTTTATCAGACTGGCACATTCATGTGGCATTATCAGCCGCGATTAGTGTAAGCGGCCAGCTGCTGACGCAACTTTATGCCTGCTAATTGTGGGGTGTTGCGTTCGCCACCTGAAACGTCACCAGGTTATAAGAAGCTTTTGTTTAAGGGTAAAAAGCTGCCAGTTTCACAAAGCAAACATTTAGCTGTTTAATTATTTCACACAGCTTCTTTATGAAAGACTGCATTGTAGGGCTGCCACGATTTGTCGACTAGTCACGATTACGTCGACTATCAAAATCGTCGACGACTGATTTAATAGTCGACGTGTCGTTTGAAGCTTTGTAAGATCGCAAAAGACGCAGGAATAAGTGGCAGGATTTAAGAGTGTAATAACGGACTGAAACAGAAGATGGCAGCACAGCATGTACAAGGATGCCAGCTGCCGTTAAACCCCGAAGAAGAAGAAGCAGCTGTGTCCCAGAATTCATAGCGCGGCCCAGCTTAGTTTCCAACAATGGCGGTAGCTAGTTAGTTTTAATATTACTCTTATTATTCTTTCTGGGTCACAAAATAAACGTTTAACATATTTTCAGGCGAGAATGTAGCTGTGTAAACCTCAAATATCTGCTCAGTTTATCAGGACACCACATATTTTCAAAAGCGCTCCGACGTTTTCGGAGACGTCTGTTACCCACTAGCTCGATAGCTAGCCGGGGGCTAGGTCACTAGCGCCGTGAGAACACCGGACTCCCGGCAAATTGTTTTCAAACCCACCGCCGTCTTTCGCGACTCAGGTTAAATATATATGAGTCACTTAGATAAATTAAAAATGTTATTGTTTGGCTTTTTTTTTAGTATTTTATTTGTTCCTGAGTAAATCGGTTTGGCTGAGATTAAAGTTATAGTTTTTACACAGCTGAATAAACGTCAAGCAGACAGCTGATTATCAGAAGTGTGAGATGCTGGAGAATATACTCCGGTGTCCTGTTATATTTTAGATAGCAAGGAGTTTATTAAACTTCACCGAAACAATCTGCAAATTTCATTAAAATTGAATAAACTATCATCTTGTCTTTATTTTTAGTTAGCACCTTAAAAGCTTAAAGCTGTAAGCTAATGATAGTTATATAAGAGCAGATGCTGCTGGTGCAATAAGCTGTAGTTTTACGTCCAGTGGATGATGATCTGATTAGTCGACTAATCGCATAAATAATCGGTGACTAGTCGACTATCAAAATAATCGTTTGTGGCAGCCCTACTGCATTGATGAAAACAAAGTAGTAGCCTGGGAGATGGACCTGAAGTCCTCTGATTGGAGCTAATGAGGGGCTGACTAAAAATTGCGCTGTCTGTATCTGCAACAAATCCTTTGTTATTAGAGAAGATCTGCAAATTTGTTGCTCATAAAATTGTTCTTTTAAAGGAAGGATGTTTAAAAGATAAATAAAAAAAAAATATACACACTTTCCGCCTTAGTTTCTAAATGGGTTATTCAGTTACACTGTGATTCTCCTGGCTGGTTGATGTTGAAAGAAAATGTGGTTTTTGAATGTTCTTCATACCGTTTTATCTAAATGGGCATTGCACAAATGTATTAGCGATCAGAAAGACACCACGCCCTCGCCCTGTTTGTTAGCTCATGTTGCGTGATTGCTGTCGTATGTTGCGTCCCATCTTTGATCTCTCCAAGAAATCATTTTTTATTTACTACGCAACTTCTGTTGAGTAATCCTTGGGGGATACAAGGCTCCTAAACGGCCTAGCATGAAGCAAAAGTTAAAGACTGTGTAGTGTCAGGAAGCTCAAATTAAACCACTGTTGCACAATCTCCTAAATTCATGGCTCAAAGTTAAACAAACAGTCTAAGTTTGAAGTCCAGGAATCATGTAAATGAAGTCCAGGGATACTACGGAACAGTAAAGAGACATGAGGTTCAGCTCGCAGTCCTCTATTTGATTAAAAACAACTGATTTGAAGGTTGACTCTGATTATTAAGCCTGTGTGTAAGGATATTTGTGGCTCCACATGGGCTGAAGAGTGATGTTGAAAAAGAAAACCTCTGCCGCCGCCTCCTCTTCATCTGCTTAATGTGACCATCTTGAGGTCTTTAGCATTGAATTGCTAACCAAACTGGTCAACTTGCATCATGGGTAATGTACACATATTTCTGTATAGAAATTTTAAATTCAGTGGCTAATTTAATATAATTCCATGCGATTAGCTGGCGAAGCATTTGCTGTGGCTTTCAGTGTTTTCCTCATCCTCACTTGTACTTAAAATGCCTCAGAATCGGCTTATGACGGCGTTCCCAGCCTGGGAAAAAGAGAGTGCACAACAGCGAGCATTGCGATGAGAGAATACAATCGGAAAGCCAAACTACAGGAGAACTAGTTAAATTCTGGATCTTCTTTCTTTTGATGTTTAGTTTTGTCTTTAAGATAAGATAACCTTTATTAGTCCCAAATTGCAAACATCAGTATTGAAAACCGATGCTAACTTTGACCATGTCCTAAGCTAACTATTCATTTTATTTTAAAACACTATGGTGTTTAACCTTGAGAGATTATTAGATCATTGAGAGGTAGTTGGAGACGAGGAGTATGGTAAGTCCCTTTGGAGTTGGAGTCAGGAGACGCCACTGAAGGCGCCTGTACACAGCTGCTTTACAGCAGCTAAACATGTTGCACTGGTTAAGGTTTTAATCTCATGTTCCCTGTTGTTTCTACTTTTAAACGTTCATTCATGCACTGTGACTGCAAACTTTTTAGACACCAGAAGCTTTGTCATTACTGGAGGTTGTTGGGAATTTGAAAAATGGCGATGAAATCAGCAATATTGTTTGCCTGGGTCTTTAAGTTTGTGCCATTTTAATACAGATTCCCAAGTATTGTTTGTTTGTTTGTTTTTTCCCCTTCCTAAATGGGAGGTTAGATGCTTTTTGTTTTGTTGGAAACAGTTTCTTTTGTTTACGGTTACCTGAATGGTGAAAAGACAAGATTTGAGCGATGGGTGTTATGTGGACGTGCGATTCAGAAGGTAAATGCATTGAAAAGTGAAATATAAGTAGGTTTTCTGGGCCCAGAAATTCCTGTTTGACTGTACTGTCCTCCAAACCTGAAATATCTTGCTGTCATTAACATGTAGAGCATAGACGCCTCTACTGAAACTCTGGCATGCTGCTTCTCTTTGTGCTTTTGGCGATGTATCCGTCAGAGGATTTTTATTCCCCCCCCGCTCTCTTTCTTCCTGGTGATTGTCCTCAAGGCGCTTAGTAAGATTTACTCTTTGGTGTGAACTGCTGCCTGGGAGCTGGTTGCCTCGCTCGTGTCACTGTGGCTGGTGACAGTGCAGGAGGAGATAGAAAGGAGGAAACATCTCTGATTTCAGGGCATGAGCCAGACAATGAGGTGGCGAGCGTGACTATCATTTTCATTGGGGGGGAAACTACAGCAATACCAGACTCACGTCTTTAAAGGCTGATAATAACGTGCACGTTTTCTTCAGAACTGGTTAAAGGTAACAAGTTTGTCTATCTTTCCGAGGTTCTCTTTGTTCTTTTTTTATTTTATGGATAATTGTTGTAATTGTAGCTGGATTGTAGCAATAATTTGTTACTGACGTGTTTAACCCTTTGTTTAAATTCTATATCTACTAATTTACATTCACGTAAGAGATGGTGGTGTGTGCTGCTGTTGAGCTGGTCATGGTGTATGGACATCACCTGCTGTTTTATGTATTTATTTTAAGGAATAACTCAGATCCTGCTATGATATGTTTTATTTTATTGTTCTGAGGAAGAGCCAACAAAATACACAACACATTAGCTGTCAGGCCTCAGTTGAGTAATATGTATATTTTAATCCTTTTATTGGTTGGTTTGTGTGTTCGGTATGCTAAGTGCTCCATTTTTTTTAAAGGAAAAATATAAAAATTTGTTGTTTTTTATACTTTAACTTAACATAGCCTCAAGCTCTTGAAAATCTTTCGCTTTTATTGCCAAGAATTTTATCACCATCACTAGGGCTGTGCGATATGACGAAAATCTCATATTCCGATATGAGACATTTATTGTCCTGACAACGATATAAATCACAAAAATGTAACATATTCTGTGAATCTCGGGCAGCTCGACTTGTGTGAAGTGTTTTCAGCTGGGCGTCGTGTACCTGGAGTAGAGTGTTTCAACCGATGCATGAAACTATACATTTCTAGACATAAGTTGTAACGGCCACCCCCCCCTTTTTTTTTTTTTCTCCTCCAACATTTGAGTCTAAGGTTTTGTTTTGTTTTTTTTAGCACCTGGCGGCTCTTTTTTGCTTCTCATCCGTAAACTCTCTGCATACTCTTTCATGTGATTCAGTTTATTTTTAAAGGTCTCAACAGGATCTTGAGCTTTATTGTGAAAGGTTTACGTGGAAAACCAACAAGCGGACAGCAGAGCCACGCGATGGTTTTACCATCATAGTAACCATACCATAATAGAATCACCATAGTGTGATTATATTAAATATAAGAGGAAGAGTTTCTGACATGCCTTGACATGTTGTTCAACACACTTTTTGAATTTGTATTCTCCTGTTGTGGCTGCTTATTCGAGTGATTGTGTTGTGTGGGTTTGTTGCAGTGATTGTCGCTGGATGCAACAGAGTCAGAAAAGAAGAATGATGGTGTCGGCTTGTAGTTTAGTTTATGTGAAAACAGACACCACAGCAGTTTATTAAAGGGGAAATAAGACGCATAAAGCCAGATTATTCACCGAGAGCCTGCCTGCTGCTGGTAGATAAGACAAGTAATGAGAATGTAAATCGAACTGTTTGAAAGACAAGCGAGTACCTGTGGGAGAAAGAAGCAAGTTTGTCTTATGCGGGGTTTTTTTCTTCTTCCTAGAAGACTCTACATTTTTAATCAAATGCATATAAATGATTGTGCTTCCATCTTACTCTGTTCATGTATGCAGACCAAGTTGTAATGTCAGTCATCTTTGTGTCCCCACAGAGTCCACCGGCCCTGCCAAGGTAGTGAGAGCAGGCAACCCACCTAAAGCCAGGCGTGGCGGCAAGGTAATACTTTTCATGCGTTTGTCTGTGTTGAATGTTAAGCAGTGGACAGTTGAAGGGTTTATAATAATTACAAGCTCTAAACGTATTAATATGGCTCAATTTGTTTTTAAAAATCTCGAAGGAAAATTCAGTGCTTTTAAAATCCAGATTGTGTTGACGGGAATTTGTCCAAAGGGAAATTAGCTTACTTGATGGGAAAAATTAGACACTTTCCCCCCCATCGAGTAAGCCTATAAGATTTATTTTTGTCTGTCATTGTTTAATAATTCCCAGCCAAGAAATCAATATTTTATATAACTTTCACCAGATAACAGATTTTTGTTGTGCTGCATTTAAAAACAAAAGTGATTTATTAAAATGTAGGTGAAGTGGCTTTTTATTTCTGCTGTAGTATCAGGCTTTCTGCTTTGGTGTCAAAATGTCAACAGTAGCAGGGGACTAGACTGGGTGCCACTCCTGCCTGGCAAGAAGACCAAAACGAGGCTAGAGTTCACACAGGCTCAGCAAAACTGGAAATTAGAAGATTGAATCAACAAAATCTGTGTTCTGAGTCCGTTTCTGCTGTGACATTTGGATGGTAGGATCAGAAACTGGCATTCATGGCATTAAAGTGTGGATCCAATTGTCTCAGGTGCTGCTGCTGGTGTAAAGTGTGTGGAGTAATTTCTTGGCACACTTCGGTCCCCTTTAAAATGATGCCTAGTTGAAACTAAACACTGCAGCCTGCTCGAGTAAAGCTATTCCATCACGATCAGTCTTCATGCCACAAAGCTCAAGTCTTCTCTAAACTGGTTTCTTGAACATGATTATGAGCTCACAGCCTCCACAGTGCCCAGATCTCAACCCAATAGTGCAAATTTGATGTGCAGCTGACAAATCTGCAGCAACCTTATGATGATATTTTGTCAATATGCACTATAATCACCCAAGAAATGTTTCCATAAACTTAATAAATCTATGCTGTGAAGGATTTCACAGTTCTGATGGGAAAAGGGGCGGTCCTACCTGGTATTAGAAAAATGTATCTAATGAAATATTTGCTGAATGTAAAGTGAAATGACAACCTTTATTTTATGACATGAGCTGAAGGAAAGTTGTCCCCCCCCCCCCCCCCCCCCCCCTCCCCCATGTGACAGCTCAAGCGCAGGTATTTCTTTAATGCCTCGAGAAATGTGCAGTCACCTCCTCTCACATGCTGGAATGCAGATGTGCTCGCAGTGAACCAATTGCATGCGAGATGAAGCCTTTCATTCAGAATTTCCCACCCCTTTTGTCTGACACTGTAGTACTCTACAGTTGGTTGTTTGTAGCCACACCTTGGCCATAAACTTTTTATGGCTGGTTTGGAGTTAACTACCCAGTCCCAGGAACAAAAGACAGAAACTGGCAATCAGCTGGCAGCACATTGCTGAAGATAAACAGTAAAAAGCTGTAAAAACACTCATGTAAAGTGTTTTTAACCAGATTATACTTGAGCTTAAGGTGTAAGGACTACAGCGGTACTGCCTGTTCAGACATGATCAGCTTTTAGACTGCATTTTAACCTGAGAGGTGTTTATCTTTTTTCCTTTTTCTCTATTTCTTGAAGAAATTGACATTTTTAAACAGAAAAGCAGCAATCGGATGGTTTTTGTTTTTTTTTCCCCCCCTCTTGAATTTCTTCGTAATTTCTTTGTTTTTTGTCCTCAGGTTGGAGACTTCGGAGATACGAACAGCTGGCCAACTCCAGGGGAGATTGCAACTAAAGACATGCAGGTAGGTGGTTGTTGTTGTTATTGTTATTACTGCGTGTTGTATTTTTGTAGCCTGGTATATGTAGAAGATACACTGGAGAGATTAAGCTCTGTTTCAGCTGACTACATTGTTTGATGTTTGAGTAGAAGCAGCGACATCCATACGTGCGCAACAGGTTTTGTCTGCTATGAGACGTATCTGATTTGCATAATTTTTTTTTCTTTTGCTCTCAGCTGGTGCATTAGGTTTCAGCTGTAGACGGATATGATATGTCATTTCATTCTGGTTACAGAACTTTTTCTTTTTAGAATTGGTTCTTTCAACCCATTGCTACAGAGCACATCTGTCTTGTAGAGAAAAGCATTAGCAGAAAGGTTTTTGAAAATTTGTGTTCAGGAGTTGTGTCTTTGAAAAATATGGACCAAAATTGCAGAAAATGTCTGCAGGGTAAAGGGTCACAAAATCTGAGGTAGAGCATGTAGAGACTGCTCTGGGACGAATGTACGAACTGGAGCCTTTATAAGCGAGCTGTGGTGTTACGGGGTCTGGAGGAAATCCTTTTATAGTAATGGGAAGAAGGTGAAGACTTGAGGGAACACAAGCGTTGCAACAGTTTAGAGTTGGAAGCAGATTTCAGTAACTTTTAAGTTAAAAATATTCACCAAGCAAAATGAGGAGCCGAGCCTGCTACACTTTGCTGTAGTGGGTGTTTGCAGCTTTCTTCAATGGGTATTTTAGTGGCTGTAATTACACGCCAGCTAAACAGCACATCCAGACAGAGCAGTCTGCTTCTGCTGGCCCTGACTTTGTGTCCCCAGGATTGATTGTTTCTTTTAAGGTGTGGGTTAGCCAAGATTTGCCACCATGTCTCCATCTGTGGAGACAAAGCAAAGATGGCTGACCACAAAACGAGCAGCTGCCAAATTTTTTTTTTTTTTTTTTTTACTCTTAAGGATTAGTTTCTTTTTTCTTTCAAAAAGAGAAAATTGTGACGGTATCTAAGGCCTGAGTCATTATAAACTCAGTGAGTTTAAAATGACTTTGCATGTTTTATTGTGATTAAAATGTTAGCTATTTCTAGGAGTAAGCTGTTCTGAGTCTTCAAGCTGCCTATTTGGTTACTTAAGTGCCTTAAAAAACATCCAAATGAGTCATTGATCCTGCAGTAGCACCTTAGTGTTAAACCTTCAAATTTGAGGGATGTTTACAGGTTTGTTGGGCCTGCGCTGTCTCCTGTCATATAACAAAAGAACTAAGGAGGTGGGAGTCTGTTAAAATTGCATTAATGTACATTAAAAAAAGTCTCTATTCTGCTTGTGCAGTGGTTCTTAACCTGGTTTCGATCGAACCCTAGGGGTTCGGTGAGTCGGTCTCAGGGGTTCGGCAGAGCCTCCGCCATGACATGCATGGCTCATTTTGTGCACCAGTAAAAAACCATATCTATGTCTTGAATTTGAAAAAAAAATCATATTTTATTTTTCACTAAAGAGGGGTTCAGTGAATGCGCATATGAAACTGGTGGGGTTCGGTACCTCCAACAACGTTAAGAACCACTGTGCTAGTGATTATCTCACCCTGAAATGCGCCTGCATATAAGCTTTACCCAGAGGTCCATGACACTCTAAGCCCCTCCCCTCTAAACTGCACTTGTCCCTTAGAGCTGCAGGTCAGCTGTGGGATGTGTCTAATTTGTGTCCACTTACAGTAGCACCAGCAGTCAGTCACCCCCCCCCCCCAGAACTGTTTTCTATTTTTGGTCTCTGGATGATAGTAT
The DNA here is from genome assembly GCF_041146795.1 of Maylandia zebra. NCBI lineage: Eukaryota > Metazoa > Chordata > Actinopteri > Cichliformes > Cichlidae > Maylandia > Maylandia zebra. Next base: position 25,027,321 of record NC_135176.1, on the reverse strand, counting down.
GTCACTGGGCAAGCAACCCCCGGTAACCTCCCCTATTTTAGGCAGGCAGGTCTGAGGGAACATGAAGGAGAGAGCGTGTCCTCGAGCACGAAAATGTGGGTCATATCATCAGCACCAGGAATAACCTGGAGGACCGGTGGGAAGGGTGGAGTCTGGAGGTAGGCCAAGGTCTGGGAAAGGATGTCCTTTTAGGGATCCCCCCTCGAAGAAGCCACCCCTGGATCTGTGGTGGTGCTATTCTTAGGGGGGGCTGAAGTTCGCCATCCATCATGCAACATTCAAAGGTGTAAATCAGTCACTCAATTCCACGGATTATTCATGCTGGGGACTCCGATATTTAAGAGAAGGTGGGGAATTTGCATAGTGTACTTTAATTTTCCATAAGCATAAAGCATAAAGTTAATCTGCTTTTTTTAAGTTTTAAAATTGTCTTCCACGATGCAACATGAACTACAGCACAGCAGTGCAAGCAGAAAGTACTTCACACTTGTTTGGGCAGCCCGCAGAGATTCAAAGAAACGTGCGGTGCAATAACACATTTAGACAAAACAATTACAACTTTTTTTAACAAAGTGTAAAGTCCAGACACTGAAAGTAGATTTGACTAAGTAATAAAAGGGTTTGTGCTACTTTTTTGTTGTAAGATTAATTAGATGAATAAATTGGATCCAAGTTTAGCAACTGTTTTGTAATACTAATCAAGCTAGGTTGCACTTTTTTTTTTCTTCTTCTTTTTTTTAAATCAGTGAAAAACTGAAAAGCGTGTACACACCTCTGTTTTGGGACAAATGTTTAGAATAATCATCAAATAAAAAGGTTGTCTTCCTCCCCTCACCCCCAACTGCTTGCTGCAGATGACGGCCTCCTCACTGATGCTGGTTCTGCTGGAGGCTTCTTCCTGTTTAAAAGGCCCTTTTTCCGTCCCAATGCTTGCTCATTGGAAGTCATGTGATTGTTGGGATTTTGCTGGCTCATGCTTACCTTACAGTATAAAATGCTTTGGGGCGACTGTTGTCGTGCGTATACTAGTCACGTTGATTAGGCAGCTGATCCTGTTTGGGTCACTTATGGCGTTGCGACTTATTGGTTGACCTGTGACGCAAACTTGCTGAACTGGCCCCTCAGTTTACATGTGAAGAAAAGCCGTTTCCTCAGTTGTTCCCATCCACCACCAGTTTGTTTAACACAACCAACATATTTTATTCTACTGTATATAGTATTTTATTTTATTCTATTCTTTACAGTTGTGTACTGTATTTATTCTTATTATATTCTAATTTTGCTACATAACTTTTGCACTGTCCACTTCCTGCTGTGACAAAGCAAATTTCCCACGTGTGGGACTGATAAAGGTTATCTTATCTTATTAAGAAGGTGCTAGATTTTTAACCTTTCAGATTTTTTTGCTTCAGGCTGACCGTAGCCACTCCAGCTCTTTGTAGGAGCATGCATGTACTCCACTATCAACAAATTATGCTGTGTTGCTATATTGAAGATATTGGTACATAAAATAATTAAATTGGCTTGTAGTAAAAATTGGATCCACTGGCCCACTTGCCTAGTGGGGAATAATTATGATGATGAACACTGAAGTGCAAAAATCTCTCTAATCCATCTTAATTTATTACAATTTAATGTTTTTATATTTAAAAACTTGGAAAAAATAATGGTATAAAATTCAGTGTGTCATGTTATCAGCCCTTTTGTGCCATTACAGTCAGAACCACTCCACACCTCTTAGAGAGCAGCAGCCTAAGTAGCTACTGCCACATATATAACTGTAGGTTGTCTGAGTCATGCAGGCAGAAGAAAGCCCCTCTTCCCCTGCAGTCTGGGGAGAAAAGCCATATACATGCATGTGACTGTTTAGTCCACAGTGGCTTCTGGTGTCATGTCATCTATACCTGATTGTATTTTCATTTTTCACCCCATTTTTTTTATCATCTCATCAGTGTCTTGCCTGTAATTTTCTTTCTTTCATTCACCCACCGTAAATAGCAGGGCGGTGCTGCTTTCTGGGCTGGGTTTTTGGTTAACTGTTCCTATGCTCGGGATTAGAAATGTCTCATTATGAAAGTGGCTGAAACAGACGCGTCATCAGTGCCTTCCTGTAGCGCAGGAAGAATGACTCAGCATCCTTGTGATCTTAGCTTTGTGCGGCTGAAAATGCCGACAGCAGTGTTATTGATTAAGAAAACTCACTGAACCGCTCACACCTGATCCTTTAATGGTTTATCTCACACCATTCTGTCATCGCTGAAAGTATCCTCACTCCTCGTCCAAGCCGCACAGATTTCACAGCAATAAACCTCTTGATGTTATGACACACATTAGCTTTGTCTCCACTGAGATGAGCTTGGCTGTAGTGTGGAAGGCCCAGAGGGAGCTCGGCCGACTAATAGTTGCAGCAGATGCTTCTTATTATCCACAGCTTGTGCAACATTGACTTGGCATTTTCATTGTTTTTGACAACACCAATAAAAAGCATGATGTTGTTGGAGCAGAGGAGCGCAGGCTATAAAAGCCCAGTAGGTCTGATCTGCACTATATCCGAAAACTACCAGATTCTAACTATAGGGCTGCGAAGTACACTGATTAATTGGTCGGGTGCTAGAAAGCTTTGATCCATTTTAACTGCTTAGCATTAGAGCTTTTTGTTTTTTTTAAACATCTTTACATACCGTACGTGTGGGTCTGTGTGTTTGTCTGTCTGTGCATCATGGTCCCACCTCATTGTCTTCTCTAAACTGCTCTTCCCTCCCTCTGTTCAGATCGAGGCAGTGACACGGACCGTGTCCTGCCCGCCGACTGTCAGGCAGGTCAGAGACTCATGGAAATTCACTGTAAGTTCAACCCATGAACCCTGCTGCCTGCCTACCTGTTCACTTTCAATAACTGTATCTGATTTTTAGACCAAAAACAAGTGAAATATGTAAAACTTAGCATTACACTCACAGAAGTATCGCTTTACCCTTTTTAGAGTTAAACAAAAAGATCCAGATAACTCACCATTGACTAAAGACATTTGTGCTGTGACTTTTATTTGTAATTTTTCTGTATGTGAAAGAAGTTTTTGAACATTTCTTTTAAGACACTGGGTAAGCCTTGTGCCTTTAAGTGGCCGTATCCCATGGTAACCTTAGGAGAGCCTTTGTTATGAGACAAACTGTCAACTTCTGTCCGTTTAAACTCAGAGGAAATCTCAGTATTTTCTTCCCATTAACAACAGTCATTACTCAGTGAGCAGTAAGTTAATGACTTATTTTTATTTTTTTATGATTCTTCCCTGTCAGTGTCATTTTGCATCATCATCATCATCTGCTGAGTCATGTAATGGTCACCGGTGCCATGTATTTGATTCATTATGCAGTTTTTGAGGGGGGCCTGTTGTGTTGTTCCTTTGTTTCTGTCACATATGATGGTGGAGCTCACATAATGAGGTCAGCATATTTGTAAATGTAATCTGTGAGTCAGATGTTCAAGCTCCAGGCTGCTCTAAGCAGCTGATGTCAAAGGGTTTTCTAATCTATTATGAGCGATGTCAGAGGAGGCGGAGCCTACAAGTTTTGTGCTCTCTTTTCGGAAGCCTGGTGAGGGGCAGTCAATCGGAAGTGGGGTCAGAGGGAGAGGGTGTTAAGGAGATGGGCGCTTAAATAAAAAAAATTGCTGCAGTGGAGCCAAAAAGCAGAAATGAGCATCGTAGATTGCCATCAAGGGCACAGCATAGTAGATGAATGTAGACAAGAATTTGGACTGTTGAATAAAACAGTACTACATGTGCTAGAACAGAAAGTGATTTTCAGACTCAGTATTGCTACAAAACTCTGCACTACTGAATTTGGAAAACCTGTTGTGCTGTTAGGATTTTGTTCTTTTTCTTTCCTTCTCATTTATCCCATTTTATTCCAAATTAGATTTAAAAGATTTGTTCATTCTAAGCTTGGCCTAAAGAAAGAGTTGGCAAAAGAGGATAACAGAGATAACCCAATAAAGCCAGACTTCTTTGCTTTGTGCTATTTGTGTTCTCTATATTGTATAATATAGGGATGGATGCCATCTGAGATAAAACGTTAACATTCGTTTGGAGTTGGTTTAACTTTTTTTTGTCTTTATAGCTCAGTGATTTCTTTGGAAGAATTTCACATTGGTTAAAAGGGTTAATAATATATTAGCTGACTGAATCATTGTAGGGCAAGTCTCAAAAATAAACTTCACAGTATGTAATGTTTAGGCCCAGCACGTGTCAGCTTTGCATAATACACAGTTATATATTTGAAAGGAATTACTTTAGCTGGTGTGTAAGGTCAGATGTGCAGTCACTGTCTGAAATCGTATCAAGAATTATGAGTAATCTGGTTTATGTTCACCTGAAGTAATTATTTTCAGCAAAGTGGAACGTTTGAGCCTTGCAAGATTCTTAATTTTCTGTTGGAGGTACAAAGTTAAAAAGACAGATTACAAATTGTCTCTCTTAAAGCTACAAACAAATAAAATTATGTGTAATACAAATGCTTTCAGTAGCAAGATTTGAAATGGGTTCCTTCAGCTTTTGGTGTAATTTAATTTAAAAATGCTTTTATTTTGTAGTATAATTTCATACTTTGCACTTTTTTAATGTTGACTTTTTTACAGACTGCTTTGTTTCTTACTGTTGTTCAGAAATACCAAGTCTGTTTGGGTTGGTCTGGTCTTTGAATTGAGTTTGTATGATCATATTAAACTTAATAAAGGGTGTGCATGGCTGTGCGTGTTCATGGAAATGAACTTGCTTTTATTTACCCAACTTCACACAAATTTACGTGACTCTTGTGCAAAGACCTCAGGAGTGCCATAGTTTGCAGATATGCATGTTGCTGATTGCTGAGCTGTCATAACACAGAGGAGTGGCCGATTTGAATAAACTACTATATCAGCTCTGGGAGCAAAGATAACCAGCAGAGCCACTTTATATATGGTGAACTACCCAGTGTCCGTTACTGTGCCAGGTTATGCTGGGGTGTAGGGCAGTAGGAGCAGTGTGTTACTCTGCTGCAGTCCCAAAAAAAGGTCACGTAAACCCCAAACCACATGCAAAGTTACCTTTGTCCCAATCACCTTTATGACCTGGTGGGTATTTGCAGTTTTAGCCTTCATTAAACATCAGTCCACCATATTTATTAATCCAAAGCCTCTTGATTTTACACACTAGACTGCTGGTTTAGGAGCTTCTTTTTCCTGTTTGCATTCGATTTATTGCAAACTTTATTTTTAAAAACTAAAAAAAAAAATTGATTTAAAATACTAAAAAAGACTGCTGGCTGTGTGTGTGCGTATGTAAACATACTGAGTTGCTCAACTCTAGGTCAAGATTATAAAAGTGATGTTGGTTCAGTGAAAATGAGCCCTTGGTTACTGAAAGCTAACCTGTCCCGTCAAAGTGCCAACTGTTAAAGGGTTTTTAAATAATGCTTTAATTTTACTGAAATCAAATGGTAAAAATGTCTAACATTATACAGAATCTTTGCCAGTGTAATTTGTTAAGCAAGTGTATTAAGAATTCATTGTGGCAAGTTCCATATAATTCAAGTCTTACATGAAATTGTCTCTGTCTCCTTTCATGGACTTTTCTTCGCCTCCTCTAAATAGCGGTTTGAATGTGTTTCCCGTCTACTTAGGGCACCAAAAAGACGATGGTTAAAAAGGAGTCAAAGGAGAAAAGGGAGAGCAATGAAGAGAGCAAGGAGAACGTGAAGGCCAAGTCAGACGACTCGGGAGAGGAAAAGAACGGTGACGACGACTCCCAGAAGAACGGACCGAAGAAAAAAGGTGACCAATGATCAAACTGATTTAATCATTTGTCTGTAATTATAGTGCTTGCTAAAGAATCTGGTTTTGACATTAAAACGTTTGAAGGAAAAAGTCCACTCTGAGCTTTTGGGGTTCTCGCTTTTAAATAATTGGCTTCATTAGTATCTGGTGCTAAAGTTGGTGGTAAGGTTGATGAAATACAAATGAAAGGATTTCAGTTAAGCAGCTCTAAAAATGGCAGTAATGACTCCAGAACTGTGAACTAAGATGTTAGGATTGTGCTGCTGTTTTTTGTTGTTGTTTTTGCTCTTAAATGGCCAGTCAAAGGATCAGTAACCGGTACAGGGGTACACATTATGTGGTAGATGATTTTGTGCTCTCCACTTGTGCCTTTGCAAATACGCCGTACTCCCCGTGTAATATCAGAGAACAAAAGGCCACTTTTGCCTACGTTTATCAGTGTTTCAGATGCGTTCACTCCACGTGTAAAGGGTAAAGTGAGTGCAAGATAAGTTGGGTCTTTCATGGCTGCTTAAACAAAGCGTGTTTTAATTGTAATAACCACGTTAGTAGTGTGGGAGCAAATCTAAATAAGCAGAGTCAGTTACAGTACAAGGTTGTATCACTCGAAGTCAAATACAGGTTGCCTTTTAAATTCGTGCCCATAACTGATCATTTAGGAGAAGTTTGTGGTGGCTGGTTATAGTTTAGCAGTTTTGGCAGCAGTTAAAGGTTTAAACCGTGCCAGCCAGGCAGCCAGCGAGTGCTTTCTGACCTTCACAGCATAGCTGGCCCTCAGTGTGCATGGCTGAATTTGCTCTGTGTGTGTGGAGGAGGGGGGCGTTTCCTGGCTCTCATGTTTTCATCACCCCTCAAAAAACATACCGGCATACAAATGGTCTGGCACGAATTTTAGCACCGACCTGCCCGTTCGTTTTCTTTTCCTAACAATTCAGGCCAGTTGTTGTATTGATGAAGAGACTTAAACAATGAAGTTATTTATACACTGAATTGCAGTATTTAAGATCAGTGCATACAGTGCACATTTTTATGTACTCGTATCAATTTTAAAGCAGTTGGGTTTATAATAGTAAAACTTCTTGTTCCTGGAGATGCATTTGTCGGTTTTTGTATATGTGCTGTGGAGGTGATGAGTTTCATGTCTCTTCTCTGACTAAAATGTTAAAATGAAGAGAACTTGAACAACTCTGATCACAGTATTGAAGCAAATGAATCATGTTTTTCGTGCCCATCAAAAAGGTTTTGGCTTTCAGCCACAGGTAAATCACCAGGACTCTGAGTAAAACAGGCTCTGTTTTAAGAAGAGTTTAATTGGCTCTAGTTGTCCAGCAGGCTGCCTTGCAGAGCTGCAGTTTAAAAGGACAGCTGATTGTCACGGTGTGACGTGGACACATGGGTAAGGTTTTCAGATACCACAAGCAGGAGGGGGGGAGAAGGGAAATGACGGGTCTGGGCTTGCACGGAAGGCTGCAATTGCCACAAAATGTGGAATATAAGTAAATTTACAAGCTACCTTTTTAAGCGAGATGCATAAGTAAACAAAGAACTGCTGTCAAGTACAAGCAACCAAGTATTTTAAGAACAAGAGGGTTGATGACCACATCTCTTACATTTGCAGGGACAGTCACTTCCCTTCTTTATTGCACATGCTGTCTATCACAAACTTAACCACATGTCCACACAGCACCCTGACAACCAGCAGTCCTTTCAGATGGCAGCTCTGTGAGGCACCCTGCTGGACAGCCAGCGTACTGCAGGATACATTTACATCTATGAAAGTCCTGGAAGCGATTATCAGTTTTTCAGAATAAAAGTTGTATGTTTATCACATGCACATATCTAAAGGCTATTAGAATCAGCCAATCATCTAGCTTACAGATATACTGTTTCTAAACACAAAAAGCATGGTGGTGATTAAGATATTCATTTGGTAGATGTAAGAATGACTAAATAAAATAACATCATCTGAAACAGTCCGTGGATTTGTTCTTCCTTTTAACGGTGTTTCCTCTACATGTCATTTGAAAACAGGAAACAAGCAGAAGTGGGTTCCTCTGATGATCGAGGTGAAGTCAGAGGGGCCCAGGGAGCGCTCGGCCTCTAGGAACAACAGCAGACAGAATGAAAACCCGCGCCTGCCTCCCAACGCCAGGAACGACCTCAGAGGTTAGTCTGTGACGTCTTCACGTGGTAACAGGTTTATTTTGGGTGAGAGGTAGTAGGAAGTTGGCTCCACATGGCGGTCATCTCTGGTGCTTGCACATGATAGCACATCTGAATATGCGACTACTGGAAGTGGCTTTGATGCCGTGTCTTTAGATGTTGATAATACAGAGCTTATTATTACATTTAGCTGGTTAAGAAAGTGCACATGACTCAGCAGCAGGATGTGGAGAGGTGTGTGTGTGTGTGTGTGTGTGTGTGTGTGTGTGTGTGTGTGTGTGTGTGTGCACGTGTGCATGCTCGACTGCTAATTTTATACTTCTGCTTTGATAGCTTCACTATTCAGCTGTGCACTTCACGTATTACTCCACTTGTGTTCAGGAAATGAAATCTACTCGCTGTTAGGAAGACGCTGTATCGTATTCAAATGTGTTTTATCACAATTTAGAAAACTAGTAAGAAAGAATTAGTTAGCCTCATTGGATATTTGTTCAGACCTACTTATCCAGTCTGGTTTAGTGTTTGCTGACAGGAATATGGTTGGCTTCCCTGCAGATTGGCATAGCCAAAAGTATGAGCGCGAGTGGCGTGACGACCACGATGAGGTTTCCAGCGTGAAGAGTGAGGGGGCGCCATTCCGCGGAGGATTCAGAGGTCGAGGACGTGGAAGAGGAAGAGGTCGGGGACGAGGCAGAGGTGCCGGGAGAGGTACATCTTACTCGTTTTAGACGACTCAAAAATATCAAAAGAACACTTTTTTTTTTCACCGCTAGGCAGGTGTCCTCAAAATGTTTATAAGTAATATAATATGAACATCGCTTTTGTTTTGTTTTTTTTAACCACAGTAAGTTGTTTTTTTTTTTTCCTTTTAAGTTAAAAGGCTGACCAGACTGCACTGACAAATCAGCATCATGCAGGATACTTACACACGTTTCCTAATTTGAGGTCTGAATGCACTGAAGCAAGGTGGTAGCCAGATATAGTGCAATAGCAGTGACACAGCAGAAGTCACATCTCAGCACAAAAGTAGCCTTGTAGTGTTTTCTCTGGAAATTCTAAGAAAAAGTATAACATGATTTCTTAATGCTGGAGAAAACGAGCTGCACAGTATTGTCACATAATAAAGCGTTTCTTCCTTGGATGGCATATCCTGGTTGGAGCTTTTTAACCAGCAGCAGCAGAAACTTCCATCCACCATTTGTTCTTCCTGTCATATGGACCGCAGCTAGCAACGCTTGTTTGAATGTGTTTACATTTGAGCTGCACTGGCTGTACTCTGCTGTGTATTTTTTAGCCCCAAGTGGTGAAACAGGTTTATTTTTCACTGTTGGCAGGAACTGTTTTCATGCATATTTATGCAGAGTATTGTGTGTGGAGATTGTTGAAGTAGGCCTCTTTTTAGATACTGAATCATCATTGGAGGCACACGAGTGTTCCTCGGTCTTGGACGTGCCATTGTGCACACCAGGGGACGTAAACGTGGGGTATCGCTATATAACATTTTTATATCACTTAAGAATTTACAGCTATTATTGCAGACGCTGTGATATGGCAGAGCGCTTGGTATCACTATAAGAGATGTGCTGCAGAAGTGATGAGCTCTTCATGTCTCTTCTCTGACTAAACATCTGTGGAGAGAACTTTCACAACTCTGATCTCAGCACTGAAAGTAAAGCTGCCTGGGCTAAATCCTTTCAAAATTACTTTCACAGGAGACATCGCAGTTTTTAATTTTGTACCGTTTGGTTGGTGATGTCAGTGTTTTGAGTGCTTTGACAAACCCATTACCCACACAGCTTTTGTGGAAAGACTCCCCATGAACTTAAGTGAATTTGTCTTAATAGTATAGTTTGAGGGTTTTACTTCCAGTCCAGTCTTCTGTTCATCTGCAATCATGGAGTACAGCAACTTTCTCTTTATCAATGTTTCAAGGATTTAAGCTGGTGAATTGGATGAATTAAGTTGGTACAGGTAGACAGTGTCTTATCTAGTTTTGGTTGCTTTGGCTGCCACGGCTCTGAATCCGAGTGTTTGATGACCCTGATCTGGCCCCCACCAAGGCTAGAGTAAAAACAAAAAAGTGCAATAACAACCAGAGAGTGTTGGAATGAGGACTGGCCTTGGCTCCAGCAGGAGAAACTGGTTTCCCTGAAGGCTTGTTGGTTTTGGCCAGAGTCTCCCTCCCACTTCCCTGTTGTTTTCACTCTCTTCATACATACATTTTTCCTTATTCCAACCCCCCCACCTCTCTCTTCATGTACTCATTTTCCTCCTTTTATCCTAAACCCTCCTTCCCAGAAGCACCGGCTACTCATAAACTTTATAACGGTGCCCAAAAATGTGAGTGAAGCAATTTTATTTCCACTTTTCTCCCTTTTTTCCAACTTTTTTTGAGGTTGTTGACTTTGAGCAGCGCTGAAGAGACTTTCAGTTAATGCTCAGCACATGAACTTTGTCTTTGTGTATTTACTCAGCCCTCAAGTGGGTGCCCTCCTACATATGCCAATACACATACACACAGTGTAATTGTATTTTAAGAGGCTCACTGCTCCTTCACTTCTGCGTTCTTTATAATTTACATCTTAACACATTTTTTTTTCTTGGCTGTGCCTTGAATAGCTTTTGAGTTAAACAGCAGTTAAACTTGAGACTTATTCTCATTAATCTGCTCCTACTTACTGATTGTCAGTCTGCTGTTTTCATTCTTGTGTAACCTTCGATAATTCTCACTCCTAACTATAACTAGCAGCGTAAGTGACAATATGGTACGAAAGAGATGCAATAAATGGAACATTTAAAAACTATTCTTAGGGGATTTTTAATAGAAATGGTGAAACACAACAAAATTAACAGTACTTGAATAAGAATTAATGCTTTGGGGGTGAGTGTCAGTATAAGAGTCTTCTCTCATGTCTTCAATGTGAGAGCCATCAGATAGCATCGATCTGAGAACAAAGATGCACCTCCCAATCAATTTTGCTGCCTACTAATAGCAAGTGGAAGAATTTTAATCTTTTGATTGGCTGGTTTTGCAAGAAATGAATAGTAAAGGGTAAAAACGATGTGAGCACTGATAGCTGAGAAGGTTCACAACGCAGAGAGCATCTGCTGTTCCCGTGCACAGTCTTTCACACGAGTAATGTATGCACGCCGTGCTGCACGCTTTCTGTCTAACCGACTGCTCCTCTCCCTTCAAGGCCACTACGACTATCACTACAGCTACAAGTCCTACGACGTAAAAGACGGACCCTACGGACAGAAGTTCAGCAACTCTGTGACCTACTATTATGACAACATGAGCAGCAATGACCTTTACTCTGTCGATCAGGATCTGCTGAAGGACTACATCAAGCGGCAAATGTGAGTTTAGCTTTTCTGTCACAGGAATAGGTCGATGTCGGGGGGGGGGGGGGGGTAGGTAAACTCGTATTTATTGGGTTGCGTTCAGACATTATGTGCAGATGTGCTGCAGAAGTGATGAGCTCTTCATGTCTCTTCTCTGACTAAATGACGGTGGAGAGAACTTTTCACAACTCTGATCTCAGCATTGAAGCATAATGAGATGAAGTGATTGGCTTTTGCAAAGATGGCAGACCTTAAGGTTGCATGATGTCACATCTTGACGTCATGGCTTGGCTTTTCTTCCTCCTAAGATTAGAGCTGCTTAATTTGGGGAATTGCTGCAAATAATGTCAGTTAAATGGGTTCTACTGGTACAAACTGTTATTAGACATTTGTGGTGTGGCGCTGGAGATGGAGCTAAACATCATCGGTGCTTGACACTAGCAGCTTGAGCCTCTACACTTGAATCTGGTTGGTGGCCGAGTTGCACTGTGATTTGCTTGATAAGGAAACATGGAGAAACCCCCCCCCCCCCAGTATTTCTGGTTCTGCAACATCAGCTTTGATCATTTGCGTTCATCTTTCAGCACTTTGCAGTTGCATCTCACTCTCCAGATTCTGAGTAGTGTGACCTCATTTGTCTGGCACCAGATTTAAACGGCTATTGTTCCACCTCATTGTGTCGTATTCTGGATTTTGTTTTAGGCAAATTATCTGTGTGACACGGACACACACAATGAATCAAACTATGATGGATCAAAAAGAAACTGGTTTCATCACATCTTTGTTCCCATTACAGTCAACTGCTTTAAACCAGAGCTGTTAAACTGATTGAAGTTGATCAGCACCTTAGGGCCCAGTTTGATCTTACGAGGTTCAGATCTCAACTGATGTCTAGAAATCCTTCAAAGTTTTCATACGTTTACACTCCTGTGTTGTAAGACTGTTATCCCCACAGCAGGACTAGCAGTGCATTTCACTGATGAAATTGGAGTCATTTTCACTCTTTGGAAAGTCACACATTTAGTTGATTTTGGACTCTTTCGGAAAGCCACATTTGGCCCCCGGTCTGCATGCTTAACAGTCTTGTTGTCGATAAGTGGTTAAGTTTACTTCACTTATAAGAATAAAGTATCTCTTTTCAACATTACTGAAGCTGTTCAGATTATACCTGACATAGTCCAGTAAAGCACCTGCTGCTGGAGATGCTGTGTGTGTCGAAACAATACATTTTTGGCCAACTTACTCAGGCTCTGAAACCTTGTTAAATCCTCTGTTTTTAGTTTGGAAGATATGTGATGACTGTTGACATCTAGACAATGTTACATAACCAGTCGTAACAAAAATAAGTTTTCATTCAGTCTTTCCCTGTGATTTTTTTTTTTTTTTTTTCTTTTCTCACTTTACTTCCCTCTGATGTCAAAGACTAGGCATGAAATACCAGCATCTGCTGACCACTTTTCTCCCTGTGTTTTTTTTCCCTTCCAGTGAGTACTACTTCAGCCTAGACAACCTGGAGAGAGACTTTTTCTTGCGGAGGAAGATGGATCAGGAGGGTTTCCTGCCCATCGGACTCATCGCCAGTTTTCACAGAGTTCAGGCCCTCACTACCGACGTCAACATCATTCTGGATGTAAGCGCGTTTCTTTGACTGGTTGAATGATGTCAGTCAGTGAAGACATTTAAAAATTCATGTTAAACGCAGTCAGAACTGGTCTGAAAGCGGCTGTAGGACAGAAAAACAAGCAATTAAATTGCATAAAAAATAATGTGAAGCAGCGTTCAAGTTAAAATGCACTAAAGGAAAAAAACCTTTGGGGACTGTGTTTTCTAGAAGCTTCTGTAGTTCATTATGTGAAACAATTTTCTGTCCAGAAGTAGCTCGAGGGTACCAAACAACAAATATTTGGCAGGTCATTTTTGGGTTTTTGTACAACTTCAAAAAATGAATAAATACATTAAAAAATGATGCAGCTCTAATTAGTGACCTTTAGATTTGCTACTGGGATATTTTCACCTTTGGACAGAGTCAGTCTGGGTAGTTTTCCCGTTTCTTGTCAATACATGAATGGTCGCAAATTTCTACTAATCACCTGGGCTAACCGGTCCCTCATCTGTCCCGTCAGGCGTTAAAGGACAGTAAGGAAGTGGAAATTATTGACATGAAGATCCGTCGGAAGGTGGACCCGGAGAAGTGGCCGCTGCCGGGCCTGAACATGCCAAACATGCCGCACACGCATACGGACTTCTCCCAGCTCATCAACTGCCCCGAGTTTGTTCCAAGACAAATGGCTGAGGAGCCCAGAGGTGAGCACTCTGACCTGAAGCTGCACATTTTGTAATGTTTAGCATTTAACTGACCCTCAATTCTGCATCACGTGAAATGAGCATTTCCCTCATTTACATGAAGAAAGTGAGAATTTTAAGATAAGTAATCCTTGCCTGGTGATCAAAGTTAATGTTGACTGTAATCTTCTCTCTGCTGCAGGTCTGCCCAGGGCCTCCACACCAATGCAACAACAGACCAAGGCTGAACCAGATGTCTCCAACCTCAAGACCATGCCCAAGGGCCTCTCAGCTAGTCTCCCTGACCTGGACTCAGAGTCCTGGATCGAGGTTAAGAAGAGACCCAGACCTTCCCCGGCCAGACCCAAGGTCAGCTCAGAAAAGGTGAAATTCAGAGCAAAACACAAACGAGATGTTGAATTAAAAACGTTTTAAGAAGGAAGTGATCATGTGTGGTTGTTAGACAAAATGAACCTCTAATATAATGACTATCATATCACTTTTGCTTCACAGCAGCAGGCACTGCAGTTTATTTTATTCTTTTAACTGCAGCATATATTTTTGCATGACCCCATTGCATCACTTTCCTTTTGTTTTAGTCTTTTCACATCATTCTTTAATCAAACCTCGCTTTCCGTACCCTCCTCCACCACCTCCTTCCTTTATTTCCCCTTGTTTGATCGGTTGACTGATGAAGTCCTCCTCATTACACCATCAGCAGCAGAAGGAAAAGGATGAGTCGATTCGCTCCCCGGTGCCCCAGCCCGGCTCCTCACCCTCCGCTGCTACCTCAGGAAATAAGGTGAGGAAGGAAATGTGTGTTTATATAATGTGTTTGTGCTATTTTATTTAGAGTCTTGTTGAGATTGAGACTGTAGCTTCATCTTTCTGCAACTCTGTGATTTTTAAATCTGCACCTTTTTTAATCTTTATCAGTTTTTCAGTTAACTTACATAATCAGCTAACGTTTGAATATTTTTGTGCTTTGTTTTGTCACTCAGGACGGAGCCGAGCAGGACGAACCCGAGGAGCTCGACTTCATGTTCGACGAGGAGATGGAGCAGATGGACGGACGCCGCAACACCTTCACCGACTGGTCCGACGAGGAAACGGACGGTGAGATCGACGACCACGACGTCAACAAGATCCTGATCGTGACGCAGACGCCGCCCTACCTGAGGAAGCACCCGGGAGGCGACCGCACGGGCCACCACACATCGCGCGCCAAGTTGACCAGCGAGCTGGCCAAGGTGATCAACGACGGGCTCTTCTACTACGAGCAGGACCTGTGGGACGATACGTACGAGCCCGAATACGCCACCATCAAGGTGAGGATGTTCTGCTTGATTCTGCACTTAATCTGGTGGGTTATGAGACGACGACGTCCTGATGTAGAAGTCGGACAGCGTCCAGGTTGTGTCGCTGCCATGTCAGACACGTTTCCACCTGAAGCCTGGTGATGAGTAGATCCTTCAGCTGTTTCTGGATATGGAAACAAAACACCCAACAGAGTTTTTTGTTGTTTTTGTGTTTTTTGTTGTTGTGGCCGCCCATTGTTGCATTGTTGAACTCTTTGTGGCGACCTTCACGTACTCGCCGGCACAAATCCTGTGTCGTGTGGAACAGAGTGTTGCTGTTTATAAATAAACCCCACACGCAAGGCCTCGGCCTGAGGGCTCGAGCTGATGGGCTGCAGGGGAGCTAAAGATGGAAGGTCAGAGATCTGAGGATGCTCGGAGGGATAGAGCCAGTGTGAGTCGCGCTTGATGATCTTGGCAGGGAGGATGATTCGTCGCTGTTTGGTTTTGGTGGCGTTTTTAAACTAGCTTTGTTGTAGAAGGAACAAGAAAACATGCTTTACGGATGTATTCATGTGCAGAAACTTCAGGGTACTTGTGTTGATGTGAACCTGCTGGCTGCTGCGCTCGTGTCAGAGCAGTCAGATGTCAGATATGAGGGCGAAGAGAGTGTTTCTAGCAGCTATTTTTTGCAGTTGTATCTCGCTCTCCAGACTGCTGAAGATAAGGTCTGTTAATAATCGGTTTTGTCCAGAATGTAAGAGACATTTCCTGTGGTGTTTTGGAGTTTACAGGGAAATAATATGAAAATGACTTTATGTGCTTTTTTTCTGGACGATTGAAGTTGGCTTTAAACTTTTATATTTTAATTAATTTGTGACGTTTTCGTATCACGGTTCCCAGAAAGAGACATTTTGTCACGCCTCGTGCATTAACATGTGATTTTTCTCATTTTTACAGCAAGAGGTGGAGAACTTCAAGAAGGTCCACCTGATCAGCCGTGAACAGTTTGACTGCTTGACCCCTGAGCCGCCTGTCGACCCCAACCAGGAAGTCCCACCAGGCCCCCCACGACCCCAGCAGAGTAAGGACTCAAAAACACAGCCAAATATACAACGCTTTTGTGTTTTTAAATAATTATCACACCCAAATCTGAGGATTCTGAGGGAAATCTATGCTGTATACATGTCACAAACTCTAGAGACCTCTCTAGAAGGAAAACACCATGACAGGCCTGTTCACTGCTGTTGAATTCTCCTTTGCGTTTCTGGCTACCTTTTCAATGCAGTTTTTGAATTTATCATTGAAAATAATAATCATTGTCTTAGTACAATCATAGCATCAATATAAGGACTCACAAATGTTAGTAAATTCCCAGATGGAGATTGCCAAAACTATTGAAATGAACACGAAGGGGTGTACAAAGAAGTGGAAATAATAATAAATGCCTTTTTTGGGGTGAAAACCCCCCCAAAACAAATTGTCCACAACAAAGAGTCAAGTGGCTGGCACCACATGACCACACACTCCCACACTCGTGACCACAAGATCATTAACACAAAATGTACCAGAGACGGTAGGGCTGTTCGATATAACGATATATATCGGATGACGATATAAAAACGTCGATCGTTTCATTTTACGCTATCGCTCGTTTCGTGGTGTCGCAAAATAAACTTTTTACGGCAATATTTTTTCATCGTTTTGATGGTCACTGTAGTGGCTATATTAATTTCTTAAAGTTCTCTCTTTCTCTTATATTTAATATAACCACACTATGGACGGACAAGCGCCTGTTTTTATGCGTTGTCGTTAGCAACAATGACTGTAACATCATTGCGTGTCCGCTTGTTTATGTTCCACATAAACCTTTCACAATAAAGCTCAGGATCCTGTTGAGACTTTTCAAAATAAACTGAATCACGTGAAAGAGCAGATTATTTACGGATGAGAACCAAAAAAAGAGCCGCCAGGTGCTAAAAAATAAACCTTAGACTCAAACGTTAGAACAGGCTTTTCCCCGCAGCACGCCGTGTGATAAATACTCACAAAGAAAACAGCGGCCGTTACAGCTTATGTCTAAAAATGTGTAGTTTCATGCATCGGTTAAAACACTCGACTCCAGGTACACGACACGCAGCTGGAAACACTTCACGCAAGTAGAGCTGCCCGAGATTCACAGAATTTACAGACAATGTTACATTTTTGTGATTTATATCGTTATCGGACGATAAAATTCTTATATCGGGATATGAGATTTTGGTCATATCGCACAGCCCTAAGAGACGGTCATAAATGCTGGAGGTGATGCTACGACCCACGGCTCTACAAAAGTTCACCACGAACGTCTAAATCACCCATAAGAGATACAGAGAGAGCTGCAAACTGGGCTCTGTTTCACTGAAAGAACAGTCGGGCAGTTCTCGGCTTGTCCAGACCTTTTTTGTTTTCTTTTTCTTCCCCCCCCTCGTGTAGGACCCCCATCTTGGAAAAATTCCTAGATGGGAGTCAAGTCTAAGAAGATGAACCCATTTTTAAAAACCAGGCAACCTAGCAGAACCCAGATGAAGAATGGCAACACAACTAGAAGAGCTTAAAAATATAAAATAAATCTCATAGTTGTTGGGGGGATTTTTGTATTGCTGCTTGTGTAAAGAAAGATTTGACGCGAGACCGAAACAGACTGGAAATGAATCAAGAGGATGGGCGTCAGCAAAAACAGAGCAGTGATTCATAGAAATCGCATTTTTATTTTACAGCAGATACATTCAACAGTGCTAATAAATATGCCAACATGTCGACATAGTCCTATGTGAACAATGGTCTGAAGGAATCTTTGAACTCCCTTTGGAACAATTTCCTGAGAGGAAAATTTTGATGGAATGACAAAGGATTGGGTAGAAGAGAGGCAGCATGCTGCTCTAAATAATGTCATATTCTTCTGATCTTTCTCTAATTTTAAAATTAGTTTTATTGTGATCGACTCGCCATTAAACATGCTCTGTTAAAGCACCAGCGCTCCACACGTTACTGTGGAAAACCATTGAGTGTTTTGTCCAGAGGTCGGTCTAAAATGACAGAAATGCGGTCTCGCTTTATGACTTGCAAGACAGAGACGACCCAATTTCCAGCAACTTGGTGGTACTCTGTAGGAACTGTTACTGGTCTCCAGTTAAAATCTGCAGTCTTTAAATGTGCTGTAAACGGCTTTAATAACACTCACTATTTTCATTGAGTCATTTTTGTTCAACATCACTCGCATTAAAGAGACATTAAGAAGTTCTGAATCCATGTTGGTTCTGTGGTAACAGCTGTGGCTTTACTGTAGTCCATTATCATCACACTGTGAAATAAATGAAGCTATAAGATCAAAGATGTTGTGACATTAGATGTCTCTTAAAGTGTTTAAGTGTGTGTCGGGACTTTGCGTGTGAAGTTTTTCGGTTCTTTTCTACAACAAATCTATCTTCGTCCACAGTCCCCACAGACGCTTTGGCAAACAAACTCTTCGGTGCCCCCGAGCCCTCCTCAATAGCTCGCTCGCTGCCAACTACCGTGCCTGACTCGCCCAACTACCGCAGTGCCCGGACGCCCCGCACGCCTCGCACGCCTCACCGGAAGGACCCGACCATGACGCCTCGCTTCTACCCAGTTGTGAAGGAAAGTCGGCCCGTCGATGCCAAGGTGAGACGTTGGAATTGTGTTTTAGTGGCAAAACCTGTTGGGTTCAGCATGAAAAGCTCAGCGACTAAACGTGTTGATTTTTCCCCGCGCCCTTTTAGACGCCTAGGAAGAGGAAGACCCGGCACAGCTCCAACCCGCCCCTGGAGTTCCACGTCGGTTGGGTGATGGACTCCAGAGAGCATCGGTCCCGTACCGCCTCCGTCAGGTGAGACCCTCTGCTCTCTGTTACACGCTCTGCAGTCAGCTTTGATAATACCAGAACATAAAAGGAAAAGCATAGAAGATATTCATATTGTGTACATATTGTGATCACAAGACTAAAGGTTTACTGAAGGTGGACTTACTTTAGTAGATCTCCACCTAATCCTCCACCTTTCTCTCTATCAGCTCTAATGCAAGCCCATCGGAGGGCACCCCCGCCCTGGGTAACATCGGCTGCACTCCCCAGTCCCTCCCCAAGTTCCAGCACCCATCGCACGAGCTGCTCAAGGAGAACGGCTTCACGCAACACGTTTACCACAAGTACCGCCGGCGTTGCCTAAACGGTGCATTTCCTCGTTTTTAAACATCCCTTAAGTTCTGATCAGAGACTGTTTAGCATTAATTATTACAAGTTAATTGAAACTGTGTCCTTTATCTTCATGTATTTGACCACTTTTTCTCCATCACAGAGCGGAAACGGCTGGGAATCGGCCAGTCGCAGGAGATGAACACGCTCTTCCGATTCTGGTCATTTTTCCTGCGGGACCACTTCAACAGGAAAATGTACGAGGAATTCAGACAGCTGGTAGTCGAGGATGGAAAAGAAGGATATAGGTAAGATCTGCAACCTGTGTATGTAGCAGTGACATTACTATTGGACAGTTGGATTTACGTGATGAGGAGAAGAGCAGATGTAAAGCTTTGGCAGCACAGTGGAAACGGGCTCTGTGCAGCTGTCTGAATCTAGCTTTTGTTATTTCCAAAGCTCGGTGTGATCTAATTTCTCTTGTTTCCTCTCTCGACGCTTATGTGTTGCAGGTACGGTTTAGAGTGCTTGTTCAGGTACTACAGCTACGGTCTAGAGAAGAAGTTCAGACCAGACATCTTTAAGGACTTCCAGGAGGAGACCATGAAAGACTACGAAGCTGGTGAGGAAACCTTAAAACACTCTCAGAGGCACCTCAGCAGAGATTTTTATATGAACAAGCTCTTGTCTTCTGTACAGTCACGTTTAACAACATTTGTTTTCTGACCACAGGGCAGCTGTATGGACTTGAGAAGTTCTGGGCCTTCCTTAAATACTCCAAAGCCAAGAACTTGGAGATTGAACCCAAGCTGCAGGAGTGCCTGAGCAAGTTTAAACGCCTCGAAGATTTCAGAATCGACGTAAGTTAAATATTCTTTGAAGTTTGTAGGTATAAGCAGGCTGTAAGGTGTATAATAGGGCTGAAGAGACATGATCTTACTTCCAGTATCGATGATCAGTTCTTAGGTAAGAAAGATTAACTGAGATACAAAAGTTCATAAGAAATTATCCTGAAAAGATTTGAGGTCACACATGAAGTGTCATATCGGATTTAAGCTCTCTGTGATAATAAAGGATATAATCTGATATTTAAATGCTAAGATGAGCCTAAAATTGGTTCACGAACTAACTTCAGGAAGATGATGTGACTTCTGACAGGTGAAAGAAGATGAGCATGAAAGATGTGTGGTCCTATGTCACACTGTGGACAGTTTCAAAGTTGGGTGTCTTCCAAACAAACAACATTTCGATTTAGGATGATGGTCTCACAATGCGTCTACTGACAGGGAGGAAAACAGAAAGTCGGACCAAATGGATGCAAGTGAAATGTGTAAATGGAGTTGAGCCTGAGCAGCAGAAGCTGTTTGCATGTTTCCTTATACTGTTATCATGATCTCACTGACTGAGGCATCCCACGGAAACAGATACTGTCCTTGGTGCTGATTCACTAGGTTTTATCTGTTTTATCAGGAGTTTACGTGCTTCAAGTTTTCTCCTGTTTGTATCAATAAGAGCTTAAAGGGTTTTTTGAAGCGCAGCATGTTGTTGCCTTAGGCGTGTTATCTAACACGATTATTTCTGCTTCTAGCCGCCTATGGAGGAAGGAAGTCGCCGAAGACACTCGTCCAGTGGGGATGGTCGCCGCCGGCACCCCTCTCAGCCCTCCAGCCGTCCCCACAGTCAGGCCAGCTCAGGCCCCACCCACGCCACCACCACCCAGGTTCCCACAGCCAAGGATGATGCCAAACCTACCAGCCACAAAGCCCCGGCTCCCACTGCTGATCCCGCATCAAATGCCAAAACACTGAAGTAACTCCACAAACACACTGGCCCACACAGACTAAATTAACCAAGTCTGCAAGTCGCCGGTTCTCTCTGCGCCACAGGAGGGGGAGGGGCATCCAGCTCTTCATTTCAAGCATGTGATATCTTTTTTCTTTTTTTTCCCCTTGTTTTTGCGCCTGTGAAAGGTTTGATAAATAAGAGAGACAATAAATAATATGCCTCGGTTTATTGATCACTGCTAAGGTTTCTGAACTTTTTGTCTTAATGAGGCAAGCAATGGATGGGTCGACAAACCCATCCATTGCAAAACACTTGTGCAGACCTTCGCCGGATGGTTTAGGTTTAACATTCTGGAAAAAAAAAATTTTTTCTTCCCTCCTTGTTTTTGGCCCCTCCCTCCCTGTCTCTGGGACCCTCTTTGATCGTCACTGTCCTGCTGGTTGAAAGATCTTTGATCCCTCATCCAAATCTCAGATTAATGATGACTATTTCTTCAGCACGAAGTGGAATTTGAGATGTGGAAATAGTTTGAACAAGACTGAGCATCTAAAAAAAACGCAAAAACAAGCCCCAGTAACGGCCCGCTGGAGGCCGTACTGCTCTTTGACATCCAGTCGGACCAAAGTGGTTAGAACCGAGCAACTAACTTTTTCATCCGCAGCGCCCTGAGAGTTTTCAAAGGGCTAATATATGAAAAAAATAATTTACCTTATGGCTGCACATTGGAGGGGGAAAATATTTAAGGAAGCAAATGATTAAAAAAAAAAAGAAAAAAAAAAGAGAGAGACTTGCATCAACCCCTTGCTATGGACAAGATCATTGAAAGTTGCCTTATTTTAATGGTTTTACTGCTTCTAAGTTGTGCCCGCCACCTTATTGTCGATTGTACAGCATCAGTCACCCATATATCTCACCACCATTTCCAGCTGAGGCCACTAGTTGGTGCTCTCTGCCAAATTTATTTTCCATCCCCCTCAGTCCCCTTTCATCTGTCTTCCAAGTGTCATTTGGTCTGTTACAAGTCCTGTAATTCATCGCTGTGATTGCAAGTTGTGGCTTTTTGTGCTGAAACACGTCAACCTGGTGAAAGTTTGTCAGCGCCCCACCCCTCGCGAAAAAAATAAAATAAAACACTTAAACGTGATGGAGAGTTGGGGTTGATCTCCCTTTGGGTGCTACCTGACTTTCTGTCGTCCTCCACCTTCCCGTCAGATGAGCTGCATCCATCCGTTTGTCCATCCATCCATCCATCCATCAGTTGATCATCAGTGACGCTACAGGACTGGAAATCATTACAATCTGGATTACTTGAAGAGGCGATGGTTACAAAGAGGACCGTCGTCCTGTGACGCAGGTGCTTTGGGTGGAGACACTAACGATGCTAAGACGTTCAGCGAGCTGCCCGCCACCGCTTCCTGGTTCTCACACGGATCCAAACGTAAGGTGCAGGCAAAAACACGGACAGGCAGGTACTGATGTAGCAGCGTGGGCACGCTCAGTAGAAAACGCACCGCTCGACGTCTTGCCTCACTGTGGACTGGATTGTTTGTTCACAACCTGTTGAGTCGTCACTCTTCGTACAGGACTATTAAATCTGATGATATCAAGCAGAAGAGCGACTCTTCCTCCACGAGTGTAAATGTGAAATTTGAGAGATGAACAGAAAAGATAACAGCTCCCCACCTCTTGTTTTATTGTCTATAGTACAGATATATATTTGCCTTACATGTGTACGTACTCTAACTTTTTTTTTTTTTAATGGTCTCATGATTTATCTTTAATGCATTTTAATTTCAATTTGCAGTGTTTGTAGTGTTGTAATGCTGGAGGAGCGCTCTGTGTCAGGCTGATATAAAAACAGAAATGGGAACGTAGCTCACATCGCAAAAGGGAAAGTTGACATCAGGGCGTCAACGGGTCTTCAATGTTTAAAACGAAAAATAATGTGTAAGCTTCTAGTGTTTCATGTTGAAATCAGTTGATTTGATATTTTCTTTTTAGTGAAGATGAGAGAAACATCTCTAATATTACTCTTTTATGCAGCCTTCAGTTTTTCTACAATTAGAATGTATGCAAAGTCTAAAAAAACTGAAGAAAATTCTTTGATTTTTGGGTTTGAACTCAACCAGAAGTTCATCAAATTCTAGTTAAAAGAAATTATAAAAAAAAAATGCACATGTGCAAATAGACATGTGGGAAGAAGTGTTTCCTGCTGACCTACTGAGTGCTTGTAGCTAATGTTTGCTCCAGTCATAACTTCAGTTTGAAACTGCATCAGACACCTGTGCCTGTCTTTCTTTTTTTTTGGGGGGGGCCCAGAGGTGGATGTCACATTGTCCTGTCAGTGTTATGTTGTTCAGTTTCTTCCTCTTAAATTTAGAGTTGTATTTAAATGCAAAGTGAAGCTGTACTTGCTTTTTATTTTTTTTTTTGCCCACCCTCCCCTTTAATCTTTTATCTTCAGGGAGATTTGGATCAGTTTCAGTTGAAACATCAAAGTGTTTACTGGAGAGGAGGAAAAAAATGAGCTATGAAATAATTCAGAAATGAAAACTCATTTCCCAAAGCCGGCAAAGCCTTTGATGTGATCATCACTCGTCTCGGGACATTTGAGGGGATTCAGGTGCTTTGGGAGTTTTCATCCATCTCTATCGGCATTGAACTGCTGCTGTCCATATAAACTCTAGGGGGCGCTGCCTGTTCAGCTGGTCAGAGTTCCCAGCTGTGCGGGATAAAAGATGGACGTATGGAAGGAAGAGAGGAAACTGAGCAAGATGTGATGTCGCTCAGAGGAATATGGCTGGTTATGATGGCTGGAGACTGGGAGGACAAAATTCCATAAAGCCATATGAATAAGAAATAACTGTATATGAACATCAATAGTTCATTACATTACAGTATCCTAGGCTTGTCATGAGGAAAAAAAAGATGAAAACGAGGAAAAAAGGAACAAAAAAATATATAAAATGGAAAAATGTAAAATACTTGAATGAGATCTTGTATTATAACATTTAATATTCATAATATCTGCTTTGTAGGCTGACGTGATTCGCTATTAGTGTTATTTGTAATTTGTAGTAATTATGCTTTTCCTTTAATAAAGAAAAAAACCCACAAAACGCACAAAAAAACCTCAAACACCAGGTGTCATGTGATCATTCCTATTGTCTATGAAACCCACAGAAAGACCACATGCTTTTTTTTTAATACTTTAATATTAAACAGTTCTATCAGAACATTTGTTACATTTGTATTAATCACTTTTTTGGTAATCCAAAAAGACATTGATATTCTGAAAGTATAAGTGCCACAGATATGCAAAGTGCAAAGGAATTGCTTGTCATTTGCCAAAGAATACAGATTCTCGTCTGTCCCAGTGGTCAGTGAACGCAACAGAAGAGTCTGAATGGGTGAAAGTGCTTTTACTAAACTTACAAAAAGTTAAAGAATTCATTAGAAATTAACGATTACATTTAAAACTGCAATAAGATACATCAAACAGGAACATTCACATTTGTCTTGCATGCTCTTGCGGTGATAATATCGCCTCTTTTACATCCATCGAGGGAGCATTTGTTGTCCAAACCAAGTAATTGTAGTGGTTTCCTCAAACGGTTTAACAGTTGGGTACAAGTAAAAATGCATTCAGAACGAGTGCCAGCAAATAGTGAGACTGCAGAGTGCGGTCCACTCCTGTTTTCACCCCGTTAATCACAGAAAGACTTCAAATGTGCTGTAGCTTAAGTCACCGATGACTGTAATTCAGACTAAACTCAAAGATGTGAAATGAAGCAAATGTCAAGACAACGGACAAGAAAAAGGAAAAGCTTGTTTCCATCCTGACTTCTCTCTTTTTTTTTTTTATTGTTAAAAATTAACAGGTAACAGAGCTTAAAAGTAAAATCACATCTGTATGTTATAGTGCAATGACCACACACTAGCACATAAAAGTCAGGTGGGTGACTGCAGAGGCTCGGCGAACTTTGACAGTCAAACTTGACTGAAGATTCAAAATATAAAAAAAATCAACGTTTTTAAGATCGATTGGGAATTACATATCCCCGCATAAGATTCGACCGTTGCAGTCCTCACTGGCCCTTCTTTTGTGTGTCAGGGATGCTCTCGTTCAGCGGGGTGAAGCTGGTGAGCAGAGTGTGGCGCTCGTACTGTTTGGTCTGACGGAACTTGCTGTCTGTGCTGTGGAGCCTGTCCAGGATGCCGAAAACGCCAAAACACTGATTGAACCTGAAAACCGAGACAAGTGAGGGCAACTGTTAGTTATCCACCAAGCAGAATTAGAAACAATTGCCCCAATAATAATAATTTTCAAATTCAGATTTAAGTTTTAAACAACTCAACTACAGGAAACTTATAAAAAGCTGAATAATAGTGGACTTCAGTTTGTCATCCTCACTGCACTGCACAATGAGTGCTGTTGTGTATCAAAGTGAAAACTCAGATACTAATTTGAAGCTTTTACATTCTGCTTTGTGAAGCAAACTCACATTTGCATAGAATTTATAAATGTGGGGAAACGCAGTAACATTTCTTCCTCCGGTCATCGCCTGGTCCTGCAGGACGTTTCTTCCTGTTAAAACGGAGTTTCTAGCTCCCACTGTCGCCAGGTGCTTGCTCTTAGGGTTTCAGCTGATTGTTGGGGAATTCTCTGTATTATTATATTATCTCTGCTTACAATATTACAGCTATAGAGTGCATGCCACAACAAATACTCTTGTGCATTTTCCTGTAATTTGGCATCTTCCCCAACTCAGTGTTACTCGTCTTCCTCTTGATGGGACATTTTCATTGATTTAATTGTCCAATGATAGTGGATTATTCCTACAGTGCTGTCCCACTAACTATTAAAAATCATTTCAGAGTCACACAGTCATACAAGCATAAACACCAAGATACTATATTTTTTACTTAATCTGGTGTCTTGCTTATGCCATATTAAGCCACATGGAAAGACTTCCCAGACTGTACATAATTACTTTCTCCTGTATGAGTAACACTGTGTACAAAGTGCAGTACATAACATTGCCTTTTCAAAGTTATACATTTATCAGCTTCATCTCGTCGAGGTAAAAGTTTTTGGAGTAGCTTCACCCGAGTCTTTGCACACGTGAAGGTTCTGTGTGCCTTCACGGGTCTTATCTAAACAAGATAACTGTACCAGCATCACCGCCTTCCCATCCGGTCGAGTTACTGTGAACTTTGACCTTTCGGATTTGCAAAGTCATCATTATTTCTCTCCAGCAGACTTTTGTGTGACATCCTGTTTGAGTCCAACTGAACATTTGCACCAGTTAAAGAAACTTTTAAGCAGCATTTCTAAGATATCACCTTCAAAACAACAGAACAGGACCTCCGTAAGACAGGACAGGTAAACTCACCTGAGGTGGTGGAAGTCATGGAACTCAGGAGAAGGCAGGAAAGGAAGGTGGTATCCGCAGTGGGAGATGGTGGTGCTGACCAGAGCTACGCAGTACCACATGGAGGTGGTGGATACGTGGGAGCCCAGAAGAACCGGCCCGCTTACCACCGGCAATAAGTTGGAGATCTAACAGCAGAGAACAATCCAGTACGTTTAACAGAAACACACTTACCCTTAGCAGAAGTAAAGTGCTGCGAGAGTTTGAGGTGTGAATTATCAATTCTTCTTTCTTTCTTTTATTCTTCTCTTGCATATTTAAAGATGAAATAGTCTCTGTGATTTACAGCAAATGTACACGTGTGATCTGTATCTGCACGTTTGATCCATTTTTGCTGTTTAACACAAATATCAACTACAGTGGCAATCACTGAGCCAGCAGGGATACTTCAGGGCAGAGGTGGGACCAAGTCATTGTTTTGCAAGTCTCAAGTAAGTCTCAAGTCTTTATCCTCAAGTCAAGTCTCAAGTAATGTCAGGCAAGTCAGAGTCGAGTCTCAAGTCACTGGTGTAAAAGTCCGAGTCAAGTCACAAGTCTGAAACTTTGAATTTCAAGTCCTTTCGAGTCTTTAAAAAAAAAAAAAAAAAGCATGTTGCAGTTATATGCTAAATGTAAATATTAGACCATGTAATTTTTAAATCTGTGTTTTTCTCAACACATGACAAAATAGTGAACTTAGAAAATATACACAAATTGTGAAATTCCACCTCTTTAAAATGCAGCTCAATTAAACCTAGCTCCAAGAATAATTTTCACCGACAGTTCTGAGATAAGCTGCATGTTATTCTTGGATGCGGTTGTAGGACCGGCTTTAAAATCGCATGACAAAAATATCATACACATTAAAAAAAACTGTATCACCAACGTAGCCTGGACAACATTTGCTAGTTAGATGAAGTCAGCTATCTCATCTTAGCATATTTATATGCATATTTATAATCATACGGTTCTTGGAGTGAGTGCATACACTCATGAAGTTTAGTAACTTCAGGTCACTGCAACAAGCCCAGGTACAGTTTACCTTGTCATAGCTCTGTTGCTATGACAGCAAGTCCCGGATGAGCTTCGGGGAACCGAACGATCCAGGATCACGCGAAATCGTCAACAATCTAATCCAGCTAACTTACTTAGCGAGGTACGAAGAACAGGCCCCTGGTCTGACCAGATTCCTAAAGGTATAAATAAGAATCTGTTTTGTTTACGTGAGATAGTTCCAGCTGCTTTGACACTCACAGGGGAAACGGTTCATTTCTTTTTGTTGAGTAGGAGAAAGAGGAAGGCTCACCACGTGCTCCAGAGGATGAGCGTAGATGGAGACAATACCGATGGGAGCAGTCCAATCGTGGTGCTGTTTGTGGTAATGCTTGTAGAGGCTGGGGTGGTGGAACAGCCTGAGGAAAATCAAACAAACAAAATGAACGCATAAAACGACTGCACCCTATCCTGCGTCAAGGTTTGTACTGTGCGCTGGCAAAGGCTCTGAGCTCACATAAGAAAAATCGGATTAACGCTGATAGACGATGTTGCAGGCTGCATTGCTTTATGTAGGGTGAGTCTACAAACAATGTTTATACGGATCGCACCTAATGTCCATGTCCTGTCGCTAAAAATCTAACATGGTGAATTAAAACAGTATATAACTATAAAACAGAGTGACTGCACGCACATGAAAGAAACACAGATCAGCGTAGTGTTAACATCACAATCGCCTCCATCTCTGAAATGAGGAAGAAATGTCATCTACTGCCAACGATCCACTGATTGCATGTTTCATTTTGATGTGTCATGGGTGTTTAAAGTAAAAAATAAATGTTCTTTACCTGTGTGAATAGTAGAAGAAAATCTCCTCCAAGATGGCGAAGGCGGCCAGCTCCATCAGGGCCCAGTGAAAGGTGGGCAGCTCGGGGCCACAGGGGTTTCCTCTCCAGCTCATCAGGTAGTAAACAACCACAGTCATGGCCCCGGAGATTACCACGTGGTTGAAGAGGACACACTTCAAGGCTTGGCGCAGCTTAGCTGGATCCACCTGGAAGACAAATGAAGAGGTCAAAAGAGGTATCAAAACTATTCAAACTACCAAGCTTCCCTTTCCACTGACAAATGTAATTTACATGGCATGACACTGCGTTCATTTGAAAGACACTTTTTATTTCATAAAGAGAGGAAAACATTAAAAACTGAAAGCTTCTCTCTTTAAAAGGACGACCAATAACAAGGTCAGACCAGTTCTTTCTATTTGTATCTTTATCATGCATATTTAATCATCTTCACTTAATACTTGATATATATTCTTATTTCATGTCTTATCCTTTTCCATACTGTTGTTTCTGTTTATGCTGCAGAGTGTGTTATAAATAAGTCTTTATACTCATCTGACATACCCTGTTAGGTACACCCGTCCAACCACATTAATGCACTTATCTAATCAGCCAATCACATGAAAGCGCCTCAGTGCATTTACACATTTATCCATGGTTCAGATGATCTGCAGAAGTTCATTCTCAGAAAGAGGAAGAAAGGCGACTGAAGTGACTTTGAATAAGGCATAAAGTGTTTTGAAACCTGCCAATCTACTGGTTTCCAGAGAATGTGTGAAAAAGAGAAAATATCCATTAAGCAGCATTTCCTGGTATGAATTTCTACAGAAATGTGCAGATGGAAGGGTCACAATTCAGTGTAAACAGCATGAAAGCATGGATTCATCCCGCCTTGTATCAACGGTTCAGGCTGGTGGTGGTGGTGTAAAGCCCTAGACGACATTTTCTCAGCATGTTTAGAGTGCCTCGGTACCAAATCAGCAAGATGAGTAGTGTTGCCAACCATGCCCATCCCTTTATGGCCACACTGTACCAATCTTCCAATGGCTGCGTTCGGCAAGATAACACACATCACAAATGGCCTCCACACCAGATCTTAATAATAATCTTAAAAATCCAATAAAGCAGCTTTGGATATGTGATTGAACATGAGATTTTCATCATGGATGTGCATGAGTGATGCAATCATGTCAGCATGGACCAAAATCTCTGCAGACTGCTTCTAGCACCTTGTTGAATTGTTGTCATGATGAATTGAGGCCTTTCTGTTGGGGTCCAACCCAGTACTAGCAAGATGTACCTAATAAAGTGGTCTTTGAGTGGATATCTGTATCAGCTAATTTACCCTTTTACCTCCAACCTTTGGAACCCAGTTATAAACTCATGCCATGTCATAATGAACTTTCCAGAGTGTGAGAACAGTGTGTCTCTGAAGCTTACACTGACCTTTTGTACATCTGTGTGTTTTCCATAACATGCACGCACACACGCTCTCTGAACAGCAGACTTTGTTTCTGTGCAGACTCTTTATCGAATGCTCTTTGTTTTCTCTCTCAATGTTCTTTTATTTGACATCTTTTTCCCTTTACTTGAACCAGCTGCAGCAGATAGCTCCACGAGTGTGGCTCTCTTCCATTTAGAAAGGCCTTTTTTTCTCCCCACTGTTGCCAAGGGAAACATTGGTTCCCTATAATCTACAGGGTGTTTGCGTTATAGTATAAAGTCCCTTAAGATAACTATCATGCTGAATTAGCTGTTTACCTATAGTAGATTACATTGATTTTTTTATCATCTAGTGTAAATAGCTCCACAAAATGCTAATTTTAACATAAATAAATGTTCCTACACTTAGAGATAGTGTGACTATACATTCAAATTTACAGCTCTTCTCATTCACCAGTGACATGCACTTGTTATTTAGCAGTTTCTAAAGCAAATGTGTGATCACTACACATGGGCTCTGACACATTGATCAGATAATTTAGATAAACAGTTACATTACTTGATAAAGTCATATAATTTTATCATTCTTAACCAGTTATATTGCTTTTTAAAGTACACAAGCACTTTTACCCAATTTTATAATCTTGTTCCATTATAGCACATCCTGGTTTGTTTATGACCAGTAGATCCAAAGTTCAGACAGCTATTCTCGATCATTGACCTGCAGTATTTCTGCTCGGAGTCACAGAGAAACACTGTGACAGCAGCTTTTCGCAGATTACCTCATCATTAAAGATATAAAATTTAAGGGCCGCAGAAATATATGTCAAGCTGTAACAGCGGCAAATTCCACTGAGTACATGCAAATCAGAGGAGGAGGGATTTTTGAAGCGATAACACACTCTCTGATGGGAAAACGAGAGAAAATAGGGGGAAAACAATAAACTGGAAGTCTTTTTCATTTGGGTAAAGTGAGTCTCCAGTTTGTGCACTGGAAAAACAATCACTAACAAGGACACTTTTCACAGTAACCCCTGGTTATCAGTAATGCCCCTCTTTATCTCTGCGGTGTCTGACAACATCTGTTAATCAAACACAGTTAGAGGACTTTGGTCAGACGGGCATGTGGAGAGCCCCATCGTTTGCAGATGTTATCAACCACATCTGCACACACGCGCATGGTGTGGATCTTTAAGTAGAGCAGTGGCCTACAGCAGCATGCCCAATAGCAGGACTCAAAATTAAAATGTAATTGTTTTCATTTTTAAATCTCATATTCACTTAAAAAAAAAAGATATCATGTGATCATATCATAAGCTTGTACATTTTATGTAGATGGCATGAAAAAATAAAACAAGTAACAGTGCAGATAAAACAAAATAAAAAATAAAAAAGCTTACTGGGTTGTTCTTGTCCAACTGGATACGGTAGCGGGTGATGAAGGACGGTGTGCCAGTGATGTCCACCCACAGCAGGAGAGCATTTGACCCCCAAAAGGCCAGAGTGGGAACAAGCATGGTCCCTATGGAGATAAATAAGATAACTATTAGAGAACCTTTAACTCAACCGGGGCCTTCATTATGCGTTCATTTACGCACAACTCCAAACACATCAGGAGGAGATTTCAAGTTAAATCCATGGCAAAATCTTCCACAATGACATCATCACTGTGCACCCTGCTGTTTTTGTTTGTTTGCATTAAATTATATCACCAAAGGTGTTGCTCCAGCCGGTGAGGAGTGATTCAGTTTTGGAGTCGATCCAAAACTTAATCACTCGATCTGGAGATTTTTGGAATGATTCACTGAGATTATTATTTTCATTAATTAAAATTAATGGAAACATTCCCTTGATGATATCATTACACCCTAATCCAGGTCCAGATAGCTTTCTTAACAAGGGAATCAATTCATGCGTGGTGTGTGTTGAGTTTTTAGCTTTGATAGTATTTAGTTAATATCAAATCCAGTTCTTTGATATTCTGGATAACTGGTCTTTTTATTATTAATAATGGATTGCATTTATATGGCGCTTTTCGAGACCCTCAAAGCGCTTTACAATTCAACTATTCACTCTCACATTCACAAGCTACAGTTGTAGCCACAGCTGCCCTGGGGCAGACTGACAGAAGTGAGGCCGCCATATCACTTTTTTTTCGCATTATTAGCATCACCTCTGAGCAACACCAGTAGGTGAAGTGTCTTGCCCAAGGACACAACGAGCAGGGGATCGAACCGGCAACCTTCCAGTTACAAGATGAGCTTCCCAACCCCCTGAACCACGGTCGCCCAATTCTTATATTATAGTTGATAATGTTATTATAGTGATGTTATTATTATAGTGTGATGTTATGTGGACTGAAAACACTGAACTGAAAATACATACCCTACCTAGCACACATCCTATGTCCTACATACTCTAGATAACATCTGAATGAGGTAAACCACCTATTGTGTAAAAGCTGCTCGCTGTGAGACAGCAAGTGAGAAATCTGAACTAATGTGTTCTTAGTGCTCCACAAACATGATTTTTCCTCTGTGCTGGCTAATGTGACCTTATGTGTCCAAAATATAGGGGAAAAAAATCTATGCATTGATGAAACCACCTAAATGATATGATACAAAAGGAGGTCATTTAAGTTATTTGCATGTTTAAAGCAGTCTGCAGTGCTTGCAAATCCACAGTCATTTGCAATGTTGCACTCTGGTTTTATTTCTTACCCAGGAAGAACAAAGAAGCGTCGTGGCCCTCGTATGCCACGTACAACTTGGTCCACAAGTTCTGCCAAAAATCTCCCGAAGCTCCCCAGAATCTCTGAAGGTGCCTGAAGGAGGAATTACAGCTCAGTTTTAAATTCACAAAACTGACTACGTGTTAAACAAACCTCTGTGGAAACTATTCGTTACACACTTGTCTACACATCTTGTGCTTGCATGCTCTCTCCTTTCCAGCAGCCCCTCCAAACAAAAATCTAACCACCAATAAAAACACCCAGGGATGGACAGTGTGTCAAACAACTGCAGCTACAACTAGTCCAGCAAAGACTCCAATCTGAATACTTGTACACATTACATAATTTCAGGTGATGAAATTTGTAATTTCATGTAATGCTGTGTTCTCGTTACACCCTTTACCAGCCTAACATGTACTGTCCTGTCCTCGTCTATCCAGTCCTGGCTCTGCACCATCCTGCTCTCACTCCTCCCATCCAGTTCTCATCTGTTGGGTCCAACTCCTTGTCATGTAGCGCCTGCCTCTTTCTACTATGCATAACGTAACAACCTGGCAATGCCACTCCTCCAGTTTATGTCAGGGCAAACTGTTGTTTTGCAAATGTGACATACCATGTCAGTGAGTTCCCGAACGCAGCCAAGAATAAGATCCCAGATCCAATGACAAACCCGGCTTTCTTCACAGAGTCCCACAGTCCTCCGGGGCCCTCCTGGGAGACAGAAAAAGAAACAGCGTTGTGTGAAGCCCTCTGTTGCTTCGGCGATGAGAATGCAATCTCATGATGTTTCGCTATATTAGCATTTCCCCACAGAAACCTCTCCTGATACAGAAATGTCTCAAAAACAACAGCGAGACTGTTACTGAAACCTCTATCTCGCCAGGAGGACGAGAACACTGTGGATCTGAGTGGTTCCTGTTGAGTGTGGGGTTTTCAGGAACTGCCTGAAGTTAATAACCCAGAATGCAAAGCAGCAGGAGGGGAAACAGTCAGACTCTGAAAACTCTCTCTGTGTATTTTACTTAGGCAATTACAGTACATTTATAGTGCATTTTCAATCATCATAAAGAGCATCTCAGTTAAAGGATAACACTATTTTACACCTGTTTAGAAAGGTCTAAATATAGCTGTTTACACAGAAAATGTGCACGATGACTCTGACAAAATGCATCTGCACTGAGAAATGCGGATCAGTTCACTCAGCAGGAAGTAAGCCCAAGGATTGATGTCACATTCACTAGACTCTCTAAAATGCCAGCTTTTCACCTCAGCTGCCCTCATCCAAGCCACGACAACAGAGAGAACAATGTCACACAAATGCCGTGCTGGTCTCACGCCTCAGCTGGTCGTTTTCAGAGATGCAATCATGATCATGAAGATGCAAATACACCCATGCTTCCTTGTGCACTTATTGTGACATTTTTGCTTACTACATTTATTACCCATATATTTTTTCTGAAAACTGAGTAACTAAGCTATCGTTTCCCTGTTGTCAACAACATACAGCAAAGAGGGCAAGTCTCGGTGGAGTCACGGTTTAAAAACAGCAGTCAGATGGAAAGATTCTTAATTAGACACATCAGGCTGCAGCTATAAAAATAAAAATTAAACCTTTAAAGATGTGATTTAGAAAAATATGCACGAACAAGTAGTGTATGCAGAAAACTAATAGAATAAGCTAAAATTTGACTTGTATTTAGCCCACAGGGAAGGTGAGAAATCCAGATTTGATTTTTTTAAAAGGATTTGCCAAACATCAGCTTCTGTGTGTATGTAGGGCAACATGAGACAGGTTTCATTTGAAGCTTTGCACGCATCAAAGTATCTGCAGTTGTTTGGCAAAATTACATTACATAACATACACATAACAACGACCTCCCCAAAAACAGATGAGCAGTAATCCAGCAATTCACATCGGACAGCTAAGAGGGAAAAAAAAGTCATGTAATGTATAACGGATCGAGGGTTGTGCCTGTGTTGTCGATGACTCGCTGTATTGTGTTGCCGCCTTGTCCGTTTGTGAATCTTTTCAGTTGAATGGTGATAACAGCAAGGTGTTTGGCTGCAAGGACGATCTGTTCTTACCTGTCGGCCGCTGCTTCCTCTGCTCTCCTCAGCTTCCCTCGCACCTGCAAACACAAAATTACATACAAGAGTTAAAACATGTAGATGCTACAGCAAATATTTAATTCAATTTCAATTCAGTTTTATTTACATAGTGCCAAATCACAACAACAGATACCTCAAGGCGCTTATTGTAAGGAACTATGATCTATCAGTAATTGCCAGGGAAGCACATTTTAAAATGAAGAAAAAATCAAACTATGATTCTGGAAGCAAAAACTCCTAAGGAAGTGTACCATCTCAAAATAACTAATTACAGAGCGAAAAGGTTTATTGGAAAAGTAAAGTGGTCTAACTCCAGCTGTCCTTCAAAATAAGACTCTTTGATAACAGGAGATTTTTTTTATTACATTTTTGTGATTACATTTGAGAGATTAAGTTTCTCTTTGAAATGTTGTCATTTCTCAAAAACATTTACATTTTTGTCTCAAACTTCTTTGTATCTTTCCATTGTAGAGTAATCATCCGAGTGCATGTGCAAATTTGTACCACAGGAGGATTAAATATAATCCTATTATTAGAGTGTGGACGTTTTTAGTGAAATTCTTGGGGATCAGGCTGCCCTACATCCACTCGGCCCATCTCTTTTTGCAGTAACGGTGTAAAAGCACAAACATCCATCCAACTAATAATTACTTTCACAGCAATCATTCACAGACTTTTTTTTTTTAATCACAGTTTAAATCACGAGCAAATTATGGTGACCTATATTATTATTATAACGCCATTATTCAACTAAAACTAACAGGCATGTAATCCTAAAAAGAAATATTTAAAAAAAATCGTTAATACAACTGAGATGATGCTCAGCTGTGCACCTTACAGGAGTGTAATACAGAGTTTATATATTGCGAGCTGAACTGCGTGTACCTGAACGCACCAGGTGCCTTTGCTTATGCATCACTGGGCCTACAGGTGAGGAAAAAGACGGCTGTGCCCAGTTTTAGTAATGGCTTTTTCACGCTGATCAAACCTGACCTGACGTTAGCGCTTCAAGTCTGCGGTGACTTACCGCTGGCTGCTGTCTCCACCGACATGTCTGCCCGCTGCTCACAGTCCCGCACCGGCCACTGCTGTTCAGCAGCTCTGGAAAGAAGCAGTTTATTTACAACAGCCAGCGACTTCTCACTGGCTGACTCCCGGTCAGCTGACCCAAGCCCGGAAAACGAGACTTCTTCCTGCTCGGTGTGTTTTTTTTCCTGCGGTCCACGTGAGATCCAGGTGAAGGTTGAAACCACAGCGGAGTCCGGTCAGTGCTGTGATCCAATGCATTAGATAGCTGTCTCATTAAGTGAATACCGCTGTCAGAGTCCTTGGATATTTTATTTTCGTACTTTGTTCAACACGATAAAATTGTCGTCTTTAGGAAATCGTTTTTCATTTGGATTCGCCGAGAAAAACAGAAACCAACCACCAGATTAATTATTAATGATAATAACTGTTCACTGCAGGATCATTTATCTTTATTGCACTTTATTATTAGCAGCTTGTCATAAACCACATCATTTATTCTCATTTCCTCAGTTAAATGTGCAAAAAATGCCAAAGAACACAGTTTAACCGAGCTAAAAATATATTTCTGCACAAGGTTGTTCCCAAACAATTATTAGCTGAAACGCCAATATGCATTTTTCAGCATGGTGTGCGATGTGTCCTCAAAACAAGGAAACTCAAAGAATAGAGGACAAAAAAAGAAATGGCAAGCCTCCAAAAACTATTTACAGCAAACGAACAGCATCTGAAAGTCATGTCCTTAAGAAACAGGAAAAGCTCAAAGCCCACAGGACCTGAGAGATGCATCTGGAATTTCATTTGATCTATCTACTGTTCACTGAAGCCCAGATTTGAAAACAACATGCAATACCATCTGGAAGGCATCTGACTGTCAGCAGCTTCAATTTTCACCATAGTCTGCAGTGATCCCAAACACACGTCCAGTAGAGTAAAAGCATACCCAGATAGAAAAACACACACTGGGACACCAACAGTCATGGATTGGCCTCCCCAGAGCCCGGACCTGAACCTTAACCTGAACAGTGAGATCATCTTAACAGAGAACAGAACAAAAGGCAGCCAAGATCCAAAAAAAGAGCTTTTAATGAATAGGCTGGCAATTAGCTTTCAACAAAAAAATAAAATGAAATAAAATAACTAAATGTGTAAGATCCCCCCCAAAATGGAAAAAACTGAACTTGACCTAAACCCTTAAAAAATTAATATTAACAAGAACAAAAACAATAATAATTTGCAAATTAAGAGCACATATTTTTCTTCCATTTGTCTTCTTAGTTCGAACTCTGTAGACGACCATGACCAAGATGACTGAGAAACTGCAGGGGCATGGGAGCACATGATTTAAAAAAAAAGCATAAAAAACAAACAAACATTTCATTAATGCAAGAAAACTCCAACCATTTAAAACCAGTGCAGCCACGTTCACGCTCACACAGCTCAGTGAACGCAGACCTGGGACTCTTTCAGCTGTGCTTTCAAACTGAATTAAAATCTTCAACTCTTCATTCAGAGCCATGCTCTTTCCTAACAGCGCCAGCAGGCAGTTCCAGTTGACATTCTAGTGGAGATGCTTAAATTTCCAAAGGAGATTTTAGGAAAATGTGTCTGAAGTTCTATACATCAAAAGCGTATTTGATAGAATGGTGCATAAATATTAAATATATTCACATATGGTATGGCTGTGTTTTACTGTAGAAAGCATCTCCTAATAGGTTAGTGGTATGTCTGAAAATGCTGTACTACACTATGGGTCTGTATGCTGTACACATTGTGCTTTCCCTACTGTAAACTGTGAGTTGCTGATCCTAATGTGCTTCACCATTGGTTGTGTAAAATGGTCAGAGGGCCGGTGAGACGTTAGTCTGTGGTGGCTGTGGTCGTACCTTTGCTCCACCCCTCGCCTGAACAACAATAAAGCTATAATGCACAGATAACAGGTAAGGCTTTGCACCGACGGCACCTGTAACTATCCCCTTTGTTTCTTCCAGTTATAGTTAAAATATCCTAAAGGCAAAGTATATTGTTATCTAATCACTCAAAGTATTGCTTTAACTCTGAAAGTCCAACCTTCAGTTTGGAAGGACAGTTCTGTGCAACAGTCTTTCTGGCATTTGTGTGATGGTGTGATGAATCTTTCTTGCATTTTGAAGGTCTTTCAAAGGTCCAGTAGAGTAAAAGCATACCTGGTTTCTGTGGACTGTGGCTGCTTTTTCAATCCAATTCTTATATCAGTGTTTTTTAAGACTTATCGCTTAAAACAAAACAAACAAAAAAACTCAAGGGATGAACCAGTGTTATAGCTGGACATAATAACAAATTAGTCAAGAACCCATCTTAAATTTTATCTTTAGACATTTTGTTACTATATGATTTGGTTGTACTTTCTTTAGTTGAACCTATGAAAAATACCAACGGTAACACAGTTTGACAGGAATAAAATAGTGGTTTTGTACCAATAGGGTGATTTCCAAACAACTATTAGCTGAAACTGGACAAGTGGAGTGCAAAAAAAGGGAAAAGACAGACCTAAAAAAACTATCTGGAATAGATAAACAGTATCTGAAAAATGGAGAAAAAAATCCTGCAAAGGCCCTAAATATGACCTGAGAGATGCAGCTGACCCTCCAGTAGATCCATCTAAATCTACAATGAAGCCTTAGTAGACCAGAAATGGTCTAAGTGTGAGGGTGGCTTTCAAGAAGCCATTTTTAAGAAAGGGAAACAGTGAGAAAAGGCTGAGGTATGGCAAATCACAAAAGAGCCAGACTAAAAATCAGTGGTAGCAGGTCTGACGGTGTGATGAATCAAAATGTAACATTTTTGGATCAACACATCAACATGTACGGAGGAGGTCGGGAGAAAGTTACAAGAGTAATTGTCTCCAATCTGTCCCACACGGCTTTGGAAAATGTGATGAAAGGCATAAACTTTAGACCTTTAACTGTATTTTCACAAGTTTTACAGCTTTTGCTACTAATAAAGATCTCCCACGTGATCATTCACATGGCACCAAAGTAATTATGAATGAGATAAACAATTACTTATATATTTCAGGTTTTTACAATGATTCCACAGTAACATAAATAAATAAATGCATAAATAAATAGATAATACATTTTCTGTGAATGACTGTGACTGGGTAGGCTGGTGATGAGCTACCAGAGCTTTTTCTGCAGTTTTAAACATTTATTCATCACAATTTAGGTCCAAAGAGCCATGTTGTTAGATTTCTTTCATTGCTTTATCATTTAGAAAAAAATGAGGCCTCCTGTTAATATTGACATTACAAAATTGGCATGACAGTGATCCCAAACACACTGCCAGTGCAGAAAAACCAAAAACACACAACGGAACGCTATCAGTCATGGATTGGCCTCCCCAGAGCCCGAACCTCAACATTATTGAAGCAGCTGATAGAGAATAGAACACGAGGCAGCCAAGAACCAAAGAAGAGCTTTGGATGTCCTTTAAGAAGCCCGGAGAACTGTTCCTAAACACTACATAAAGAAATTACAAGAAAGCGGCCTAACAAATGTCAGATGGTGACGAAGAATAAAGGTACTAAATATTTACTTTCAAGCTCGTTGCAAAGCTCTCTGTATATGCATTTCCATGTATATGTGCACTCTTTTCAATAAATCTCTAAATCTTTTAAAATTTTCTAGCAAAATATGAACAAATGAGGGGTGGTCAAACTTCACAATGCTGTACTTCCATGTACAACACTGCAGCTTTACAGAGATGACATGAATGTCTACAGGATGCACGTGCATGCACTTTCCCCTATTTTCCGTGCTGTAACTGCTCGTGCAGTTATCATTTAATACTCCCTTATCAAGAAGATATTCAGATCTGTCAGCAACATGTGGCTCCTTTTATTATCACCAATCATTGTGAAACAGGCAATCGGCACACTGTAAAAAATATATGCTTTAAACACTTCTGCGGATCAAATGTAGAAAATGTGGAAAGAGAGGTGACGCTCTTCTTACATCCCGGAGGAGCTTCTCTCATCTGTAGTCTGAAGATTTATTGCTGTTTTATTCTTCTATTGGCTATGATTCTAAATTGTTTAATTAATGCATTTATGACACATTTTATGATATCCTGTACTGATGAAATTGGCAACTGCATTAATTCCTTTGGATGACTCCGTTCCTGTATTACATGACACATTGTGCTATATCAGCAGTGTAGTCTTTTAGTATTTTACTGTTGATATCAGTTAGCCAGAACTAAATGAAAGTCTCGGCAGATTAAATTTTTTAATTAATTTATTATTTATTTGTATTATCAGCCTACACTTTCAGATCCAGACTCAGACCCTCCAGGAGGGGGCGACACATTTCCACTCACTCTACTCCAACCTTCATGGTGTAACCAAATTTTATTCAAGCCATAGGATCTGATTTAATAAATATAAATTTACAGTGCATTTTTAAAAAATTATAATATTAGTTATTATATTATGTTTTCTGTTATTTCTGTCTTTCTTTTGGTTGGGAATCACAGGAAAGAGGAGACATGATCCTCAGTACTTTTCTATTATATTACACACAAATAACTTAATTGGTTTATCAGAAAACTGAAGTATGCATCACAAGTTTAGGTCAAATAGTTTCACTGTAAATGCTGCATAGCAGACTTTGACGGATCAATAGATTTGTTGTAAAACTCATCTTAAGTCTGATTTAGATTTTTATGCACTAAATGAGATCTAGTCAGTCCGATTTCATCCGGTCCCTGCAGCGTATTTTCACGCTGATACAAATTTACTACACAGCTCAGGTCTGACCTCTGGTGAGAAACTGTGCGCACTGCATCAGTATGGTGCACACATCCATCGGATGTGAGTCCTGCACAGCCTTGACTGTCTTTGAATGTCCTTCAGCTTTTTTTGTTTGTTTATTTTTGTGTTAAATCTCCCTTTTTCAGGTTTGATTTGCACATATACAGTTTTTAACAGTCATGAAGTATTAGATGATTTCTGGTACCTGCCTAACTACTTACATAAACAGCTGATAAACCTTTGGAAGAAGGGTGGTCAGCAGCATTATCTGTTTGTTTTTATGGTTTTTTCTATGCTTTTCCTGCAGCTTAAATATTTTATTCAGATCACGTGGATGGTGGTGGGATTCCACCGTTGGAGTATTAATGCTTTAATAAATGCCATATTTTATTTGGGACTTCTGCCGACGGATTAGCTGCATAACTTTCTCAGCACCAGGAGATGCAAGGAAGATTTAGCTCATACTTGTTGATGACATGTGTTTTATCTTTGGTCTTTGACTTTGATCAGTGTAACTTTGTGCTGAACATTGGGGGGGGGGGGGGGGGGGGGGGGGGGGGGGGTCAAAATCTGTGTCTAAAAAAATAAATAAATCTGGGTAAATTCCAGGTGATTAAACATGCAACTGTTTTGCTGGTAATAACTGAAATGAGTAAAGAAAATCAACAGCCTATTTACACAAGATAATTCATAATTTTCTTGGGGGGGGGACCCCCCTGGAAATTACACCCCTGAATTCAGGTGATGCACTGCCTGATTAAGTGGAAAAAAGAGTGACACCCAAGAAGAAGACCTTTCTGATGCACTCAGTGATCTTAAGCGTCTTGCAGAGGTAACAGCAGGATCTCAGGTTCAGGTCTCACGTGTAAAAGCTAAACTATTAAAGATACTATTCAATAACAGTGACAGAAATCTGACCAAAGTGAGACAAATGATGAAGCCCATAAGTCTATTAACTGAGCTTCCTCCTTCTGCTGCTTACATTTCTGACAAAGTGGACCAATGAGCTAATCTTTTCTCTCCGTACAGACAGAATCTCAGACTATCCTGTGAGCAAACATTCTGTGGCACTGTGCTGAGCACTGCACCACATCATTGGCTTTGCACACCCGTCTGGTTAGAGCAGCAGTGATGCTAAAATCCAGTGGAGATCTGCAAGTAATATTTAGATACACGTTAGGATTATACAGTTAAAAGTCCATGTAGATCAACTGAAATATGTAGCAAATCAGCGCTATATTTTTTCTATATCATCTCTTCTGTCATTATGTAGCATGTGCACATATGTATTGTATTCCTGGACCTACCTTATTACTACAGGCCTCTGGACTGTGCTTAAATTGTAAACTGTATAAGCCTCTGTTGTGTTTTCATATCACACACTGCACACCGGTGTATTTTAAATCAAACACTCAATATGTGATCGAAGTGCAGACTTTAACATTTAAACAAAGGTTTGCATTGACTGTTTTGCAACCACAGCCCTTTTCATTCATACTGGCACAAATATGTGAAAGCAAGGGTGATATGCAAAGCAATAGGAACGACATGGTATGATGGCTCATAACATGAAGATATGGGAAAGAGCTGATGATCAGTAAGCAGCAGTCTGGCTTCACGCAGAGAAAGGGCACTACAGATGTGATGTTTCCTTTGAGAGTGTTGGTGCACTGTGTCTGTGGATAAAGAAAGACCTAGTGGGGTGCCAAGAGAGAAAATGTGATACTGTATGAGGAAGCCAGCAATGGCAGAGAAGTGTGTGAGGATGGTGGAGGATATATATGAGGATGGCTAGACATTGTGCAATAGGAGTAACAGATGGGTTCAGGGTGAAGATAGGATTACATCAGGGATCGGCTTTAAACTCCTTCTTGTTCGCAGTGGTGACAGGCAGGTGAACAGGAGAGTGCAGGCAGGGTGGAGTGGGTGGAGACGAGTGTCAGAGGTGATTTGTGACAGAAGGATGGCAGCAAGAGGGAAAGAGAAAGTAGGGAGACCTGTTATGATTCATGGCTTGGAGACAGTGTCACTGACAAAAAGACAGGAGGCCGAGCTGGAGATGGCAGAGTTAAGGTTTTCATTGGGAGTCATAGTTGAGCAGTTTGGAGACAAAGTTAGAGGCAGGGCTGAGGTGGTTTGGACATGTGGCGAGGAAGGATAGTGGATACACTGGACAAAGGATGGAAAAGAGGAAGACCACAGAGAAGATTCATGGATGCAGAGGGTTGGTGTGACAGTTTCTGTATTTATTAACTAAAAAGCTACTCTATTGGATGACTGACTTTGGCCATTATTCGGTTATCCTGCTACTTCTATCAGAAATCTCCTTATCAATAAACTCTACATGTTTGTTTCCACTGGCAGCCATGCATGCCACTACCATAAAATTGCATCCACCACGTTTGACAGATGATGTGATATGCTTCAGATCAGGAGCAGTTTTTCTCCTGCTCCATGCTTTTCTCTTTCCACCATTCTGGTACAAGTTAACCTGGGTTTCATCTCTCCAAATATATATATTTTTTCTACAACTATGTAAGCTTGATTTAAAATCCACTGTGATGGTGGAAATTTAACTGCCCAAAGGGTTATGAATCCAACAGTACACCAGATTTAAGACTATTGGGGAAATCATTATTAAAAGAAATTAGGTAAACAAGTAAAAGCTAGCTGAAACGTCCAAGAATGATGTCCATGTGGGACACTTATTATAAATTCATAAGGTAGGGTCTTTAAAGGATGTTCAAATAAGTTATTAAAAGATAAACATATTGTAGTCTGATGTAGACGAAAAATATTTGTACCCCTGAAAATAATCAAGGTAGCCTATATTGGATTAATTGGTGTACAGTGAAAGAATCAGCTTAAATCTGCTTAATATTATTATCGATATGCGCGGGAAACGTCCAGTATTTCCACTCAAACCACGT
This sequence comes from Maylandia zebra, assembly GCF_041146795.1. NCBI lineage: Eukaryota > Metazoa > Chordata > Actinopteri > Cichliformes > Cichlidae > Maylandia > Maylandia zebra. The sequence goes on along the minus strand of NC_135176.1, from coordinate 24,984,164 downwards.
GTTTTTTGACAAAAGTAAAAAGGTGTAAAGGGTTAAGGATAATCTCAGCAGCAGATTCAGATTCAGCAGCTTTGCTCTCTGCTCTCAGCAGTCGCGCTCTGCGAGCAGCGCTGGCTCGCTCCGATATTTCAACTCGCTGTGGATTGTGGGAGACGGGGACACTGCCCAGGCTTGTTACCGGAGACCGAGAGGAAAATTTTTCCGCTCCTCTCTCGCATTTGTAAGTAATCCGCCAGCTTCGCGCACAGCCGTGTCAGCTCTGGTGTTGGCGTTTCGTGTCGATCGAGCCGGTCTCCGTTACCCCGGCTGAGACGTTAACGTTGCCATTTCGTGCTTTTTTTTTTCCCTGGCATGGAGGCCGATAGGGAGACCGTGTTGCTGGGGCTGACGGGCAGGAAGGGGAGGGAAGGAGCGGGCAGCTGCCGCCACTCTCGGGTGGAAATAACCCCGGTAGAGCCCGCTGACCCGAGCATTAAAATCGTCCTCGGGTCGTCTGACAGCTCGGTATTTGGCGTTAGTCACGCGCACGGACTGTGGGGGAATTAAACGCACGCGCGCTAGGCATCCGGCGGGCTGTTGACACGCGGAAATAGCTGTCAGTGGCGGTTCAGCCCACCTTACACCTGGTCAGAGTAGAAAAATGCCGCAGATGTTGCGGGAGAAATAAAACGTGCTTGCTGTGTGTTGGTGGGGGAAAAAAGCTGAAGAGCCGCGGGAAACGGGGGCTTGGACACTGTATCGCGCGCGGAGTGTTTGCGTTGGGAGAAGGGTTTTTTTGGGGAGGGGTGGCGTGGCCTGTGCTGTGGGCTAATTGATTACCACACAGCTAATTGGTGTCTGCATCTGGTGCAGCAGCATTGATTTCGCTCGCAGTAATCTTTACGTTTCGTAAAGCGGCGGGGTGACTTGCGAAGTTTTTATTGCCTTACCGCGTGCGTATCACGTTTACGTTTGATGAGCGACCTCTCTCGAGATGTCTGGACCGTAAAATGTCACATTTGGGTTGCGCAATTTCCCCATGGTGACATAAAATGAAAGGCTTATTTGGGTCCTCTGCAGTTTCTCATCAAATGGTCAAAAGAGTAGGAGTCCCGAGGGAAAGCGGCATACTGTGTGTACTAAAAAACACCCCCCCCCCCCCCCCTTCTTTAAGAAGCACCCATGACATCAAACTCATTTATGTCTGGAATTTAATGGCTGTTCCACCCAGTCCTTGTTATCTGTGTATTTATTTATAATTTTTACTTTGTAAATCCAAGAAAGGGGCTCCAATCACAGGAAAGTTAAAGCAGGGGTACGTTTTCCTATCAAAGGATTACTCTGTTTATTGGCAGATTGCTTAATAGAGTACTGGGTCTGGTCCACAATGTTTGCAGCAATTTAAGAAGCTGATAAAGATAAATCTTTTTGATATTTGGCTATGGGTATTGGTCTTTTTGTCATGCACAAATTATTGTTTGTAATAAAGGAGATCAGTGTTGTTCAGATTTGTCAATGGATCGTGGCTGATGTGCCCGTGCAGAGCCTGACGCTGGTAGCAGTGACAGCATCATGTCCAGCCGAGGAGGAAAGAAGAAGTCGACCAAGACCTCGCGGTCCACCAAGGCCGGGGTCATCTTCCCCGTGGGGCGTATGCTGCGCTACATCAAGAGGGGATTGCCTAAATACCGCATCGGGGTGGGAGCTCCTGTCTACCTGGCTGCTGTCCTCGAGTATCTTACTGGTGAGATTTATTTTGCAATGGAAGAGAGTGGTTAAATATTAACAGACAGCAACACAAGGACTGACTCCAAAATCAAGACAATAGAACTACCAAATGACTACTTTAAAATCATTTTAGGGGTATGTAAGGGCACTTTAAGAAAGAAAAATCCCTGTGACGAAGCATGCTTTGTTATTTACATATTTGTAAATCTATTGGATAGCAATAGATGGATATCCAATAGAATGCAAAGTGCTGCAGATTAGCTGCTATTAGCGATGGTGATGCTAGAGGATACTGATGAGGAAGCACTGGAAATCTGTTTATTGAGGGATTTCACAGTTCAGAGATCACCCATGTTTGTCCTGATGTTTGCTTCAAATGACATTCGGAGGCACATTTACTCTTTGAAGACCTCATGAAAGTTAATCAGGTTCACTCATACATTCAGCATTCAGGACACAAAGCTGTTTTTTTTAAAGCACCCTTGATTATTTTTTCTTCTTTTTCTTTTAAAAAAATCCATGTAGCTGAGATTCTGGAGTTGGCAGGTAACGCGGCCAGAGACAATAAAAAAGGCCGTGTGACACCACGACACATCCTGCTGGCCATCGCCAACGATGAGGAGCTGAACCAGGTGAGCTGCTCTATAAATAATGATCCTAACTTCCAGGTGGTGCAGGGCATCATGGACATTGTCTTGGTTTGTCTAATTTCACATTTGCAACTGTTTCAGTTGCTAAAAGGCGTGACCATTGCAGCAGGTGGAGTCCTGCCCAACATCCATCCAGAGCTGCTGGCCAAGAAGAGAGGCGCCAAGGGGAAACTGGAGACGCCTGTCTCACCTGCCCCCGAGAAGAAACCCAAGTCGGTCAAGAAAACGACAGCTAAGAAACTGAGTGGGAAAAAGGCAGGAGGCAAGGCTAAGGTATGCCTTAATGTGAACAAGACTGATGCCTTTAAGAGCGACTGTGACTGAATTTAACTGTTTGAAGTGTATCATTAGTCGTTACTGCGCTTAATTGTCGGGCATGTCTCAAAATCAGTCCAGACTATTGGGTTGTTTTTTTTTTTTTTTTTTTTAAAAAGCATCCATACTGACCATAGCGGCAGATGCTAGACACTCCACTGCTGATTGCAGGGAAGCTATTCCTGTCCAAAGTGCTTGCAGCTCTCCTGCTGATAGCTGTGGAGCTGCACCACTTCACAAACACACGTTTGACCCATTGTGGCTGTAAGAGAGGAAATACACCCTCTTTACACAAACCAAGCAAATTGAGACTAATCAAATTTGGAAAGACAAGTAGGAGCAGAAAACCCCCAGCCTTCAACAAAACATACACAATGTTTAAGCAAACCTTTTTGCCCCAGTTATGTCTGGAGTGGATTTAACACTTCTGGAGCTTAAGTTTGGAACAAAATAATTTGCATTCAGATAACATCAGGAAATTATTATTAAAAATTGAGATTTCATCCTTTTCCACATTGTAGGAAAATAAAACTGGAACTAATGGCACTGCAGGATTTACTGTTTTAACTTTCAGAAATATATGCAACTGAAGGCACAAAACTGAGGCAAGATATTATTAAAAACTGCAGCTTTAACACAGAGGCAGTAGCTGACCTCTGACCCTCCCATGGTGGGGGCGTTATTGCTGCAGTGTCACATGTCAACATGTATTCTGTGTCCTCAACAGAAACAGGGTGAGGTGAGCAAGGCGGCGTCAGCAGACAGCACTACAGAGGGATCTCCATCTGACAGCTTCACCGTGCTCTCCACCAAGAGCCTTTTCCTGGGTCAAAAGGTCAGTCCTCTGTCAATTCAGACATGCACTAACCTCAACACAGGTCACTGCTAATTATACAGAGTCGAGTTCAAGTTTTAGATGGTGATTCATGAGGCTTACGAAGAAAGTCTACACAAATCTTTTATAGATGCAGTAAAACATACGTAGAGCCATACGTTGGATATTAAAGGCTGGTGAGGGTTTTAAGGGGACTCTATTGTGCTAAAAAGCAATGCTGAGGTCAGCGTTTAATAACTTTTCATTTAAAGGATGGACAGCTTGAGATAATGTTTTTCTTATTTCAGTTGTGAGTTTTCTTCTGTTTTCAATGTGACCTGTGTTTCTTTAGCAACCAAATGCTCTGTGTGTACAACTCAAATCAGATAAGAAGCAGAAAAGAATCCTTCATGCGCTGCCACAGGGTCTCTCAGGCTCTTGGTAGACTCAATAGACTACAAATTGTTGCCTCCATATTACATCCGACTGTTTTTATTCAGTCTTTTATCTGTGCTGCTCCCTCATGACTGAACTAGATCTAACACGGGAAATCCGACAAAGATGATTTGATAACATCGAAGCCATTCAGTTGGTGTCTTAAAAGGAAGTTTGTTTCTGTTTAATATAAGTTTCCTCACACTGAACATTGTGATAGTTTTGTTGTAACTCACGTGAAGGTCTAATAGGCTTAAATTGGAGTATAGATAGATAGTTAGATAAAGATATGAATGACAGAGATATTTTGTGATCCGTTAGCTCCCATTGCTTTGGTCCTGCTAAAACTGCTTTTTAACCCTTTGGCTGAGCTGAAACCTGAAAGTAAGTTTGCAACAAGTCATAATCAGAATTCCTTCAAAAGATTTTTTTTTTTCCAGAATATACTTCAAGAGCATAAGACTGTCATCAGATCAGATGCTCATGAAAATCACTGGAGGTTTAAAAAAAACACATAAAAGGCACTGAAGTGACACTGTATTAGAGAATGAATGACTCAAGAATGATGCAAGAAGTGCCACCGGTTCCCTTTTTATTAATTTCACACATTGAGAATTGAAGATAACTGCTGATTTAATATGAATCTGACCCTTATTCTTACCCTTTGTGCTAACTTTTTTTTCTTTGATGTGTAGACAAATATTTGAATGAACAGCATTCCTGTTTGTCAACACCAGTCTGACTTTTTTCACCTTTCACTAAATGTTTTGGTACTTTATCACAAATTAAACACACAATGGTAATGACATAACAACATCTGGACACTTTACTTGTATTAGACAGTAGTAGCAGTTAGACCACCACCACACAGAATCACCGATATGAGGCAGGGTGGATCCATGCTTTAGTTTTTAGGCCTAATGTCACAGCAGAAATCAGGACTTATGAGACCAGGCAACGTTTTTCTAGATTCATGTTGTCCAGTTTTGGTGAGCCAGTTCAAACTGAAGCTTCAGTTTCCTGTTTGTAGCTGACAGGAGGGGCACCTGGTGTGGTCTTCTGCTGCTGTAGCCCATCTACTTCAAGGTTTGATGTGTTGTGCATTCAGAGATGCTCTTCTGCGTACCCTAAGTTGTAACAAAAGGGTGTATCTGAGTTACTGTTGCCTTTGTATCAGCTTAAAGCAGTCTTCTCTGACCTGGCTCACTTGATATTTCTTCTTTTTTGGCTATTCTCTGTAAATCCTTGTGCAGGAAAATCCTGGTAGACCTGGAAGTCAGCCACGCCATATTCAGTACCCCTTTTAAATCAGCTGTCTTTCAACCATTCTGATGCTCAGTTTGAATGTCGGCAGGTCATTTTGACCATATCTACATGTGCAGAACAGGTTTACCCAACAAAGTGTCCACTAAGTGTACTCATTTTTATTTTGCAAATTCTTGAATCATAAAATATGTTCTTACACTGTTTTAATGCAAAAAAAATTTAAAAAAAACGCATTGGGAGAAGTAATTTACTTTAAGGTTTCACCTCAGGCCTCAGTCACACAGACTTGGAACCAGTCAGCAACAATCTGGCAACAACCGGTTGCGAAGGAAAAATGCGCCAGGGAGTTGCTTCTCTGTCCCGGTGTGACCGAGGGTTTAGCTTTCACCTGGCAGTTGGCAGCTCTGCATGCTTTGTTCTGCCCTGCGTATGTTGATGCTAATATGTCATTTCATACTAATTAACTTGACATTTTCTTGCTAGTGAATTAGAATTGATTCTGCCCTGATTTAGCTGCCGTCTTCTGCTACCGCTGGTACTTTAAAAGCATAATGACTCTTGGCACCGTGCTTGTGAATCTTTTATGAGCTGTAACAATGAACAAAGAACAATGAAGTGCTTGCATTCCTTGATGATGCATGTAGTGTACTGTAGTGTTTTAGTGAAGGATTAAAAAAATGATTAGATGCTGAAAATATTAAAAGCTTTCAGCTTTTCATTTGCGGATTGGAAATATTATACTCGGCAGCAGCAGAGTATTAGTGCTTGATTGTGTAGCTGACCAAAGATTACAGCAGCAGTTATCATCAGTGGATGATAATTAATCAGATGAATGCAATAAACCTCCCACTGACTATGATAATGAAGTCATTAATAGAAAATCTAGTCTTTTATTCTGTGTGTTTTTTAAGATTCAATTGTTGTAACTGCTATCGTTCTTTCTGATCTTCTTGGCTTCTGTTTTTCTTTGGCACAATCTGGGCGTTTATCATCAACTCTGACTTTCAAATGCTTGTTGCTGAAATATAGTGTCTGGGGAATAGCAGATGACTATTGAATCTTAAGCTGAGAGGTGCTTTTACTGGATGTCTGTTTGAAATGATAAACATTCAGAGGAATACCTTGACATTTTCAATTCTTTTTCTTGAAACTGTTGGTCCTGCTGCCATGAAATAAAACTTTAAAATCAAGTCAACAAAGAAGCAAATTTATCTTTTCCAGTTAATGCAGCAGGATTCTCCTTTGTACTCTACAAAGATTATTGCAGGACATGTAGGAGTTGGAAACCTTGTGGGACACCACGGGACATCCTACTAATATAAGCTTGTTTTAAAATGCGTTCAATAAAAAGAAGTCATTGCATTTAGATGTAGAATACCATAGGCTGCATCCCCTCTGGACAATATACAGTTGCAAATGAAAGCACTTTATCATGTCATTTAAAGGACCAGTGTGCTTATAGTTGGCTTTCAACTAGATACGGTAACATTCAGCTTTAAAGTAGTGTTTAATAAATGCATATAAGGTTTGCAAACTAAAGCTTTTTCAGGGAGTTTTCAGGTGTTTTCTTGCATGCCCTGTGCAAAATTGGCTTTGAATCTAAATTTAGGAAACAAAGTGCACTGTGTACATTTCTGTAATTCACCAGAAAGTCAAGGTATCCCTACTGAGCTGCAGTGTTACTCTGGTTTTAATGGCTTTGCTTCCTGACCTCTTCCTTCTTGTCCACCTCCTCCTTGGCATGCCTGCTCCCCCCCTTTGCTCTCCGCCTCGCAGCTCAACCTCATCCACAGCGAGGTCAGTAACTTGGCTGGCTTTGACGTGGAGGGGGTCATCAACCCCACCAATGCTGAACTTGAACTTAAAGATGATCTAGGTGAGCTCCTCAACTACCTGCCCTCCTTCCTTCACCCCCTCTCGTCCGCGTGGGCTTAGATATTCAAAATCATTGAAGGTTCAACAGTACAGCTTCTTCTAACTTAAATCCTTACTGGGTTAAAAAATATCAAAGTTTCAAGCTTCTTAGAGGGCCTTTTTCCACCCGTTCCATTCTTTCACACTGTGAGCAGCTCGGTTCAGATGGTGGACAGTGGAAGAGATATTTTAGGTTTCGGTTTAACAGAAGGTGAAAATCAGGTTTTTAAAATGCAATTTGTAGCACAACCAGTCTGTAGTTTCGACATTAATTGTATTAAACTGTGATTTCTAATCAGCAGGTATTTGAGATGCATTTTTATCTACATTTTCTGTTCCTTAAGACATTTCTATGCTGACGCTACTGCAAAAAGGCTTTAGTTATGTTCACCCATGGCCATTGGGGGAAAATCAGAAAAGATTTTTATCATTGTTTCCTCTGGGTTGATTGCTTTGAGGTGGCAGGTGGTCCTCTGCAGCAGTTGCACTGTTCAGCTGTCATTCAAAGACAGAGGTTCTTTAGTGCTGTAGCTCTCCAAAAAGGTGATTCTGTTCATCTGGACGTAGCGTTTTGTGGGTGAATCCAAGTGACTTTAGGATGAATGACGAAACGTTTCTCCCACAAAACGCTACGTCCAGATGAACAGAATCAACTTTTTGGAGATTTCCTTCCCTGGATGATTGAGAATGCATCGAGACGTTTAGTGCTGTAGCTAAAACTTCCCTGCCATAAGATTTGTATGACATCAACTGTTCGTCTTTGGTTTGGGGCAAATTAATACTTCAATAGTTTGTTTTTCTGCTGACATTAGGTCAACAGTTTCAGAGAAACTTAAGTAACACTGCCTCTTTTCTGCTACATGGAGAAAATGGTTTCTCCTGTGTCTCCCTCATACATGCACTAAAGAGAACTGTGGGGTAAACTAGCATTTAAAAGTAGATACACTCACAATGCACTGAAATGAAACAAGTGCACACAAATTGTGGAAATAAAATTAATAATCTAATTTTGTTTATTGGTTTCATGGGGAGACACACCGTTTGTGGCAGCAGTCTGAAAACACTGAAGTAATGAAATTTTCTAAATTATATGTAAATGAAATATAACATTATAATTGTATAATGTTCTATTTAATAGAAATAGAAGATCAGATATATTAAAGCTTAGTAAACGCCAAATGTTAGATTAGATCTTTTTTGGGGTGTGGGTTTAAATAACTGCGTCTTGTTTTTATTTATGCTTATCTATTTGGTTAATGCTCCTGTAAACGTTCCTTAGTAGACTTATTCGATGCTTGCTGGATGGTCAGCTCCTTGGAAGTAACAGAACTGCTCACAGTGTGAATAAACTATGTGATGCTTTGATTCTTAAAGTAGCCGTTCCTGCTCTTTGACTCGTGAATATAAGAGCAGAAAGGTGGAAATTTTCCTTCAAATCAATAGAAAAGCATGGATAAAATGCCGCTTCTAGGAGAAGAAAGCGATTTCTGTGGAGACTTTCAAGGATTTTCTCAAAGCTCCTCAGAGCAGCGATCCTGCTTGCTCCTCCTGTTGTGTAAATGTGTTGCGGTTCATTCCAGGTTGTCCTCCTTTCAAAGGGCTGCAGGACCTTTTGTAATGCTTGAAGATCAGTGTAGTGCACTGAAGTAGAGCGAGAGAAAACCCGACACGAGCCTCATTTAGGCGCTCACTTCAGCCTGACTGTGAGGTTGTTCACCTGGAGTGCGATCATAACATTCAGGACTCGGGATGACACAGTTGGACGGAATAAATTCTGCTGCTGGAAAACTGTAGGAATAAAAATATTTTGGGGTGTGGTTATATGCCCTGACGATTACACGCTTTTGGATTATTTACTCTATTCTTGTTTTATTTTAAGCAAATCTAGCCAACTGTGCAGTCCTGCTTCCTGATTACATACTGTAACATGACCTACCATTCCCTCAGTTGCCTCCTTGTTCCCTGTGATGTCCTCAGCCAATAAGGAGCGTGCTCACTTTCTCTTTTCTTCTTCTCTTTCATTCATTTATTTCTTTTCTTTTTGCCATCTTATTGCTCCTGGTCACTCACTGTGTTTTTTACCACCATGTTTGTTTGCCTGTCGTTGTTGTTGTCTGTAGTTGCAAGTTGTCCAAGCCGACATTTCCATCGTGGAGAGCGACGCTGTCGTTCACCCGACCAACTCCTCCCTCTATACAGGTGGTGAAGTAGGTAAAGGAACCACTGACACTGCAGACACCACGACTGCCTGTCTGCTCTCCCTCTGCATATCCAGATGGTCAGCGCTGCAGTCTGTGGGCAAACATCACAGCAGCAGCACAGTTTTTATTCTTTAATGAAGCGCTTTTTAGACCACGACCAAGGTCCCTGCTGTTCTTACTGTAAAAGCATAACCACAGAATATATGATCAGAATTGCTCGATGGTTAAAAATTGAAAAGGGAGGAAAAACCATCCTTCATTATCAGTGAAAAATTAACTTGCAGAGGCTTGAAAAGTGCAAGTAAAGGCTTTAAGATTAGTGCAATGAGGTACTCGTGGGTAACTGCCAAGATCTGAAAGTTGGCCGCCAAAAAAATGTTCTGCATTCACACGCGATGTTTTCCACAAACCGAAGCCAGTAGGCAAACAAAATGTGGACACTCAACTCAATTGGTTCATGTAAATTTTGGTTTTCATCTCGACTCAGAATGTTTCGAAACTGGTTCCCGCTCGTTCTCATTCGCAAAAGCAGTGTAACTGTAGTTAGCTGGGTGACCTCGAACTCCCACGTCAGCACCAGGGGTCGAAGCGCTGACACTGTGTGAGGTTTATATGTGGATGAAAAGCTGGACTGCCACATACTTCTGTGACAGCTTTTCAGAGATGTATCTGGAGCGTAGCGTGTTATAAGCTTTTTGTAAGCGTGTTCAACAAGCTTTCAGAGTCATATCATATCTTCTGCCTAAATTATTCCTCCTGCTTTGTGAGTCTGGCTCCTTGCCACAAAATCTTAAATCAGACTGCATTAAACGTTCATGGTCTCGGCTAACTTTCAAATCTTTGCCAGTTTATTATCACATCATCCAGGTATTATTTCCAGCTGGCCTGCAGAATGTGTAACAATTAACCTGGGTAGCGCATATTTTTGTGCTGTGCTCTCTCCAACAACCTTTCATAGTTATTCCCACCAAAGACAATGTACACAATGTTTATGCTTCTCCTAGTGATTCTCTTAGTCCAAGCATCAAGTAATGCATACACACACTTTCTCAGTGTGATCCTAACACAGTGCTGCTGCTTGTTGTTGCTTTGTTCCACTCGACTGAAACGCAGACAGTCTGGGACTCGCTTCATTTCCTGTGACATTTAACCTCTCTGACTGTGCTGTCAGTTCAGACGGTTAGAAAGAGAGAAAATGTCTAAGACGCTGTTTCCTGAAGCTTCATATTAAAACCCGTCAGGGTTGATTTGTGGCAATTTGGATTAATGACTGAACAAATATTAACTAGCTCTTTACCTACGAGGACCATCACCCTTTGTCTGCTTTTCTTGTAATGACTGTTAAATGATTTCAGGGGCTTTTCTTTAAAATGCTGACTTTTACTCTTACTTCCAGACCTTGATTTTTACCCCCCCCCCCCCCCCCGCCTGTTTTTAATATTGTTGCAGCCAGAGCATTCATTTGTCTGCTTCTGGTGACGTTAAATTGCCTCCCCTCTTCTCTCTTTAGCTCTGAGTGCATTTTAAAGTGGTATAAATGTCGTCAGTGAGACATGAATACACATGAAATCAAGTATCCTAGTTAAACTTAAATTGCTAGGACTATTTTACTTTAAGTCCATTCATCAGTGCTGCAAAGCTTTTACATTGTTAACTATAATATTCGCTCACCCACTTTTTTTGTTGCTATTTTGAGAGTGAAAGAAAATACTCTCCTCACTGTATATAAGCCACTATGGAAGGACAGAGGGAAGTAATTACAGACTGAAGCTTTAATACATTAGTTTAACTCTCAGAATGAGTCATTCTGAAAATGGCAGCTTTGAATCCTTACACTTCATTTATGAGACTTTCCCAGACTCTTAAAATTAAAGTAACAGGAACATGTATGTTTGATTATAAATGTGAGTGCAGAGATTCAGAGAGAGGCCGGGGGAAATGATTGACAGCATCATTGTCTGTTGTGTGTCTGCCTGCCTGTCTGTCTGCATGATCACCAGTCAGCTCTCTTCTTGCTTGCTGTTTTTCTCGCTGCAGTATGTGAGGATGCATTCACCTTAGTCCTCTCTCCCCTCGCAGGCTCTGCTCTGGAGAAAAAGGGGGGTAAAGAGTTCGCCGATGCAGTGCAAGAGCTGAAGAAGAAAAACGGCCCTCTGGAGGTGGCTGGTGGTAAGTGCACAGAGGATTATTTTTATTTATATTTTAGATACAGAAAGTAGAGGTTATATCAGGAGGCCTGAAAGATCTCGCTCGGACTTGGCTGTGGTACTGTAAATAAGACATTAAATCATTCTATCACCATTATTTTAACACCACATACAGATAAACATGTGGAAATGATAAAAATTTGGCAGAATGTTTTTGTTTTGTTTTTTTTCTTTCAAATAAACGCTGGTGTATTTTAGTGATATAAAAAGATAAATCGCCATAAACACAGGGGTATAAAAACCTGCTACATGATGCTAGGCTGGCAACACAGGTGAACTGAAACATCATCGTCACTGAGTAAGAGGAGTATCAGCTGAACAAGGGGAAATGATATATTTTACTTAGAAATAAATACAAGATCCAAATCCAGAAATTTAAAACTAAATGCCTGCTCAATGATGGAATATCCAGATAATCCTAGTGAGTTGTTTTTTTGTTTTTTTTGTTTTTTAATAATTTTTTTAGACATTTTCAGGCTCGATAAATCCTCTGAAGAGTGACAAGAACTCCTATAATTTCTGGTAATGATTATGAGACCATGTGATGAGCGAGCAGGTTCAGAGTTTAGTTTTCTTTGGAGTCTGAAAAAGTTGCTGATTGGATGAGGTCTACTGCTTTAACCTGCCTACACTAACCTTATCCTCCAATCACATCAGAGTGCTCCTCTCACTGTCTTCTTGTTACTGGCTTGTACAGTAACAAATAAGCATGTGCTTCTTTAAACTTTTAAACTACTCGATTAAAAATTAGAGGAACACTTTTTAATAAGGCTGTGGCATCAAGTCATTTAAAAATCTGGGCTATTGATCTGGTCAGATAAATGGCAGAGAGGTTTGTTGCTGTTTTGGTGTTAACAAGAAATTAACTACAGGTGCACCACCTGTGGGCAGGCGAGGACATGGACACCCAAATTTGTGAATGCAATAACTTGAGAACAAAGCAATGTAGGAATTTTAAATTCCTACCATAGGTGCTGCCACTAGTGTTAGTGTCACTACTGATATCATGAGGTGATACCTGGACCCTACAGAGGTGGCACAAGTAGTCCAACTCCTGATACATCAAAGGGTGCCTTTTCCAGAAGGTTTGCTGCACCTCCCAGCACAGAGAAGCAACAGAGAACGTTGTGCTGCCTGTAACATTCAGCATGACTGGTTTGCTGACGGGTCAATGATAGTCGAGGGACGCACAGGCTTCTACGGGCTAGGCGACGGCACCCTGACTGCTGTTAGGGGACCTATCCGATGCTGTCAGATTGCACCTCAGACTGTCCGGCTCCAGATCCCCCAGGACTGTATCCATGACATTGTCTCGTTAGAAGCACGCCCTGATGTTGTCAAACATGCAAACAAACACGTGGGTCCATCTCCATGTCTGTAGAAGTCAGTGATTGGTCCATCCATACAGTAAAATTGACTAACCTGCCAAAATATTTTTTTTCACTTTGATTTTCGGTGTGTCTTTGAACTCAGGCCCCTGTAGGTTGACAATTTTGATTTCCATAATCAAAGTGGCATCCACTTATTCACTGAACACACCCAGTTCATGATGTCAGTTGAGAAATCCAGCATGATTATTCAGTTATTTTCTTTACCCTGACGTCTTGTGTGTTTTCAAAGTCTTCCTTTTATTTAGGAATAAACAATCTCTGGCTTTCACACACACTGTGATGAAAAACCAAAACTGTCCATAAAATAAAAATGAATTTTGCCACCTCACAGGATTAGCTTAACATTTTAAGTGCTCAATAACAACTCCCACCTTTTCGTTCTCACTTCTTTTCGAAGTGTATTGTAACTGTTCCTGGGTCCTTTTTAACAATGTTAACAAGTTTATTGTAATTTGGTATCCAGAAACATTCTTGATCAGTGTTGTTTCTAGATTTTTTTTGTAAAAATTTTTTTTTATCTTTTTAATGAAACATTTGGTTTGCTGGAAAGGAAGTATGAGCGTAACACTAAGATGCGCTGAAACTGCCTCTTTTTAAAAATTACTTTAACATTCACACACTGCATCAGATTTTTCCACACTTTGATCTGATTACATGATTGAAAGGGGTTGGAAAAGTGCATATTGATCCACTCGAGCACCACCCAGCTCGTATGACAGTGATGTCAGCGTGTCTCATAAATCTCTCATCTCGCACACCATGCAGGGCAGGGCAGGGTCTTTTTGGCCTTCCAGCTTAAGAAAATGACACCGCAGCCAGGATTAGCTCTTTGGACATGGAAGCCTAGATTTTACACACTTGGACTAATTCATTCTTTACTTAAAAGCTCAGTGTTGAACTTGAAACCGTGAATCCAGGAACTTTTTTTTTTTTCCTTTTGGTCATGACTGTGATCAAAGACATTTAGCACTGGCACATCGCATCTGTTCTTGGCGACTTTAGTCTGCAGCTACAGGGATTGGCCTTCAGAGAGCAATATTATTTTAGTCCTTAAAGATTATTTTATCTTTCAGTCTGTTCGCTCTTAGTGCCTCTCTTATTCTTTCTCCATCTGTCTCTGGTTCTTTCGCTTTATCTCTCTCATTATTCATCACTCACACTCACTTTTTCAAATGCTGCCCACCTTCAGCCAAGTTCGCTCAGTATCCTAATCCTGCTTTCTATGCGGAGCTCGTAAATAGATAACCAGGTGACTGAACACCAAGCCAGCAGCGCCTGACGGGGATTCTGGGATCGGCCCTGTGGTCACGCTGACCACACCTGCCTCAGGACAGCTGTCCAAAAGGTCCTCAGTGATGTCTTTTACCAACATTTTTGTCTCTCTGCAAGCAAAGTTTCACATTTTAAGTCCAGGCAGGTACTAAAGTGAATTATTCAACCCCAGGTTATTCATTTAGTTTAATATTCTGAAATTACGAGTGATTTTTAGGTGGTAATTTCTAAAATTACTGCTGCTGCCTGCATAATAACATAAAAGAAAATGTTAGCTGAGTAAGTAAAAGCTAATTGTTTTATTTATACAGCAAAGCTCAGAGTGCATGAAATTTCCCTTCATTAGTTTTCTGCGAAGCCTGACTTGCTCTGCTGATTATAGAAGATTTTTTAAATGAGCAGCCAAGATTCTGAATTTTGGATTGAATAAACAGCAAAACTGATAATTTTACTGATTTACAGTTAGCTCATTAAATCTGTAACATTTACTGTTCTTAGAGGATAAATCGATTCATTTGTAATACACTCTGCACGAAAAGCAGCAGTGGGTTTATCTATTAACAAGAAGCCAAAACTCAATATGGCTTAATCATCAGTGCCATAAAGCTCCATTGTTGTCCAGCACTATAAAATTGCAGGAATTAACCACACTCTTGCACATGTTCCTGCGTGACTAATGAAGGAACTTGCCACTGCACTTTATTCACAATTAGTCCCACAAACACCATCCTGCTGCTCTAGATGGCCCCATGCAACCCTAAGGCTGGATGGGTCATCCCAGTCCAGCAGAGATGAAACAAATAAGGTCTGAGGGTAAATAAAAAGGTGTTTATGTAATAAAAATATTTAGTGTTTTGTTTTTTGTAATATATGTCAGATGACAGTACATAATGCCAGTCATGTTTCCAGTGGATGCATATAATAATCAACAAAGTTTCATACAGAACTGATGGATGGATTTTGTCTGTAAAATTGAACAAAAATTTAGTTTCATCTTTTCAGGAACCATTTGAATTTTCTCTCTAGCACAAAATGGTTGAGGGATAAGCTAATGTGAAGTGCACGTGGTAAAAGCACATTCTTCTCTCCGAAACATCTGAATTTTGTCTCTAGGAGAAATTAAGACTGACAGACCTGGGGTCAATAAAGGGTTAACATGAGTATCAAAATTTAAATGCACAATATGATTAGCCTGGCCATCGACCAGCAGCTGGCACTGGGTATATATATATTTTTTTGTTTGTTTTTTTTTTAGCCTGTAAATGGCAGTATCAGACCCACAGGTACATGCTGGGTTCCTGAAGGTTCTTGTCTCTTGCAGCAATGTGATGGTGTTCATATTTCAGTGGCAGATTGATTAAAAGACAGCGATCATTAGCGTAACCAGATAAGTTCCTTGCACCTAGATGCAGAAAATCCACATAAGTGTTGCAGGGCTGGATTTCATCATCGTTTGATCGGCAGGTTATGCGCAGTGCACAAACACCACCACACACACTTCCTCCCACCCAAACCATAAAACAAATTGGACTCGGCAGGCAGTCATGAAAACCATAATCATCATCGTCCTTCAACTTTACCTCACAACCAGATCACACATGCGGCGTGACTGGCTCTCGCTCAGCTGTGTGAAGTCTCTCCGTCCTCTCTGAGCCATCTGGAAATGAACTCGTCCTCAGCGTTGACTTCGGTCCAGTCACACGTTCGCTGTGGGCTAATAAACTCTGACTGGAGGCTTTTGCACTTCACAGAATCAGAGGCTTTGGCTGAGTTACACTTTTTACAGCTGCTGGGTTTGAGGGAAGACTAAGCTAAATGTTAAACAACAGAGTACAGGCTTCTCTCATTTTTCTTTCTCTTACTTTCACTTCATTCCTTTTTCTTCCCCGTCTTTGCTGTTCTACTTTTCTTTTCCCCCCTTCTTCTCTGCTGTCTGGAGGAACAGCCCACCTCACTGAAATATCCTGGAGATTTTGGAGATTTTCCACTAAGCAGTGATCTTTTAGCACCTTTGGCCTCCAAACAACTTGTAGGTTTTTATTTCTGACAAAACTGAGTGAAAGAAGCTGTGACATTTGACTGTTCTGACTAAATGAATCTCGGGCTGTGTTTCAAAAAACTCATAATTGCAACAAGACTAAAAATAATGGCATTTTGTGCAAGCATAGTATTTATCCTTACTTGTTTCCCAGTTCTTCTCCGTCTGGTGTCTCGATTTCCTCTCCTCTTTCCTTCATAGTGATTAACCATTCTTTCCTCCCCCTTCTCTCAGCCGTGTTGACCGCTGGCTTTGGCCTGCCTGCTAAGTACGTTATCCACTGTAACAGTCCAGGCTGGGGGTCCGACAAGTGCGAGGAGATGCTGGACAAGACGGTGAAGAACTGCCTCGCTCTGGCAGATGAGAAGAAACTGAAGTCTGTGGCCTTTCCCTCCATCGGGAGTGGAAGGTAAGAAAACACGCAGATGAAAGACGCCTGTAAAAACAAGACACTCTTAGAAAATGTAATGTTATCTGGTCCACATCCTGTATATCACCAGTATGCAGTATGATTATCCACTTAAGGACATTTTTACTTTTACTTTTTTTTTTTTTTGGTCTAAAGCTAAAAGTGTTTTTTGGTTTTTTTTTTGTTTTTTTTAAAAAGGGGGATAATATGAACACTTTGGAAACCCAAAAAACTGTACTGAGTTCTCCTGAAATAACATTCCAGCTGGGAGAAACGTCTCAGATCTCCTTTGAGTAGCATTCTTGGATCTTCGGCTATAGAAAATATTGTTCATGCTCATGTTTATGTGCGTACCCATACAGTTTTCCTTCTTTTATTTTGTAACTTAAAATGGGGATTGAGACGAATTCTTTGGCAACAGAGGTGAACACATCCAGCTTGATCCCATAGAAAGCACTGAGAGCAGCACAATGAGGTCATAGACTGTATATAAAAGATGGAGATGACCAACATGACATCCTGACTGTACGTGATGTTGCATTTTAAGCGTTTTTTTTCCCTATAAGGCTGAAATCAAACCCGCTTCTAGTGCCAATCTTCATTTTAGATTTACATACTTGATATTAATTACTCAGAATTACTTTACTGAATATTTGACAATGGTTCAAAGTTCAAACAAAGGTTTGATTGAAAAGGTAACTCTGCATGTTGTAGCATCAAAATTAAGCAATAAAGCAACATTTTCCAAAGTAAAATGCTATGTGGCTTTACATTAGTCAACTTAACACACATTCACATCTGTCTGAGGAGAAATTGGCAAAATTTTTGGTGATCTGCAAACATCTTATGTCTTTACACACTTGTTGTTTTCTTAAACTCTATAAAAGATGAACAGGCCTGCAGAAGTTGACTCCTGCATAGCAATCAGATTGCTTTTTCTGGTCTAAAGCCACATCTTTGCATTTTCATAGAAATAAATGATATTTAATTTTAATGAAGAAATGATAATTATGGCCTCATTTAGAGGAGACTGAGATAAAATAGGTTGTGATTTAATCCAGAGTGTATTCCTTGACCAGTTGCCTATTGGTAGCATGAAATCCTTTGCAAACCTCTGCGATTTCTTTGGTGGTAGTAGTTTACATGGAATATGCTGACTTGTTTGCAACTCAGTCTTTATTTAGCAGGAGTGAAACTCTGAAAAGTGTGGCCCAGGCTGTTCACCTTTTAAAGTGAACGCTGTGCCTTTTGAAATATGTTTGCCGTAGTAAGGCTGCTGAACGTGAACGTCTTCCAAGTTTCACTATGGCTGGGAAATTAAATTGGCGGATGTTTGCAGACAAGTCGTCATTTTTCCTGCAAACTACAGACAACTGCAGCAATCTGCTAAAGCAATCACATGGAGGTTTTTTTGGTGCTGCACCTTCTTTGCAACAGATTTAACTCAGCTTCACGCAAAAACCTTCAGCATGTACTCCAAACTAGTCAACGTTTATTTTAACCTCGTCGGATGGTCGCACAGTTTAGGCCTGTGTTACTGAGGTCTAAACAAGATAGTTAGCATGAGCTTTAGTTAACCCACACCACCCACTCATCCAAATGTGGCTGCATTCAGTATCTAAAGACCAAAATGCCAACAAGACGACAATTTCAAGACCAGTGGATGATGTTATACTGGCTACGTCTGACTTTTTTAGCTAACGATGTGTAATTAGCCTGCTAAACTTTTTAGCACTTTTACTTTTGTTCTCATTAGCATTTAGCTTGAAACCTTTTTTTTCCTCATTTCTTATCTTGATAATCAGAAGCTCAGATTTGATCTTCCCAGCCTTTGTTAAGCCACTGGTTGGAAACCAGCGAATAACGGTGGGCAGCCAAAGTTCAGGTTCATGAGGTTTGAACAGCTATAGGAAAAACTTTACCTCGCCATTCACCCTTTTACAGCTTAAAATTGGTGCCTGAGTTGAAAGCAGTAAAACTTGGTTCCAAATTCAATCTATAATATGTGCCTAGTAAATAACTACCTTCATGTGTATCCTTACCACTAACATAATGACAATCTCTGCAGTGTGTGCGTGTGAGACCACATTTCACCAAGTGTGTGTGAACTCTCCCATCAGGAATGGTTTCCCGAAGCAGACGGCAGCCCAGCTGATCCTCAAGGCCATCTCCAGTTATTTTGTGGCCACCATGTCTTCCACCATCAAGACCGTCTACTTCGTGCTGTTTGACAGCGAGAGCATCGGGATCTACGTGCAAGAAATGGCGAAGCTGGAGACGAGCTAAAAGTACGGAATATTCCCCTCCTTGTTTTTACCTGCAAGGAAAGAAGGCGGCGTTTACTAGTGATCGATTAATTTTGAAGAGAAGAAAAAAAGAAAATTTTTTCTTAAGGCTGGGAACTTGTTTTTGCATTAAGTTTGTAAAATTCCTATATTGTTTTTAATTTCCTATTTACTTGTCATCACTGGCATTTAAATGTAGACGTGCACTGTTCATTCTGCGGTCTTTTAACACACAGTGCCACACAAAACAGATTGAACAAGTGAGAACACTCACTCTAAGATTTAATTTTCAGAACATATACGGTTTAAAAAGATGCTATGAGACATTGCTACACCTCAAGTACAAAAGGCTTCCAGAGAAGGCCGATAAATACGGGTTAATGCATGTAAACACAGTACAGTCAATAAAAACAGCTACCCTCATTCTTTCGTGCTTAGTAACACAGGACACTTAATCGTGTGTTGTATTTTTTTGGGTATTAAGTCTACATTTTTGGATAATTTCTGTTGGTATCGCACTGTGTAATGAAAAGCGTAAAGAAAAGTTCCGTTTGGTTTGGTCTTTACGAGATCGGTGTTAAAGACTAAAGGAGTGAGTTTTGTTTTTGTGTTGTGTGTTGCAAATTCCTCTTTTTTTTTTTTTTTTTTTTTTGCCTTTGATTCCACAGGCAAAAGATGCTTTCGCAGTGTGCTGCAGATGCCTTCAATTTCCAAAAAAAACCTCAATTGGAAAGAGTTTATTGATATGTCTTGACCCTAATATTAAGAGTTTATTCTTGCACCTGGAAAAATGTACATTTACATTGAATAAGTGGAGATTGGAGGTCTTTGCAGAGCAACAATAGGTTATATTGTGTGTTCCTATAAGTGTTTATATAGATGGAGTATTTGTGAAATGTTATAGTAAAATAATGAACTGTAACATAGATTTTTATTTTCTATTTTAATTTTCTGACTGATTCTAAGTGGCACGGTATTTGGAAGGAAAAAAAAATGTAGAAGTGTGTTTGTCTTTGTTAAGCCATAAAACATACAGTATGTACTCATTCAGAGGCTGTCTTGCTGTTGCTTTTGGTTTTTGGTTCTTTCCATTCAGCCACCACCAGATGGCGCCCTATAATCACAAATTGGACTTTCCATCTCAGCCATTTTCTTGTGCAGCAGCAGACCTCTTCACACAGACAGCGGTTGATTTGAGGTTGGATTTGAATTGGGACTATTTGAACGTACATGAGGAACCGGACTGTTTTGCTGCATTTAGACTTTTCAACAGTCTAACTTTTTATGGGAAAAAAAAAAAGTAAGGTGCTTTCTAATAATTGCTACAATTGATGATTGCAAAAGGTCTGTACACACTCCGGTAATAAAATACCTTCAAAAATTCTGAGATCATTTTGTGTTTCATGCAGATCTGTGGGATGCTGCCAGTAACCGTGAGCTTCATGATTAAAAATGCATGTGTGAGCGTGAAGTTTAATTGAAATAGAAGCCTTTGTTGTCCCCTTTGGAAAAGAGTGTGTGTATGCTGGATGTAGTAATAAATCCCTCTCCACTGTTTTAAAGTGAGCATAATTGTAAGTGTTGCAGAACAAATGGCAAAAAGATGACACGCTACATTTATTTGATTTGACTGAGAGCCACAGCGAAAGCCTCACGAATCTCAGCTCATTGAGCATATGCGTGTCTGTGTTCAGGAGGCCCAAACGAGTTTTTTTTACTGGAAGAAATCCTGAGTAGTTTTCATTTCTCTTTTAATTTAATTTAGGGTCACACGTTTAAGATTGGTTCAAGTTGTGCATGAATCCAAAAGACTTAAAGCAACTGTTTTTGGTTAGGATGAGTTTGTCATCGTTGCTTAACTTTTACTTCCCTACAGATTTTTTCACATGAGCTTCTCGCATATCTCCCATTTTCATCAGTGTAAAATGGAACATAAGGAGGCAAATGTTAAAATAATAATCGTAGAAAACCCAAACTTTTCCAGTTACTTATTGCAATTCAAGTTGTTCGAGTCCAATCAATAGCTTAAAATGGTACAAAGGTATGGTTAAAAAAAAAAAAAGTTAAGGTTACTCAAAACTGAAAGATAATGTACATTTCAGAATTATACAAAAAGGCCTTTTTCAGGGAACACAATTTAAAGCTGGAGGTTAATCAAGCCTTGACAGCTGGTGCTACCAATTCTTACAGGTGTTCCAACTTCTCTGGATTACTTATAACCCCCTCTGTCTGCATGAAAGCAGTGTTGGAAAACACTGCGGTACCATACCCCCGTGAGCATCAGTTGCACTACATTGTACTGCAGAAAGTAGTGTGTTGCTACAAAAATGGTAAGAAAAGGGCAAATAACAATGGAGGAGAGACAGACCATCGTAACACTTAAAAATGTCGATCTTTCCTACAGAGAAATTTGAAGGAAAGTCGAGGTGTCTGTGAGTACAGCTTCCTTCACCGTTAAAAGGCACTCAGAAAATGGGGTAAACTGTCACAGGAGGAGGTCTGGCAGACCCAAAGCCACGACTGAATCAGAGGACAAGTTTCTGAGAGTTAACAGCTTGCATGATAGGTGACTCACAGGACAACAGCTTAAAGCACAGCTTAATAGTGTTCGTGGTAAGCAAGTCTCAGTTTCAACTGTGAAGAGAAGACTTCGAGCTGCATGTTTGACAGGACGAGTTGCAGCAAGAAAGCCACTGCTAAGATGTCAGAATAAGACAAATGAAACACTGCCACTGGACTGCTGAAGACTGGAAGAGGTATTATGAACTGAGGAATCTAAATTTGAAATTGTTACGCAGGATCTTTGCACGCTGTTGAGTAGGTGAAAGGATAGCTCCACAGTGTGTGGCATCCACTGTCAAACATGGACGAGGATGTATGATTGAATAGACTGAGAGGCACTCTGAACCAAACTACTACTAGAGGGCTACTACAGCATCCTGCAACGCCATCCAATTCCATCTGATATGCACCTAATTGATCAGGGGTTCATCCTACTGCAGGATAATGACCCAGAACATACGTCTAAGCTTTGCCAGAACTACCTCAGGAAAAAAGAACAAGATGGTAAGCTTGAAAACATGGAGTGGCCAGAACAGTCTCCAGACTTAAACCCCATCGTTCATCATTGGGATGAACTGGACAGAAGAGTGAAAGCAAAGCGACCTACAAGTGCCACACATTCAGATCATCTACCTCCATCTCACCCTACACCTACCATCCCCTTCTATCACACTAACCCTCTCCATGTCCTCCTTCACTACATCCATGGACCTTCTCTGTAGTCGTCTTCTTCCCCTATCCCTGCTCTTCATTGCCCTGCATGTCCAAACCATCTTAGCTCAACCTGAGCTGGCCCTCTGAAATACTCATTTGGTATTTTGAGCAAAAAGCCTCTATGCATAATTATGATGCACCATCATTTTTAAAGTAGTGTGTGTTTTCTGCCGACTCATTCAACAAGTACAAAACATTTGGAGTCATTTAGAGTTGTGTTACTTGGCACGTGGTGAACAGGTTTAATATTCACTCTACTTTTTAAACTCATTTTTTCTCATCTGTTTTTCTCATCTCCTGACTCTACTGCTCAAGGTCTCTTCCTATTAAAGAGGAGAGTTTGTTTACAGGGGACTGTCATATAGTTGATGTTCTCACTCTTATATTAAAAGCTCTTTATAACAAATTCATTAAAACGCCTTGAGATGACTGTTATTTTAATCTGGTGCTATATAAATAAAATTTCAATTAAATTCAATTAAATTGAAGTTATGTTCTCAACTGATTTCAGCCACCAGGTGCTATCTTGTCTCTAGCTTGTTTGGTGTTGGGCATGTAGAGCAGGTAAAATCAAAAATTAGCTGAAAGATGAAAATAAGGAAACTGGGATATTGTACCACCATGTGATCCATTGTTGATCTACAAATGTTGCCGGTACAGTAGTAATAATATATTTGCAACATAAAATTCATTAAAATTGCTGGTAAAAAATTGTGGTATGTCTCAGTCATACTATAGTGAAAACAAGACGACAACTTCCTTGTACCTAGGAAAAATCGGTGGTTGCTCAGTGATCGCACTGAGTGTTTTTCACAGTGACTCCAAGTGGTTGCAGTGACCAACTGGTTGCCCAGAGTTTGAGCGTGCAACACCCCCAACAATTGTGGCCAGACTGGGAATGGCTGCAATCACTCTCAGACAGATTGGTTAGGGTTTGGAAATAATTTGGGTCTACGTGATAAACACAGACAGATTGCCAACACAGTGTAATCAATCTGAGTCAGTATGGGCTGAGCAGCTTGTCTGTGATGTGTGTCTTTGCAATACGGGACTCAACAACTTGTGGTTTTCTGGTTATATTCCTGCATGAAAGCAACGTTGCAGATTGTCTATGAGTTTAAAGTTGAATCGATAGTTTCTATAGTAACTGTTTCACTATTTGTGAAGGAATCTCTGAATTTCAAATCTGTGAGCCTCAGGCTGGAGTCTGAATGTCAATAGTTAATGTTAATTTTTGTATGCTAAACAGCAAAAGATTTGTGATTTTAGCTGGTTTATCTCAGTTAATGGCTGTATTATCGCAAACAGACTGCATATAAATGCCAACTTGACTCCATTCTGTTGCAAATTCAGTTTTATTGCAATTGTAACTCTGTTTTGATGCCCAAGTTGCTTTGAAGACAGCAGCTGATGGTGATTGACTACAGACCTGGTACCTGTCACTAAAGCAACCTTGTCATAGGCAACATTGCTCACAGTTGCAGTAATTTGGTTGCGCTGGCGTGTCCAACCACTGGCTTCCCTCGTATGATTATACCATTAGGCCTCAATGGCATAGGCCTGGAGACCAGTTGGTGGCAGTCTGGCAACCACAGGAAAAATTGGCATTCCCCGATTGAATGGTTGCTGTCCCAAGGTAAAGCTGGCTGACGTGAGGCATATGGTTCTGTACCGAAAACCGCTGTGTGATTGCTTTGGAAGACACAGACTGGTCTACCAACACTTACCAATGGTTCTATAAGCAGAGAAACTGTAAGAGAAAAAAGATGTGACACAAAATTGACACAAAGGTCAAAATTGTGCCTCAGTGCTTCAGCCAACACATGTCAACACATTACATTAGGCGAGCGTCCTCTGTGTCAAGTTTATGTCATGCTTTTCAACCTCATCTGTATATTATCTGTGAATCAGACTTCTCAAACCAACTGTATACTTGTGTCCCCCCTCTTATTTACATTTAAATCAGGCTAAGTTTAATAGTTTTTGAATCATTTCAGTCATTTTAATGTCGGTCTTATTTACTGAGGAAAATTGCTCCAACAAAATCAAACAGGCTGTCTTTTTTCAGTGATTTTCCCAGCTCTCAGTAATCATATTGTTACTTCAGATAGAAATGATGAAGAAAAACTGTAAAAACAGTTACACTAAACCTGAAGTCTTTGAAGGTATAAAAAAACATGAAATAAACATTCTATATTTGGTGCACCATGCAGGAAAAGGTGAGCCGGCTGGTTATTGGATAGAGCCCAGGCCTTGGTCCTGTCCTGGGGCTACATGCTGGTAGGGAACAGGGAAGACAATGGAAGTCAGATGGGGGTCAGTTTCCCAGCCATCCAGGGAGGCCGGGACCTGAGACCTCCTCTGAGGGCACCCATCTGATGCCTAATCCCCAGGAAATACAGGCAGGTTTCAACCCCCTTCCAACCCCTCCCATCTCTTTTCCTCCATCTCACCATCCATCCCTCCATCCAACCCCGCTTCAGCTCGCAGGCAGAAAAGCCCCATAAATTCAAAGCATCTGTACGGGCAAGGGCCAATCCGATGGTCGCCTTTCCCAGAGCCCGCGCAGATGAAATTTTATTCTTTGCACGAAAAAATTACAGGGGGAGGGGGGGGAAGGAAAAACAGAAAATAAAGTAAAGCAAACAGTGAGGAAAGATCAAGGAGTAGAAAGATGAGGGGTAAGAGGCTGGTCATCAGAGATCTGCCCCGCTTTTCATTGTATTCATAAGACGAGAGCAATATTATGTTCTTTATAGCCATGAGTCCTGACTGGAGCCTAATAACAGCAACAGTCTGGTTCCAACTGCTACTGGTTTTGGACATCGAAGTGTACGTGTTGGCACCGAGATGAGTTGAACACAAGAAAGAGTCATTAATAGAGGGTCAAAGAAAAGGCTAACAAGTGTGTTAAAGGTGTTATCACTTTGATTATTTCATAAAACTGAAATCAAAGAGGAAGAAAATGTTATATTTCTATTCTTTTAATAAAAACAGTTTCCATTAATTGGCCACTTTCGGACTCTGCAAATTGCAGGATGTTCTAAAAAGCTAACATATGTAGCTTACAACACAAACACCCCTACATACAGATCATTCAGTGGCATAAAAAACATAAAACCTCCAAATAAAGAACTTCATCAGCAGCATTTATTGGTAAACTACTCTGGCTTCTTTCTGATGTCATTGTCACTATCTTCTACAGTTTTTTACATTTCAGCTGCAACCTCCTGCTCCCCCCCCCCCCCCCCCCCCCCAAATGAAACAAAACTGTACATTAACATAAACTTAAAGAAAAATTATTATGACTATTTTTAAAAAGCATGTTCAGTTTGGTCACTTTTCCAGTGTAAATACACAGCTTACGTTTTCATGGTGCCTCTCAGAGCTCCAAGGACATTTTGAAAAAACCTGTGTACCAGACTGCTTCTCATTTTTGAATAAGTTAATAAAAACCTCCTAAACCCTCTGCGGTGCAACTGGTTTTTAAGTCGAGCAGGAAATAAAGCCTCTGTGAAGTATATTTGTGAGCATGGTTGGTGTTTTGTGCTTCTCTGAGACGGTTTAACAGTAGCCTTTGGTTGTTTTTTGGTCAAGCTGGGGTTTCATGTGGTCGAGGACAAAAGCACGGCGAGAAATTTGATAATTTCCAAGAACTCAAGAGATGGATTTACACATGAGCAAAAAAATATTGCTTCTGACCTCATGTGACCCAAGTGGGTTATTTTGGGAAAACCATGGAATCTGGGCTTAAAGCAGACCTAACAAAAGACTCACTTTCAATCACTTCCTGTATACTGTAAATTTTAAACTCTTTGGAGGAGCGGATGGTCCCAGTTTGACCACATAAAGACAACAGGAATTGTGTCCAAAAATGACAAACTTTAGTGTCTAAAGAGCTCTATTTTCACATGCTTTCTTCTACTCCCTGGCATCATAGCAACAGGGGTGAATTTCATCTAAGATAAAACTAAACTTTGGTTTCTAACAGTTACGGTAGTTTTAAAATAAAAAGTTGTTTTAATACAATAAGGTTGTAGACCATGTAAAACATTAGCTGAATCGTCCAGCAAGAATTTGTGTCCAATCATGTGAAAAACCCCATGTACACACCATGACTGATTAGTTTGCAGAACCACTTTCAGCAGCAATAACTTGACATAATCGTTTTCTGTATGACTTTATGAGCCTGTCGCATCATTGTGAAGGAATCTTGGCTAAATTTTCTTTCTTTTTAATGTTGCTTCAGTTCATTCAGTTCTCTTAAGCTCCTTCGATCTGAACCTTGATTGGGACATCGGAGCGCTATGATTTTTTTCCTTTGCAGTCTTTTTGTTGTAGATTTGCTGCTGTGCTTGGGATCGTCGTTTTTTTTGCATGACCAAGTTTTGGTCAAGCTTTAGCTGTTTGTCAAACGACCTCACATTTGACTCTAGAATACTTTGGTATACAGACGGCTCAGTGAGAGCTAGGTGCCCAAATAATCACCTGTCCATTGCTTTGCTTGACAGCTGGTATAAGGTGTTTGTGCTGATAGGCTTTGCTTGGCTTTGACAAAAGGTGGGGCACTGTGCTTTATGGCCAAACATCTCCACTTTGGTCATGTTGTCCAAAGGACATTGCTTCAGAGGTCTTGTGGTTTGTTCAGATGTTTGTTTGTTTCTTGCATTTTCTCTGAGTGCTGGACAGTTTGACCTTAGAGTCAGAATTTGCTGGGAAGACTGTAGAATTGTATTAACACACAGCATAACCTCCTTTATGGAGGTGCTCACACTTGTTTGATGATCTGATTTGATTAGCAGCTGTAAAGATGTTTTCACAGGACTGCACAGAGTCCTTTTTTTTTTTTTTTACTGAATATTTAGCAGTATTTGAGTTAAGCATTTGTTTGCTAAACATCCAAAATGTGAAAGTAATTGCAGTTTTGGGGGGTTATAACATGTGACTGCTTTTACTTCTGCATTTTGAAAAAACCCCACTCACTTTACAAAATGTTGATATTGGCTGAAATGCAAAACAAGTATCATTGCCAACCTCTTTAAAGGCCAATTTTGCTTGTTTCACATGATAGTTTTCTAAATTTCTTGTATTTCTTGCGCTAGCCCCGTCGGTTTGAAGTGAGCTGCGCTCTTTGGGGAAATGGCAGATGTTAGCAATACTGGAATCAGAAGCTGATGGCAGTTGCTGCTGTTTTCTTTTGCCGCCAGGAAAATGCCACCATCAGTCAAATGTGATCAAATCACACCCACACAGTCCTGGAGACGCTGTCCAGCTCTTCTTCTTCTTCTCCTCTATCTAACATACTGCTACAATCTTTCAATATTTAAAAAGTCTCTTTAAACTACACTTAAGGCTACTTCAACTCTATATTTAGTTAAACTGAGCTGTATCGTGTTACACTAAACTCTGTGCTTTTCCTTATCTAGCTTTCTATTCAGAAATAGCCTGTATATATATATATACTGTATTAGTATCACATTTAGCTGAAGTTGTTCAGTACTGAATTGCTACAACTATAATAGTATGGTTAAGACTTAAGGATTTATTATGGCAAACACTGGTTCATGTCACAGGCGAGATATGCGCAGTATTATATGAAGTACACTGCCAGACAGGACTAGAGCCAAGCTTTCATTCAACATGACAGTTTTTATATTCATGCTTTCTGTCCACAGAGTCTAGCTTTAACATAGCTGAGATTTAATTTATTAACACTAAACTCTGGTGCGGGTTAGATAAATAAAACACCCAGTTTTCTTGGTTGAGGAAAAGCTTGGGAAAAGGTGAAAGGTGTGGGTCTGTAACCGGGTGAAAATGCTCGCATCCGGAACGAAAGCTGAATGCATCACACATACTTGCGTTCCAGTTTTGTGTGTTTTGTGTTGCAACAGAGCAATAGCAGCAAATTCAATTGTGAGGTAGAGAAACGTCCTCATGTTTTTGCCTTACTTTATAAAAATCTTGTGTGGGTACTCAACTGGATTTAAAATATGCCGCGCTGAATGATCAGGCTGGTATTTCAACAGTTTACTAAAAGGGAGGCTATGCCGAACTCCTGTGACCTACTGTGAGCCTGTGTCCCTTAATCCCATGATCCGCAACCATTAAACAGGGCTAAAGAAGGGATCGCCAACATCTACCAAACATTAGGAGGGAGTGCCATCCTTCCACACATGGTGTCACCTTCAGTACACACAAACAAGTCGATGTGTTTCTCAGTCTGCAGCCTACGATTGTCGGGAAAGAAATTAGTTTGGACAAGCAAGGCTGCTGCCTCTGATGCTTGTCTGCCACCTCGAAAGGGTTAAGTTGGATCCCAGACTGGCCACATCACACTGTTGGACCATTTAGTGCAGGAAACCTGATAGTTTGGTTCCTTTTGATGGCCTGATTCCCAGGCTTAAGAGAATAAATTAAATGCAATCCCAGCCTAGGCCTCAGCTGCAGCAGCAGGGCATACTGATTTAGGATTTTCATCTGGGGAGCTTTTCCTTCTCTTCCTGCTCTCCTTGTCCACAACCCCTCCTCCTCCATCAATCTCCACCTCAGTCAGAAAAATGGTAAATACATTTTAAAATATGGCTTTTTGTGAAAAGCTTCAGTGCAGCTGTCAGTCACTGCAAAGAGTTTAAGAAGGTGAACAGAGGTATGACTGCACAGAGGACAGTGACGGAGATGTGTCCCCAAGTGGCTCAAGAGTCTGAGATTCCAGATATTCAGTCTTTATCCCCAGTGTCTTGTTCCAGGTTGAGGGGCTTTAGTAGAGCCGCCAGTCTTATGGACAAAGGGGAACAGGCCGGTTTTATACGTTTATTCTACCGCTGTGAGTCAATGTCACCCATGACTCTGAACAGCAGAGCAACACGGGGGCTTTGAAGGATGATAAAACAAGAAAAAATAACAGTGGTTGAGATGAGATTTTTAAAACTGCATAAGCTAATATTATAGTGTTTACATCCAGCTGGATTAGAAAGTTTTAACCCTAGTAATAGCATTAATGTGTGTAATGTTAATGCATATTTGTTGGTAAAATATTATGAATCAAGTAAGTGTAGTCTAAGTAACACAACACAATTCTGTGTCTGCTTATATGTTTTCTATTTAGATCTGTGGAGGCTGCAGCTTACTGCAGAACATCACTACGTCCCGTTATCTGCAAGGAAGAGTAAATATAGAAGAGGGTATAAAAGCTCTGGCTGACCATACCTGCTGTAATCATCTGTTTTTATCTTTGATATCAAGTAATTCATTTATTGCTTTAATCCATCTATATTTTGTCCTTTATATCTGTGAACCGTGAAACATTATTTCCTCAACAGAGTATCACATACTGACTGACGGCAGCAATAATCCTCGGTTCTTTTGTCAAAAGGGACAAAACTCCCAAAGAGCTGCAGTTTTACAGCTGTGATACTGCATTATGTCAAAGAGAGGGGAAAGAAGTACTCATTTAAATTAAATTTTATTTATATAGCATCAAATCACAACAATGGTCACCTCGAGGTGCTTGATATCGTAAGGTAAAGACCCAACAATAATGCATAGAAAACAATCAACAAGTGGGAACCAAAAACCCTCTTTTAACAGGAAGAAACCTCCAGCAGAACCAGGCTCAGGGAGGGGCATCAGTTATGAGGGGAGGAAGACAAAACACACATTGTGGAAGAAAGTCAGCGATTAATGATAACTAAAGATTAAAGGCAGAGTGGTGTATAAACAGATAGAGAGTGAAGTGTTGAGTGAAGATGAAACACTTGGTGCATTATAGGAAGTCCCAGCAGTCTAGGCCCAGCTCTAACTGTAAGCTTTATCAAAAAGGAGAGTTTTAAGTCTAATCTTAAAAGTAGAGAGGGTGTCTGTGTCCTGAATTCAAACTGGGAGCTGGTTCCACAGAAGCGAGTCCTGAAAGCTGAAGGCTCTTCCTCTCATATGGTCCTAAAAAGACATGTTTGAGACACACTGCAGTCACACATACGTGACTTTCTATACATCCATTACTCCAGGATGTTTTTATGTTAAGAAAAGCAAATCTTTTGCCTGTATTCAGATCTGTGTCTGTCTCTGTGAATGAGACCGACAAGAAAGCTGAATCAAAAACTAGCTTTGGGGTGAGGAATTACAGCGCAGCCCAAGGCATCCATGTTGAATTACAAATTTAAACGAGTCATCAAAAGCCAGCCTAATATGAACGTGTGGACGGAGACGTAGAGTAGGGCTGGCTCTCGGGTTCTTTCTCGCCTTCCTTCTTGCTTATTCCATCCGTCAGCGGCAGACAAACAGACTGTGTGCTGTTCTTGTGTGATACATGAGCAGCTGTGGGTGGCCGCTGTGATGTCGTCATCCACCGTTTGGTGAGCAGTCAAACCGGAACAGAATTTCATTATAGTGGAATAAAGCGAGACCAGTTTTGTCCACCGAGGACATGAAGCCTCTGGGTTTTAGTGCAAAGAATGCTGACCTTGTAGCTCCACTTTCAGTGTTGCTCTGTTGTTTAAAGGGACAGCTTTATAACTTTAGGTTCAATTAAATGCCTTTACTAACTTATTTCGAAGAAAACAAAATGTGCAATAACCTCAGTAAAAATCTTCTGTTTAAGAATTGCGGCTGGATCTTTCAAAATAAACTCTGCTTCACGTTGACATTTGATAACAATCTGAGGATCATAAACTTTATCACTGGCTTAAACGTTAACACACAGCTAGGACAAATCTGTTACCATCATGAGGCTTTCTCTTTACTGCCAGGCAAATTAGCTTAACCTTTCAGTTTTAGCACTAGTCTGAGAAGGACACGCTAATGACGGGGCAATCAGATGTACTCTACAATTTGAACATATTAAACATAATTTCTGAACATTTTTAACATAGTAAAGAACAAATAGTTCCTTCTTAATACCATGCTGGGTTTTTAACAAGACCAAACTATTAATAAGAACTTCAGCACTCACCATGACGTATATAAATTAAAGACAGGTATAAATTAAAGACAAAGGGAGAGAGGGCGTTTGCTGTGGCTGCACCCAGACTGTGGAACAGTTTACCTCCTCATGTCAGACTCTCCAAAAGCCTAGAAACTTTTAAAACCGCTCTTAAAACTCACCTCTTTTCATTGGCTTTTAGAAAGGTTTAATTTATTTGTTTTATATATTTTTATTTTATTTTTATCAGCGAGGTGTTATTACGAAATTGTGTTCTATTGTATTTTTATCTGTATTTACTGTACAGCACTTTGGTCAGCCTTGGTTGTTTTTAAATGTGCTCTATAAATAAACTTGACTTGACTTGACTTGATATAATGCATTTATTACGGCGTGGTAGTGGAAAAAACTGACCTGTTTCAGCCTGTGGCTTACCTCAGGTCTGAGGAAATTGCGAGCGTTGAAGTTATAATTAATATTTTGGTATTTTATTGGCTACACACTCATTAGATTGTTTAATTGCTTGGAGTTGGGCATGTGTTTTTTTTCTCCAAGACCAGCCAGCTGACCAATGCCAGATTAACATGAAGGATGAAACATTGCTGTGCAATTTGCAACATGTTGTTAGTAACTAAAAGGTATTAGTTACTATTTAGCACTACAGGAAAGACCTTGTGGGCATGAAAAGCATCACAAGTCCTGAGTTCAAATAAAGACTTTAGCTGCACAAGCTGCAACAGTGTCCAAAAGTTCATCCTCTGGGGAGCAAGAATGTCAAAAAACACAAGTCTGGCCACCAAAACCTTCTGGGGGCCATGGATATTCTGGGCTTGGTTATATTGCAGTATAATCAGGCAGAAAATGCTAACATGCTGATAATTTGTTGCTTGGTGCAGTGATGCAAACGTGTTCTCCAGTAGCATGATGTGATTAGCGAGAGTGATGCTGCGCTGAAAATGCAGTGGAAATATTTTTAGAACCTGACGTTTTATGGGTTCTGTTTGTTGAGCGGTTTTAGGCAAAGAGCAAATGAGCGATCACTTTTGAATGGGCTTTCGTTGTGTGTAGGTAAAGGGCTCATTTATTAAGCAAAAGGGGAATTGTATCTGCCAAAATGTAATCTCATCTTGATCTTGATAGTTTGACAAGTGAGAGATGGACAGAACTGAAGTCTTGGGTCTGACAGATCCTGTCTACACTGGGAGTCGACCCCTCAAAAAATTGTATATACTGCCCTCAGTAGCTAAGTCAGCAGGCTAGCCAGTAGGTTTAGGTGCAAGAAGCTTGCCCATTCAACTTAGTGCTTGAGGGGGCAGCAAAAACCTGTTGTTCACCCTGCTATTCACTGTTTGATTAGAAATAATCAAATAAGCATATCAAATAAGTTTGATATGATTGTTCACAGTTCACTGCTTAAGAACTAATCTTACATTTTCTGTAAATTAGTATTTAGTTCTTTTACTATACATTTGCAGAAAAAAAGGATCTTCATTAATATACAAATAATTTACATTAGTTGTACATTTACATACATGCCAGCTTCAAAAGGTCGAACTGAATGAGAATCATTCCAATAGCTAATGAGATACAGTACAGTACAGTATGGTGTGTGTGTGTGTGTGTGTGTGTGTGTGTGTGTGTGTGTGTGTGTGTGTGTGTGTGTGTGTGTGTGAGACTGCCATCTCCATCTTACTCTAGTGATTAATGAAAAAGCATTGCTGCAGAATCATAGATAAGGTGTTTACATGACAGACAAACATGACAGTGAATTTCTCCTGGGAACAGAACCGCAGGGTCAGGTAATGCATTGCTGGTCAGTTGTAAATAGCTTTTATTGGTCTTTCCAGGGTCTTTAGGGTCATACAGAGGTTATTCACCACTCAACCATCTCCACACACATATTCTCACACGACATATATGCTGACGGGACACACACACACGCGCACAGGCTCTATCTCTTTGTCTGCGGGGTTAATCTGAGGGCCAGATCAAAGGGTCAGGTCCAGAGATAAACTCCGGCCCCGGAGGTTCCAGCTTTCTTCTCTGCGTATATCTGCAAATCATTAAGCTCAGTGTGATTCACTGCAGTTCGAGCGGTGGGATTCTGGGCCAGATAGAGGAGGATTTGTTAGAGCCACTGCTATTGAGCCCACTGCCACTCATGCTGACGTTATTCTGTCGCTCAGCTTTGTGCCCCTGCATGTTCTGAACCAGACGTGCTCAAGACACCCGCAGAGATAAAAGAGTCTTCACCCCTGACAGGAGGGGATCTTGATGTAAACACACCATGCAAATTATACTCTCTCATGGCTTTGTACGAGGGCCCTCCAAGGAGGAATCCTTTTCAAAAGGCCAAATATTCAGCCAGTCGAATGTCTGGAGGCTTTATTGGGCAGAAAATTTTCAATGGGAAGCAAAGGGCTCTGCTTGTTCCTGCTTGACTTGGAATACTCTTCTAACAATGTAGACAGGGGAGGTTGAATGGGTACATGTGTCATCGCTGCTGACACGCTAAATGAAGGGTATCAAAGCATGGGGGTTTGGCATGAAGGGAGGGCCAGAATGAAGAGGGGGGGAAGGAGGCAAAGAGGAGAGGTGCAGGAGAGAAAGCCAAGAAAGAACTGGAGAGGAGAAAAGTGAATGGAGGCTGGGAGGCACCAACAGCTGGGCAGCTTTTCAACAAAGCAGGCCACAAAACACATGCAGCTGCCATTATGATTTTTAAAAAGAGGACTCGCCGCTCTGGCCTCTTTGGTCTCCACATTTCTTCATCACTGCGATGCTTGTGTGGAGGAGGATGCTGGCCTTCGGCTACCTAGGATCCCAACCTTCTTCAGAACAGCAAGAGGGCTCTCACCTCGGTGCTTTGACACCTTCAGAAACAGACAGGTGACACCAGGCCTCCCCTCCCCACCCAAGATGAAGAGGATAGAGAAGGGTGGAGGTAAGATGAGGGTTCACCTCGGGGCGAGCTTTAGCACCATGACTCATGCTCAGCTCCGTGTTGGTGGAAGTGTTGCTTTACCTGTGTCTTAGTGTATATATGATGTATACCTGTCTGTATTCATGCATGCACATGTGGAAGCCTGCACACTTTGAATACACAGGGAGGTGAGTGTGCGTTCGGTGCGTCCGACTGCTCATTCCTGCGATGCAGCACGGTGTGTAACTGGGAGTGAACACAGTGGGAAAAACTGACAGAAAAGTTCTTATACTCAATTAATGCCATAATTGATCATTAAAAGACAAAGAAAATGCATCAGAACTCCTAACTCACACATTTTCTTGCTGACTTTTGTAAAAATC
The DNA here is from genome assembly GCF_041146795.1 of Maylandia zebra. Taxonomy (NCBI): domain Eukaryota; kingdom Metazoa; phylum Chordata; class Actinopteri; order Cichliformes; family Cichlidae; genus Maylandia; species Maylandia zebra. The sequence continues at coordinate 24,949,761 of NC_135176.1, read as the reverse complement.
AACAAAGTAAAATCAGCAGAAATCACTGTAAGTGTACACACCAACCAAAAAACTAAATGATATTGTAATTAATGAGCTATAAGTCAAGTGAGCCTAAAATATATGTACGTGCTAACAAAAGCACTACATAAGCAGTATTTTCTTATTAAATTTCCTTTTAATAACAAAGGGATTTAAAAATAATATTTATTCAGTTGTGCTCAAGTGACTTGAAATAATTTTTAAAATAGAACAAAGCCAACATTAAAGGTTTATCTCTTCCAGCTAGAATATTGTCAGAGAGCTGGAGACCATTTGCAGATTTGCATCTATCAGCATTTGGTTGGTGTTAGGCTGGTGTTAATTTCAAACACTGGGTGTGACCCTAAATCCACTGAAGCTGGTCTCAGCCACGCAGGCCCACTGACGCCACTTTCTTCAGCCAACTGATTTCCTGAATCTCCCGAGGCCAGAAGAAAGATGGCAACAGATGGAGGCATGGTGAGAATTGTGGACAATAGCGTGTTAGCTTTTCACATGCATCACTAGCAGCGAGAACACTTTAATATGGAGTCAACTGTCAAGTGTGTAACTTTTTTAATTATAAAGCAAAAGAAGAAAATGTGTCCCAAAGCATTACATTTTTAAATACTGTCAAAAATAAAATGCCTAGGGATTGTTATTGGACCTCAGATGAACTAGTTTTTCAGTGTCTTCCCAATCAGGAAAAATAGAAGTTTGCACCATTCCCTAAAGATCTCTATGTGCAATATCAGGAAAGAGTGTGTGTGACTCAAATACAAAAATAAATCAGATAAAGATTTTGACACGTTTGCACAAATTTAAGACGTCAGACATCACACATAAATTCATACAAGCAAAATGTTTCAATCCTAAACATCCTGCCTATCAATCTTGTTCACACTCACATGGATACATCGGGGACAAATTGGAGTTCAGTGTCTTCGACATGCAGACTGGAGGAGCCAGGGCTCGATCTACCAACCTTCCTGCTGTTATCTGGCCGCTGTTGCCTCATAACAAGAAGTTTCTGGGTTTGAGCTCTCCTGAGGTCTTTGTTTTCCCTGTGTCACCTGGTGTTTGTTTTTTCTTCTTCTCCTGTTTCTATGCTATCTCCCCGAAAGTCCAAAGACACACATGTTAAGTTAATTGGTAATTCTAAACTGGCTGTAGGTGAAATAAATAAGTAGATATTGTCACCAATGCTTGAAGACGAGTCTCTATGCTACATGATACAATAGAAAGATAAGTTCCCCCCCGTCTAAGGTTCAACGACACCTTTGAGGGGACTGCACCTATCTACGGTTACAGCAATGTAGTTCATTTTCTGAGTGTGTGCTGTAAACTGTAGTTTATTTTTATTTTATTAATTAATTAGTTTATTTTTCAACAGGTGTCTGGATGGTATAAATATATTCATAATTCTTTAGAGGTAAAGAGCAACCGGTCATTATGTGGTTTGAATGGCAGGTAGAATAAAAAGCTACTTCTAGCTCCTCCTTATTCACAGAGGGTTGTCACGGTAAGGACAAATATCTCATTTGGCCGTTTTCCTTTAGACGGATGCACTTCCTGATGGAACCCAAAACAGATACAATCACGTTTGTATCTAAAAACACCTGTCTACAAATCAAAGAACAACCGCTTGTGATCACACAGCAGGCGATGGCTGCTCCTTATACCATTGTAAAAACCACAAAACTATGTGAACACTATTGAAAAAAAAATTACTTGGATCAAAGCGGCTTTGGATTTATTTTCACATGGTTCAAATGAAATTGTCAACAAGATCTGTAATGAGCTTAATCTCCATCTAAAGCAGTTACATCTGGCATCTACAAACAGATATCCAAGAATACTGGCACTAACAGACAACAGCACGTGCACAGATGGAAAATGCAAGTGTAGACATCATAGCTTACACGATCATCCCTCAGGTATCAGTAGGAAACTGTCTGTTTTCGATTTTCCTTTTGGTTTTAGGCCAGTGTTTAAAGATTTTTGTGATTTTTTTTTCCTTTTCTGAATCACTTCTTTTATAAAACATAGCTGGTATAATCATGAACTGCACCAGAACTTCATGGGCACTGTTTCTATCATCTACAACATCATAAATATGCTATTTCTGAAATAGCATATATGAACATTTCCACATAAAATTTCCATTTCATTAGGATTTCAGAGCAATGATGTCCACCCAATCCAAAGCTGATGACACTGGATCATATTTATGGCCAAGTGTTGCATTCCCATGGCCACTCCAGGTCACATAGCTACACAACACAATTTGTAAGTTGCAATAACAGTTTATAGCTCTACCTATCTGATCTCCAGATCCACATCTTTTGCCAAACAGAATTTCACAATTTCAAAGAAAGTAATTTGCACTAAAATTGAATAAAAACATCCTGTGCCAGTGACCCACGTCTCCATCACAATACACAATCGTGTTTCCAAACACAGAGACAAAACAGATAATCAACCAGTGCCAATCACAAATCTCCAGAGACTGTGCCACAACAAACCGTAACCGAGACATCAGGAAGGATTTACTGCCAATCATTTGACTCGACCACACGATGGATGATTTTCACGCATCTACACTTTGATTATCAGTTTAGATAGAAGGGAGAAGTGCAAATGAGGGGACATTAGATCAAAATAATGAGTTGAAAAACACAGCCACTCATTATTTTGGCCCTGCTTTGAATCAGGTTAGGGTCCCAGTATACATTACCTTGGCAAAACCCAGCGTAAACCCTGATAAGATGAAATTATTATTAATAATAATCATAATTATTTATTTATTTGTTTATTTTTCAACAGATGTCTGGATGGTATAAATATATTCATTATTTCTCAGAGTTAAGGAGCAATAGTTATATTTGTAATAATTTACCTTAATGCTTTACAGAATCTGGAACCGGTCATTATGTGGTTTGAACGACAGGTAGAATAAAAAGCTACTTCTAGCTCCTCCTTATTCACAGAGGGTTGTCACGGCAGGGACACATATTTCATTTGGCCGTTTTTTAAGCCGGATGCACTTCCTGATGGAACCCAAAACAGATACATCACGTTTGTATCTAAAAACACCTGTCTACAAATCAAAGAACAACCGCTTGTGATCACACAACAAATCGTAACCGAGACATCAGGGAGGTTTACTGACAATCACTTGACTCGACCACACGATGGATGATTTTCACGCAAGCCGCGCCAAACACTGCTTCTTACATATCTGCACTACGGATCTGTGCGAAAAATAATCATAAATAATAAATGACCCAGAGGGTACAAAATGTTTTTACAGCACAGAACATCTAAGGATTAGTCAGGACGTGTCAGCTCATTGATTCTTAGATGTCCTGGGATGCATTTGGTTTCACATAAACGACCACCATGACACATAATGGCAGTGAGTAGTGTTGAATTTGGAGGAATTAAATCATCCCAGCGAGTACAAGTCTGTATCTGACTGAAAAAAGAAATGAAATAAATACAAATGCCACACATTTTCTTAACTGTTCATTTGATTACAGTCTTGGGGAGGCTACAGTCTAAAGACTCAGAAAGCTTTGAAGCAGGTGAAGAGGCTAAAAAACACAAGCGCACGCTGCATGCAGTCAAATTAAAATCTTGGAGGCCAAAAATACACACGCCTTAACAGATTTTAGCCTCTTTAATGCAATTGAAAAATGTCATACAGTGGGGCAAAAAAGTATTTAGTCAGCCACCGATTGTGCAAGTTCCCCCACTTAAAATGATGACAGAGGTCAGCAATTTGCACCAGAGGTACACTTCAACTGTGAGAGACAGAATGTGAAAAAAAAATCCATGAATTCACATGGTAGGATTTGTAAAGAATTTATTTGTAAATCAGGGTGGAAAATAAGTATTTGGTCAATAACAAAAATACAACTCAATACTTTGTAACATAACCTTTGTTGGCAATAACAGAGGTCAAACGTTTACTATAGGTCTTTACCAGGTTTGCACACACAGTAGCTGGTATTTTGGCCCATTCCTCCATGCAGATCTTCTCGAGAGCAGTGATGTTTTGGGGCTGTCGCCGAGCAACACGGACTTTCAACTCCCGCCACAGATTTTCTATGGGGTTGAGGTCTGGAGACTGGCTAGGCCACTCCAGGACTTTCAAATGCTTCTTACGGAGCCACTCCTTTGTTGCCCGGGCGGTGTGTTTTGGATCATTGTCATGTTGGAAGACCCAGCCTCGTTTCATCTTCAAAGTTCTCACTGATGGAAGGAGGTTTTGGCTCAAAATCTCACGATACATGGCCCCATTCATTCTGTCCTTAACACGGATCAGTCGTCCTGTCCCCTTGGCAGAAAAACAGCCCCATAGCATGATGTTTCCACCCCCATGCTTCACAGTAGGTATGGTGTTCTTGGGATGCAACTCAGTATTCTTCTTCCTCCAAACACGACGAGTTGAGTTTATACCAAAAAGTTCTACTTTGGTTTCATCTGACCACATGACATTCTCCCAATCCTCTGCTGTATCATCCATGTGCTCTCTGGCAAACTTCAGACGGGCCTGGACATGCACTGGCTTCAGCAAGGAACACGTCTGGCACTGTGGGATTTGATTCCCTGCCGTTGTAGTGTGTTACTGATGGTGACCTTTGTTACTTTGGTCCCAGCTCTCTGCAGGTCATTCACCAGGTCCCCCCGTGTGGTTCTGGGATCTTTGCTCACCGTTCTCATGATCATTTTGACCCCACGGGATGAGATCTTGCGTGGAGCCCCAGATCGAGGGAGATTATCAGTGGTCTTGTATGTCTTCCATTTTCTGATGATTGCTCCCACAGTTGATTTTTTCACACCAAGCTGCTTGCCTATTGTAGATTCACTCTTCCCAGTCTGGTGCAGGTCTACAATACTTTTCCTGGTGTCCTTCGAAAGCTCTTTGGTCTTGGCCATGGCGGAGTTTGGAGTCTGACTGTTTGAGGCTGTGGACAGGTGTCTTTTATACAGATGATGAGTTCAAACAGGTGCCATTCATACAGGTAACGAGTGGGGGACAGAAAAGCTTCTTACAGAAGACGTTACAGGTCTGTGAGAGCCAGAGATTTTCCTTGTTTGAGGTGACCAAATACTTATTTTCCACCCTAATTTACAAATAAATTCTTTACAAATCCTACCATGTGGATTCATGGATTTTTTTTTCACATTCTGTCTCTCACAGTTGAAGTGTACCTCTGGTGCAAATTACTGACCTCTGTCATCATTTTAAGTGGGGGAACTTGCACAATCGGTGGCTGACTAAATACTTTTTTGCCCCACTGTATATCATAATGTATTTCTACATATACATGGCTTATTTAAGCATGAACAATATAATGAGTAACTTAAATTCCTGGCCACTTTTTAAGGCCTAATTTGTCAACAAAAAAAGAAGTTGAGACTGAGATATCTTCAAATGTGTTTGATCGCATAATGTTTTTCATCCTTCTGCTCTGAGATGTCAGGGGCTGCAACTTAGACTCTACAAACCAATTATGTTAGTAATTGTATCAAAAGAAAACCCTCCAACATCTATGGTGCAAACCTGTGCCATAGATATCTCAGCCCCTTTACACAACATGTACCACTGTGAGATAAGAAAACGACCCTGGAGACAGATTATGTCTGAGAAAATCTTTTCAGGGAAGATGGACAGGTGGAGCCAACCTGGTGGTCTTCAGCCTGGATGCTTTACGAGACACTCTGAATCACAAAGACTTTGGTCTGGGCATGAAAAGTGCATGTTTAGATGCATGTACCTCTGTGTTTATTGTCACACAGGTGTTTTGAGTCTTTATATATTTATATGCTGGGTTTTCATGCTTTTTCAGGCCACACATGTACACCTTTATCTGTGTGTTTTGGGTGTCAGGGTCTCGACACTTTAAGCTTCTGCTTTTTGTACCTTCAAGATCTGAGGCCTTAACCCATCCTATGCACACACAGCATGCACACAGACACACACACCACAGAGGGTGTACAGGAGTCAAACAGCAGCCCTGGGTGTCATCTATCACCTCTCAGAGTTCAAAGTCCAGCAGGACAATGGAGCTCAATTAGGAGCTTACAGGGGGATCTGGGCCTTTTGCTGCCAGGTTAACAAATACTGACAGGGGAGCACACTCGAAATCTCTCTGTGCCTGTATTTCTTTCATTTAATGCCTGCCTTTCTGTCTGCTTTCTATTATATGTAAAATCGACATTGTTTAACAGGAAATAAAGGCTGTTAGACGACTTCCACAGACTGTACAAGGATGACTGTACAAGATTGACAAGGATGAAGAGTCTTCACTATTTACCATTATCATCATTTCAAAGTCTATTACCTTATTGTGGAGTGTAAATGAATTTATTTTGAGTTTTAACAAAATAAATTGAGGTAACAAGTGTTTTGGTACTTTTCTTCTATTTTGTATTGATTTGTCGATAAAGCTTCAAAATGACAATAAATATCCAGTTCCCACAGCCCCACATTTGAATACCCATACCCTATAATAGTACATTTTTGAGATACCCCATTTGCAAAACAGAGAAGTGCAGTGAATCCTCATATTTAGGAAGCTCGTAGAAGTTAATACGTTTTTTCTGTCTCACACACACACACACACACGGAGAGAGAGAGAGAGAGAGAGAGAGAGAGAGAGAGAGAAACCTCCTCCACCCATTAAGCACATTGTCCATGGTGTCCCCACTGTCGGCATCCCAATCATTGTGTGCGTCCACTGTAACTGGAGACCAGTCTAGACTGGCTGGCTACTACCTCTAATCCTCAGAAACATTCAGCTGAATCAATTTGAAACCAGAGAGCTGCCGTCACCCCTGTTAGCAGCCCAACAACACAAACACCCATTGTGAGGACAAACATACAAATAACAGACATCTACCAGCAGACAGGTCCTCATAATGCAACACCACGACTAGCCTGATGTACTGGTTTAAGTGGTGGTGGCACAACTAGCCGCAGATATGTTGGTTACTTTAATAAAGCAGCAGTAGCATGGAGTGAAGCAGGGATGTAGTACACATTTAACTGCAAGTTTCAACTAAAGCGCTTTTACCAAACTGATGCTTCACAAAACATGGTTTTAAATGTACTTGAATTTATCCGTTAGGCCATCAATTTAATTGAAAATACACCAGCAGCTGCTGAATTAATAACAGTTCATTGAGTAGTTCTCAAGTTCTAAACATCCACCACACTTTAATTGATCTTTGTGCACGACGAGCTGAAAATCAGTAAGCTAAACTGTATGTGGGGCTTTCAGAAGAAACTGGGAATATATTAACATAAACAAACACATGAGAGGAACTACTGAACAGGTTCTGTTGACTTATGGGCCACAATGATGCGGTCAGGGTTTATACAAAAATGTCTGTGGCACTCAGGAATGTGGTGTGGAAGAACCGGGCAGATTGTACTATGTCGGATACTTGTAACAAATGATTTTGTCTCTTCAAAGCAGAATGTAATAATGAGATGCAATGAGCAGCAGAATGGGACAAAAATGTTGATGAGCAGAGACACATGGTGACGAGGCGACAGGTGACCAGAGAAAATGTCGGCGATGGCCACATCTGTAGACCTCAGATCATCTTTACGTCCACGCTCTGGCTCATTCCACAGCGTGACACTGAGGGATGATTGTGAAATGACACTCCCTCACAGCCATATAACTAACACATGTCATTTGTCTTTAGATTTTTTTTCGGGGGGAAGATCATTTATGTGTAACCAAACCTCTGAGCAACATGCTGAAATACCTAGAAAAGGAAGACTTTGAAGGTGAATAAGTAAAATGACAACATGTCTTCTATTGTTTTTTTAAAAAAAAACCTACGCAGTGCATTGTCCATCTTAAACAGTAGTGATCCTATCACAACTCTGATAATTCTGATACCATCTTTTTTCCAGAAGTTTAACTTTCAAGGTCTTTAAAATAGGCCGGTAACCAAATGGGTTTAAAGGTCTTCAAAAGTGGTGCAGAGATTAGCACTGTTGCCTCACAGCCTAAAAGCCTGGGTTTGAATCCTCTGTGTGGAGTGTGCATGTTCTCCCTCAGACTATGGATTTTCTCGAGGCACTCTGGTTTCCTCCCACAGTTCAAAGACATGCCTATTTGGTTAACTGATGATTCTGGCTGTTCACAGGTATAAATGTGTGTTTTAAAGTGTTAGCCCTGCAACAGAACGGCAATCCAACCAGAGTATACCTTGTTTTTCATTCTGTGACAACTGGCATAGGCTCCAGCTCCCAACAGTCCAGTGCTCCCAACTATTGCATGAGCATAAGAAAATTGATGGATGGCCTTTAATACATAGGTCTAATCTGGAAAATGCTTCTTTCCAGGGAAGATCTCCTTTTTTGCATAAAAATGATTATAAACCATAATTAATTACATTAGAACATTTAAAATGCTGAACACAGATAAAGGTAACAGTAGAGTTAATTAAATATCATCACCATCTTGGTCATTTTTGTCACTACTTTTTTGAGGGTTAAAAGGTTTTCAGATGAAGTTCAAGTTTTGGCAAAAGAGCATTAAACTCATTAAATTTTCTCAACACAACTGCACAGACATTGCTTCACTTGACCCCGTCCCCCAAGTAACCGTAGAGGAATACTCCAAAATTTCTACTAAACTCAATAAAGAATCAGGACTCAGAAACACATCGAGTGCACTGTGCAAATCATTCATGCACTAGCATCATACAGTAATCAGACCCTTATTTTCCATTACAAACCTCAATAAAGTTCCATTTAATGTCTCAAAATGTTAAGCTCTGTTCAGACCAAATGCACAGGAAAGTTTCATGTTAAAACAGAGAGCTTATTAATGCACTCAGTCACTCTCAGTCATGGTTAAAAGAAACCATTGTTGCATTAGAAGTGGAAAGCACTAACTTGTTGACCATTTCAACCGCTCTGCCTCAAGTGAGTAGAAATAAACAGTAGATGAAGACGCACAATGGAACGACTCCTTGGCCAGTAATTGTGTAGAGTCATATTTAAATTGGGATTAGAAATTAAATAAGTGAAGCAGAGAAAACAAAGTCATTCTATTTCCTTATTGGTTCTGAATGGACAAAAGTGATAAATCCCATGGCCAACAGATGCCTTTGTGATTTGAAGGTAAACATAGAGTACGCCATTTGCTCTAACAACTGATGCCGGAGTACTGTGTCAACAATATTTTTCTAAAATCCCTTACCATGATCCGCACAGTCTACGAAGTCATATGTTATTCTGAGATTGTTCCTGAATCATTTTAAAAGCTTTAACAGGTTAAAATGAACAATTTTAAAAACAGAAACAAGTAAAATGTAGCAAAAATCACATTCATGTTTCCTATTGCCAAATCACGCCATTTTTTTTGTGCAAACCCACCTGCTCTGCAGAGCCGGTAGCAGACATTATAATATCCCGCATCAGCCAGAATACAGTTGGCTTAGTAAAATGATCCTATGGTTTTGTTTGCGAAATGTCTATTTGTTACCAGGCGTAATGTAAACAAACACTGCGGACAGACAGAGAAAGTTTTGTGCTGTGACAAAACCGGCCTGCGTGGAAACCACATCGTCGATCAAATCAAGAGCTCCGGGGCACAAAACCATGTTATATTTCTGAACTGCTTCCAACAAGGAAAGACAAAATTGTTTGATTTTTTAAATCTGATGATGTTTTCCTTCCCAGGAGCGACAAGCAACGCTAACTTTAGTGCTTCTCGCTGCTCACCTAGTGAGAGAGGATCACATTAATGGTGTAAATGGGCGCATGCTACACTGAGTTCGACTTCCCTCTTCTGATGGCCTCTGAGGATTGAGTTGTGTTTATACTATGACACCCTCCCATTTACCCCTCTCGTGTCTGCCAGCGATCCCAGCATACTTTAGCCGAGGACAGCTTGTTTTTCACTGTATAATCTGGGCCAGCAGCGTGACTCCATCTCTCTCTGTGAGGGGAGATGAAAGCGATGAAAGCGTCTGGGTCAGACGTGTATATTTGACTGAGGGGGCAACCACTCAAAGCTGGTCAAGATAAACCAACACTGCCTTTCCTCCCACCCTCTGTCCTCTCTCTTTCAGCCCTCTAACCATCAATTCATCCTTTTCTCATTTCCTCAGACTTGCTCACCCCACCCGTCACCACACCGCACGCTCTCACTATCACTCTAATGAGAAGAAGCTGGGAAATTATGAGTGGCTTCAATTACGGATAAAACGATTTCTGTCTTTAAATTCAGTCTTCATAAACCCCTGTAAAATGTTCAGCTTTCTGCTGAAGGACACGATTCAAAATCCAGGATTAAAAATGGAGCATTATATGCAAAAGAAATGTAGACACATCTTCATGTTACTAGAGGAATCAAGATCAGGTGAGACCCTGTATTCAGAGGGCTGCCATTGAAAAATGCTCATAGATGCCTAACTGCTGACCCAAAAAAGGCAGAGAGTATGTGATGAATAGGGACGACATTTAGGCTTCTCTTCTACTCACAAGGGGGTCACTACATTTTTATTCTGGATACCCTTCCCAACACAACTCCAAAGGGATTTGTGTATCTTCCCAGGATCAAACAGGGATCTTTCACTCATTAGGCAAATGGATAAACCACTACACTGTGGAGCCACTATATGAGGAAAAGGGTTGTTTTTTTTTAAGTGCTTTGAAGTCAGTTGCTAATACTGGTGTTCCACTTCATCTACATGTTACATAGGAAATAGCAGTTGCTGAGGTAAACTCCCTCACAGCTGCTACAGTAACCCATTTGGTGACAACAGTACAATAGTTTGTCTGTCCACAGACCAACTGAGTTCACACTGAATCTCTCTGCAAGAAGAAGTGGGCATATATATATATATATATATATATATATATATATATATGTGTGTGTATAAAAAAAAACACCCAGCACGCCCCTGCGGGCGGTTTATCCTTCAAGCTCGGGTCCTCTACCAGAGGCCTGGGAGCTTGAGGGTCCTGCGCAGTAAGTATCTTAGCTGTTCCCAGGACTGAGCTCTTCTGGACAGAGATCTCCGATGTTATTCCCGGGATCTGCTGGAGCCACTCGCCTAGCTTGGGAGTCACCGCACCTAGTGCTCCGATTACCACGGGGACCACCGTTACCTTCACCCTCCACATCCTCTCGAGCTCTTCTCTGAGCCCTTGGTATTTCTCCAGCTTCTCGTGTTCCTTCTTCCTGATATTGCTGTCATTCGGAACCGCTACATCGATCACTACGGCCGTCTTCTTCTGTTTGTCTACCACCACTATGTCCGGTTGGTTAGCCACCACCATTTTGTCCGTCTGTATCTGGAAGTCCCACAGGATCTTAGCTCGGTCATTCTCCACCACCCTTGGGGGCATCTCCCATTTTGACTTCGGGACTTCCAGGTTATACTTGGCACAGATGTTCCTGTACACTATGCCGGCCACTTGGTTATGGCGTTCCATGTATGCCTTGCCTGCTAGCATCTTGCACCCTGCTGTTATGTGCTGGATTGTCTCTGGGGCATCTTTACACAGCCTGCACCTGGGGTCTTGCCTGGTGTGATAGACCCCAGCCTCTATGGATCTTGTGCTCAGAGCTTGTTCTTGTGCTGCCATGATTAGTGCCTCTGTGCTGTCTTTCAGTCCAGCTTTGTCCAGGATTTCTGGATATCAGCCACCTCCTCTATCTGCCGGTGGTACATACCGTGCAGGGGCCTGTCCTTCCATGATGGTTCCTCATCTCCCTCCTCTTTCTTGGGTTTCTGCTGCCTGAGGTATTCACTGAGCACTCGGTCAGTTGGGGCCATCTTCCCAATGTATTCTTGGATGTTCGTTGTCTCATCCTGGACTGTGGTGCTGACACTCACCAGTCCCCGGCCCCCTTCCTTCCACTTAGCGTACAGCCTCAGGGTGCTGGACTTGGGGTGAAACCCTCCATGCATGGTAAGGAGCTTTCTTGTCTTTATGTCAGTGGCTTCTATCTCCTCCTTTGGCCAGCCTATTACCCCAGCAGGGTACCTGATCACGGGCAGGGCGTACGTGTTGATGGCCCGGATCTTGTTCTTACCATTCAGCTGACTCTTCAGGACTTGCCTGACCCTCTGCAGGTACTTGGTGGTTGCAGCTTTTCTAGCGGCCTCTTCATGGTTCCCATTCACCTGCGGGATCCCCAGGTACTTGTAACTGTCCTCTATGTCTGCAATGTTGCCTTCTGGTAGTTCAATCCCCTCAGTTCTGACTACCTTCCCTCTCTTTGTTACCATCCGACTACACTTCTCCAGTCCGAACGACATTCCAATGTCATTGCTGTATAGCCTGGTAGTGTGGATCAGTGAATCGATGTCTCGTTCACTCTTGGCATACAGCTTGATGTCATCCATGTACAGGAGGTGGCTGACAACTGCTCCGTTCTGTAGTCGGTATCCGTAGCCAGTCTTGTTAATGATCTCACTGAGGGGGTTCAGGCCTATGCAGAACAGCAGTGGGGACAGAGCATCTCCTTGGTAGATCCCGCACTTGATGGTGACTTGTGCTATGGGCTTGGAGTTGGCCTCTAGTGTTGTACGCCACATCCCCATTGAGTTCCTGATGAAGGCTCTTAGGGTCCCATTGATCTTGTATAATTCTAAGCATTCCAGTATCCAGTTGTGGGGCATTGAGTCATAGGCCTTCTTGTAATCAATCCAGGCAGTGCACAGGTTGGTCAGTCTGGTCTTGCAGTCTCAGCTGACTGTTCTGTCTACCAGTAGCTGGTGTTTTGCGCCTCTGGTATTCTTGCCAATCCCTTTCTGTGTCCCGCTCATGTATTGACCCATGTGCCTGTTCATCTTAGCCGATATGATGCCTGACAGGAGCTTCCATGTAGTACTGAGGCAGGTTATTGGTCGGTAGTTGGAGGGGACCGGTCCCTTCTTGGGGATCAGGACCGTCCGACCTTCGGTTAGCCATTCCGGGTGTCTCTCGTTAACTAGCAGCTGGTTCATGCCAGACGCTCGTGGAGTGCAGTCAGCTTCTTTAGCCAGTAGGGCCCTGGTGCTGTCCAACTCTTCATACTGGAGACCCTTTCTTGGATATCTGCCACTGTCCTCAGGGAGGTCGCTGTGGTCTGCCCTCAGATCCACTAGCCACTGAGCATTGCCGTTATGGGTTGTGTCCTTCTCCCATATGCTCTTCCAGTATTGCTCCGTCTCCAGCCTTGGTGGTGCTGTTCTCTTATTATTATTGTTCCCTTGCCACTGAGAGTACACCTTTGCTGGTTCTGTGGAGAACAGCTGGTTTATTCTCCTGCCTTCTATCTCTCTGGTGTACCTCCTCAAGCGGCTGCCCAAGGCTATGAGTCTTTGCTTGGCAGTTTCCAAGGCCTCAGGTAAGGACAGCTTGCTGTATTTCTTATTATTCATGTAGCCCCTTCCGCCGGGGTTACTTGCGTAGTAGCATTCCAACAACGCCCTGTTTTCGTCTCTTGCCCACCGATGCCTTCTTGTTCCAGTAGCCCACTTTTCGTCAGGGTGCCCTGGTTCCTCAACACCTGACGCGGACCTTGTTGATCTGGGCGACGTCCGAGCCAGCATGCCTTCATATTTACAAACACATAAGTTAAGAAGAACAAGCTGATAAGAGATGATCGACACCGTGTCACACTACACTGTATCTGTCTGTGTGTGGCGTGAGTGTTGTTGTATTTGCATCTGTATTAATCAGCAGATGCCTCATATTCCTGTACGCCCAGTGCTACCATAACACAAAACAGACCGTTGCAGTTAGTTTCATAAACACTGAACAGAAGAATAAAGAGGACTCTGTGTCTCTATCCCCAACCTCTTCAGCGCCCCCTGCACAACGCGATCTCATGACTTTGAAGCTAAAGACAAATAAACAATCTATTTAGAAAACAGCACCAGCACCACTTACTGTATAAATTGAGCATAATGAGCATAAGCCATGACAACCTGCAGGCAGAAATGGATCACCATCAGTCAGGATGTGGCTCAGAAGCTGATAAACAGCAAGGGTAAACACTGACTCTTTTGTTCCTCACTATATCATTGAAACATGTAAAACTGAACCTGAAGTGTTTCAGTGTATGAAACACAAGATTTGTCCCACTGCTAAAACTTTTGGCCATGACTCTGCCATCAACATCTTTATCATGGTTAGACGTGGTGAGCAAAATAAAATCAGCAAGATGAGTAATTTTCATAATTTCATCATATGGAAAGTTTTGCAGTGACTCCCAGCCATTCACCAAGTGACGTGTTCTCTCATAATACTCTCTTACTATATATACATATATATATATATATAAAAGATTGGAGTGTATACACACATACAGCAGAGGTCTGGGTCAAACACAGTTAAAGAGAACAAGCTGATAAGAGATGATCGACACCCTGTCACACTACACTGTATCTGTCTGTGTGTGGTGTGTGTGTTGCTGCATTTGCATCTGTATTATTTAGCAGATACCTCATATATCTGTGGCCTGGTGTTACCATAACACAAAACAGACCGTTGCAGTTAGTTTCCTAAACACTGAACAGAAGAATAAAGAGGACTCTGTGTCGCTATCCCCCAACCTCTTCAACTCCCCCTGCACAACGTGATTTCTGAAAGGCTTTTAAGCTATAAAGACAAATAAACAATCTATTTAGAAACAGCAGCACCACTTACTGTATAAATTGAGAATAATGAGCATAGCCTATGACAACCAAGCTAAAAACCTTTAAGCAGCTACATTGCTTCTGACTGAAAGTATTTGGCTTTTTAAGAATTGATCACACATTCTCAGTCACATTAAGATCTGGGGAGTTTCCATGAATCCAAAATGCTGATTTGTTGATCTCCGAGCCACTTATCACTTTTCCCTTGTCACATGGTGTTGCATCATGCTGGAAAATGCACATAGTCACCAAATTGCTCCCAGATCATCGAAAAAGTTGGTCTTTGATGAAATTTGTGTTGGTTGGACCTGAAACAAGAGAAACCCCCAGAACTCACAAACTGTGATTAACTTGGAGTACGGGTAAGGCAAATATGGATCGCCATCAGTCAAGATGTGGCTCAAAAGCTGATATCCAGCAAAGGTCAACGCTGTAAATACTGACTCTTTTGTTCCTCACAAAATCATAGAAACGTAAAAAAATCTTCAGAATTAAACCTGAAGTGGTGCAACGTCTGAAACACAAGATTTTTGCCAGTACTTTTGGCCATGACTCTTCTTTTCATGATTAGACATGTGGTGGGTAAAATAAACTGCAAACCAGCAAGACGAGCACATTTCATCATCACAGGCTATATGCAAATTTTTGTGTGGACGCCCGCATGCATTTCAGCTTGTCATGACTCGGAGACTTGGGTGCAGCAAATTGAGTAGAAGGGCATTAATTGTACACGAACGAAGTGCAAGCATCATCACTCTAACCTGTTCACAAAGAAAGCACATGGGCTGATGCAGCGGTGTAATGTTTACTGAATGAAAAAGGCTGAATATGTTTAATTTCTCAGGTATTTAGATTAACAACTTAATACCTAGTGTATCATATTTGATACACTGTCTGGGGTTTTTTTTTTATTTGTCAGAAGAATCAATAAACATCCTCACTTTCTGGCAATTATTTCATGGTTCAGGTTTTAAAGAGTTACTGCAATCCACTGTAGTCCAATATTTGCTATATATTTAGTTCCAGATATTTCACTGAAATTGTGACGCAACACTTCAGCCAACAAACACATTAGAGCCTTGCCACAAATTTCCAAGCCTTTGCATAACATGATGAGACATAAACATAGCAAAAGGACCAATGAGAGTCAGTGGGAGAAAGAGTGTGAGCGACCAAAAGGAGGGGTAATCAGAAGAGCTTCAGACCCAAAGAATCCAAAGAGAGGTGCCCCCCCAATCATGCACCAAGCCGACCTCGGCGGGAAATTGCACTGTTTATAATTAATGCTCAATTAAATTTGACATGGTCGCCCCAAAGCCTCTGTAAGGTAACAGATTAGTCTGCACAGCTGGTCCACATTGGCTGTGCTGCAGCAGACTCTAGAGTTACCATGTTAAGGTACATTCCCTTCCTCAATGATAGTATTTATGAGATTTGTTTCATCTCTCTCAGCCAGAGAGAGAGAGAGAGACGGTAACTTCACCATTTGATTATAGCAGAGCAACCACTGACACTTTGTTAGCACACACGCAAACACACACAGGAGGAAATAATCTAGGGAATCCTTCTGCACGTGTGTGTATTAACTTCTTATTAACAACACATGTTATCTGAGGGGAGAAACAATATGTTGACAGTGAAATGCAGCGATGCGAAATCTGTGCTGTTATGCCTTCTGTCTGTGTCACTATGTGCAGATATTTATTTAACAAGGGCTTCGTCCATGTCTAACAAGGTTAGATGTGCTGCTAGGAGGTGGTAAAAGCTCTGGTCTTCTCTCGCAATGTTTGCCGTGCAATTAGGTGAGCAAACAGACGAGACTGATTTGTTTGTTGGATACAAAGATAATAAAGAGAAGAAACTTTTTTTAATGGAGTCTTTAGCTAATGAATTTTGAGCATCAGTATTGTGTACTAATCATTCATCTGCTCCACTTTGCTGTTACATGGTAGCATTTCAGGAATTATCTTTGAGAAACCATCTAGATCACTGTGAAAGAGTTGAGCTTTTACAGGAGATAGGCCAATAGTTAATACACCACATATTCACCAGATAATGATAAAATCCTTTTTCAATGTTTTAGTGTCAAATTTGAATTTTGACCAAAAGCCTGGGGTTCAAATCAGGCCTGGAACTATTTTTAAGTTGGGTTTTTTCTCGTTGTTCGGTTATGTTTCAGAAACAAAGCCACTGGGAAAGATTATGTTTTGGGTTCAAACAGGCAGTTTTACAATAGCAAACACATGTTGGAAAGCTGTTTTAACAGGTTTCCACCATGAAAAATTTTACACAATCTAAAGGTGAAAACTGGAGGTGTAACTAGAGCTCACATGTAACTATGAGCAATTATATGCTGCTTGCACATCACCTGTGATGTCATTATTTGTAGAAAGTTGGGTTCAAGTTTATTAGTATCTGTTTTAGTATCATTGAGGAAATACAAGAGTAAAAAAGTAAAGTAAAAGTGAAATAAAAACAAACAAACGATGAGCATAATGTTTATCTGATATTTAATCTGTAATAAAAATAAAAAAAATCTGGGATTATTAATCCTAACCATATCTCTTTTCAGATCTATATCTATTTCCTGGAAAGGGAAATAGAACCTAAACTAAATTCTTTTCTTTGTTTACCCCATTTCTTTTTTTAAAAGAACCAAAAAAAATCTTTATTATAATATATGAAAATTTGTCTCATAGTAAAAAAATGTCATAACAGAAATGGTTTTACAAGCAGCTGATCTAAACATTCTTATATAAATGTCGCACATTTGGTGTTTGGTTTGACCTAAAAAGCCAAAACATTAACCCCTCATTGTCACTCATTCTCAAACAGCTTGCCTTCACCTGTGACATTCCTGCTCGTAGTTTTATATGCATACCTGTGTGAGTTCTGTTTGTCGAGCGGTCTTTGGTGTTGTTGACTCTTAGTCAATGTTTACCTCCCCTGCGTTGTGTTGCGACAGGAACTGCAGTGGACACACAGGAGGCCATCGTGATAAACACCTCGGCTGTTAATTTGGGGTTGGGATCTGTGGTAATCGATACTAAGCATTTGTTCACTCGCTGGGTTTGTGTCAGAGGAGAATTTGCATGTGCTGGTTATTGATCAATGTAATGACCTACATGCCAGGAAAAGAGGCCTTTAATCTGTGATCTGTCATGAAAAAACGTGGTTTTGTTTGGAGGTTTATTACATGAAGATCTTTGCTGCTGATACCTCGTGTATGCAGGTGTGTTTGACTCCCCGTTGATGTCTTCTGTCATTAAAGCAGAAAGTGCAACCTGCTCTAATGTTTGGATAGTGATGATGTTCAGTTTGTTTTGTCATGAGAGATACAAAAAACCCTGCATGATCTAAACCGGCAACGAGAGATCAAAGGTTAAATTAAGTTGCGGCTTTGCAACCTGCTAACACGACAGGATCAGTTACCTGTTCATTTTATAGCAACCCTTAAAGGAAAGACAACTACATCTTAGCTGTGAGAATACAGAGAATTTTGGGGATTTGAAATATTGTGCTGCTCTTTTTTTAAATACAATCGAGCCATTTCAAATCTTATAATTATACATTATACCACAGGATTGTTTTCATACTGACGTCACTCTTTGTTGCTTTAGTCAACTCATAACTCTCATAAATCTGAGCAATATGTTGCATGACGGTTCTTGACTTCATTGACCAAACATTTAAAAAGTATGGATAACAGAAAACATTAAACACGGCTCCTTCTGATCGAGGCCAAAAATACATACGAATACAAAGGTTAAAGTTCATATCAGTTGTTTTGTTTCTGGTAGCGTTTGTGTGCGTGTGTGTCATCATTCTGTTGATAGCTCAAAAAGTTTTGAATGAATAATATAATATAAAACTTTGCAGGGAGTGGGGTCATGTTAATTAATTGAAATATGGCTCGAGCCACCGAGGTCATCAAGCTCAACTTGACGATTTATTGGTTGAAAATTGACAAAAAGGCTAATAGCTTAAAAACTGTGATTCTTATAAGTGCGCTATGAATTGTCAACACATTAAAAGTATTGAATTAAGTATAAAGAATTCAAATATCATGTCACAGCTGACCTCTGATCTCTCCTTTAAGGTCAACAGATTTACCTGAAGGATAATCGAGCTATTTAAACTGTTTCTTATTGCCATTGCTTGAATTGACAACATGTAGGTATATGGGGATATACAGGGATTCTAAATACCTCATTACGTTGGACCTCTGACCTCTTCTTCAAGGTCAAACAAGGTCAAGCTTTCATTAAATTTTTTTTAGAATTATAATTTTTTTTTGTATTTGTAACATTTAGGAAATGATACTGGTGTGTGGGGATTCTAAATATCACATTTATGTTCAAATATCATGCCACAGTTGACCTCTGACCTCACTTTTACATCTGCATTTCTTTAAAGTTGACCCCAAAATGTGTTGTTGCTTTTAAAGTATTTTCAAGAGAATGAGCTACCTAGTTAGTTAGAAATATACTGTAGTATATTATAATTATATAATAAACTCAAGCTTTATGTCTAGTTATTTACAAATCAATACCGATAATCCGCATTACCTACGCTTACACAATGTTTGTGCAATCAAAGGAAACCTCTGTCATGTTACACTTTTCTGATTTGTACTGCAATACAAATTTCTTTATGTGCATTTAAAAAGAACAAAGAGTACCAAGCCTTTAAACTATGAGTGATATTTAACCATAAATTCATAGAGCACTTTAGCCTATAAACCCAAAGCACTTTAGACCAAGACACAAGTCATGGTGTTTTTATACATCTGGATGAAATACTTTTATATGTTTTACTATTATGAACTGTTTATGGAGATTACCATAGAACAATAAAATAAGAATAACAGTGTAATAACAACCAAACAGCTTATAGTATTATTTGCTAAAGGTTACACTTTTTATAACACATTACAGTATTTTTACTGTGGCTATAAAAGTTAAAGGATGGCAACACTAGTTTTCATTGTCAGTGTTTTACTGTCATTTAACAGGGACATTTGTTATGGTGTACTTACACACATCTACATTTTTATGGTGTAGTATTTTATTATGTTTACAATTGGGCATTAAAAATCATAACATTTCAAAAACAACTATGTCACTGTGGAAATGAAATGCAACATAATGAGTAAAAAGTTTTACTAAACATCTAAAAAACAAATGGGGTTTGTGTGCGTGCGTGCGTGTGTCTGTGTGTGTCCTCAGATCCCTTGTTAAATAATTGTCTTTTGACTGAAAAAGTGACTTATCTTGCCAATAAAACGATACATTATGTTACATTTGTTATCAATGAAAAATGGTTGACACACAAAAAAAGTCTTCTAGTCTAATTAGAAAATAAAGATAATAAAATCTATGAAAAGTTTTACGATTGATAGCTCTAATTGTACTATTTGTCTTCATATGTGTGTACAATTATACTACATGGTTAAATAATGTACACAGACTAAGTTAACAAATCCCAGAGGCCCGGGTTGACATTACCTCAATATTTTGCTCATGCGTCACAGCTTTTGCTGTGAAAGTCAGGTCAAACTGGTCCGTCTGTCAGTCGGACTGCTGTTTTTCCATCCATAACCTGCCCAAGGTGTTAAAATGAAACTGACACATGTGACATGTAAGTATGATGTTTGGCGTCAGTGGGAGGCATGGCTCCGGGGCGTCCGGCTTGTGCGCTGCCTAAAAACTTAGACAGGAGCTCAAGTTATGCCTCATCGTTTGGGACAAGTGTGTGTTAGAAAATCTGCATGTCTGTGCGGTGCAATAAAGTAAAATATGTTTCTTCTAATGAGTATTTAAGGCCTTAAAGCTAGTGTGTCAATCTTGAAGATATGATCTGTGTTTAACGGTCTGTAAGCGACTTGTTTCACTATCTAGAGTCAATGTTACTGACGCTGATGACATGATTACTGATGTCAAGCAGAAAATTTTTTATCATGTTTACTCATTTACCCCAGTGCTTTCAAATGCACAATATCTGCTTTTAAGACACAAACATAATGTACAGCTGAGGAAGGAAATTTTAATTGTTGTTCATTGAATTTTATCAATAAAATTTTTTAAACTAATGTTAGAGCACAGATTGCCAACCTTTACTATCAAAAGAGTCAAAATATATTTTTGGAGCTGCAAAACATATTTAGGCCTTATAATAAGTAGGTCAGTTAAGTAGGTAAATAACAATTAGCCTTTAATGAACTAGTTTGCAGTGGGCTATTTATGATTATTTGAGACTTTATTTGGTAAAATGACATAAAGTCAACAACAAGAACAATTGTAAAGTGGTGTGAAAACATATTATAGTGTGCTGTCCTTCTTTGACAAGCTATAAAGTTATGTGAAATTAGACAGTCATAGTTAGGGGAACTCAGGATTAGCCATTGCCAGCTATATGTATAAATCCAGGCTAGGTACAACAGTTGAGGTTCATCAAAATTAAGAGGATAAGATGTCAGGTGGTAAGAAAGGGTGAAAACATTTGTTCGATGATCTGAAATACGTAAGATCCGGGGCAAATACTTTTTCACAGCTCTGCAACTGCACAGAGTCATGTGAAACTGTATTTGTTGACACAATGCTATGTGTCATCAATGACAGACATACAAAGAACAGCATTAAAATAGTTACCCCAAGCACACAGCTCTGGCTACAACCACAGCAGCTCCACTCACCTGCTGTTCAAACCTTTATTCGTTAGGGGCAGCCAATCAGAAGAATGTTGGTAGAGGTAGAGGATATGATAAGGGATCATTTCATACAGACGATGAGTTGAGGGGATGGCAGGAATAATAAGGATTATTTTAAATCATGTATCATACAAAGCTACTCAAATGGAAGAGTCCAAGAATAAGGAGCACTGATGCATCTCTTACTGTGGATTATTTAGACACAAACACACAAAAACACATCAATCATGTATTTTGTAACTGTAACTCATTTTATTTCTAAAAAGGGAACTCATCATTAACAAACTTATTTGCTTAACTTCCTTGAACACAACGTTACCAAATCAGTTTGTATCATCGCTGCTTACTGATGGGATACTGCCATGTTGTAGCAGCACATCATGCGTTAAAGATGATGAGATGGCAGATTGTTGTGCAACTCCGCCACTTCCCACTGTTGTCAATGTCTGAGAGGATGGATTTGTGAGTTAGTGTTTTCGAAGGTCTTAGTGAGAGCGGGACTGTTGTCCTTATCTGATCTGCATTTTAGCGTGGAGGAAGCAATCCACTGTCAGCAGCTGCTTGTGTAAACCAGGGGTGAAGCTGAGGAAAAGAGGAAGTGTCAGCTTGTGTGCAGAACAGGCTTAAGAGCATTTTCAATTCACACTGAAAGGTTTCTGCAAAGTTCACCTCCTGATGGCTGAGTTTGCCGCCAAGAGGCCAAATTTCTCTCCCGTGTAATGTTTTCACAGTAAGATAATGCATGCACACAAAAAAGAAGTTTTTCAGTACATAAATATGTTGCTGATTCCCTTTTCAATGTGGTCTAAATGCTTTTGACTCTAAATAACCATAATACACATTTTATCTTTCTTTATTTGACGATTGTGAATCGAATATATTTGGGTTTTTGGAAAATGTACACTAACCACTAAACTTACAGCAACCTGTGGATAGAGACTCAAATAATGAGGTCATAACAGAGATAGGGTGAGGAGCTTGGTCATTTGAAAGGACTTTCAGATCAAAAAGACTCAGTTAAAGTGGTAAAGGCATCTCACTAGGCATCTTGCTGCCTCCTAGGTGATGTTTTCCAGTTAGTATCTTGGTGCCCCCCCCGAAAAGCTGGAGGAAATGGCTGGAGAGTGGGAGGTCTGGGCATCTTTGCTTAGATCTGCCTCAAGGACCCGGATCCAGATACCTGGCAAAAAAGATGGATGGATCATCATATTGGAATTTAAAGGACTTACTGATTAATTGAGATAATAAATTAGATGTTAAAGAATATTAAAAACAACAATAGGTTCAAAGTCAAGATAAACAAAATACCTACTTATGTGGTGGTTTATTTATAATACAGTTAAAGTAAAACCAACATGTCTGATCCTGAGCAGACTTGTTGGCCGCTAAAGAGAGTTTTGTGTATTTAACAAACCCTTTTTATTCATTGTTTCACTTTATTACAAGTCATGAATTTACCAATCATGGTTTCTGGAAAGTACCTAAAAATTACAGTTTACTGTAAATTTGTGTCTTTACCTTAATTGACTGTCTAAACAAGGTTAAAAAAAAAAGAGTCACAAAACAAAAGATTACACTTTTAACTCTTCAGTAGCGCAGATCAAAACTTCACAGACTGAGCCTATATTCGTTCAACTTTAGCCCTGTTTAGAGATCCTTTAGGTGGCATTTGCTCCACAAATAGTTAAATGTTCTCTCTGATCCTCTGTAAATGTGGTCTAAAAGAGCGCAGTAAGCACTTACAGGTCTGTGCATGAGTCCAGAGCTGTGTGAGAAAGTGCTCTTTGTACTGCTGCTGCTGCCGACTGCCAGCTACTCATCACATGTCACTGGTTAGAAGACTGAGAGAGCAGCTATTAAAAGGTTTTGTGCATATTCGGAGATTTCTAATGTTATTCAACTTGTAATTAAAGAGAAAAGGGATTTCTTCAGTGCGTGTATTTGTTTTAGACAGTTTGTATCGCCTTCATTCCTTTGGATTTTTTTATTAATAATGTGCAGTAGCTGAGCAATTTGCCAAGAAGATCTACAAAAAAGCAAAATAACAAAATACACACAATTATTCCAAATTTTACTTAATAAGGCAGAAAACATTCCAGGAGTTTAATGAGGGTAACAATACATCCAACAAAACCAACATGAATTAATTTTATTAACATTTTCTCCAGATTTCTGCATGTTTGATATTATGCTTGATGTATTTAGTGCCTCATTAGTTTGTTATTCAGTAATTTTGTAAGTTTAGCTCGTCTAAACTAAGATATGCAATCAAAAAATTGAATAAATTATATCGCCATTATTCAACAGCCACTGTAGCAGTAATTTAAGTCTGGATTTGCCTTTGTGACACAAGCAGGGTCATGTCATCATGGGGGATGAGGAGGAGGAGAAGGAGGGTGTGAAGGCCAGCCTCCTCCCTCCTCCCCCCCTCGTTAGTTAGGAATTTGTTTACCCTCCGTCTCAAGCCGTGACCTGTAATGGACCACGAAGCCCTCTGGTCAACACTGGATTACCCAAGAGCCTCTCCTGAGGGCGAGGAACACACATGCACATGTGCACAAGCTACATACTGGGCGATAGGCCGCCTAAGCCCTACTGATAACAACCGTTACTAATGGCAATTAGCCCATTAGATCCTTGTTAATGCTCAATGACTTAAAGATAGTTTGGGTGAATGAATCTGGGAGTATTTGGTCAATGTGGCCTATCTCGTTTTACCTCTGTGTCCTTTTTAGAAGATATAAATCCCTGTTCAAACAGAAGGTGATGGTGATTTCCTCACAGTTTACCAGGAGTGATGTGGTTTGAGGAAGTTGGTCGATGAGTGCTTTAACATTTATGGCATGCAAAACTTTCAGAAATGAATATCGGAGAAGAAAGTGCCTCTATATCTGAGTTAGGAAATGAAATGAATCAGCAGAAATGACAGAATTCTGCATCAGATTGGGATTTGAGCTAATTGTAACTTAAATCAAAGGTCAGTAAATAAATCACTTTAATTAATATAAGGGAGCCTGCCATAGCTTGCTATAATGGCAAGTTTTTATAGTAGTTTACATTTCCATTTTTAACAACTACCATTTATCCATCAGAATACACAGACCACAGTGCTGAACACCAGGAGCCAGACTACCTGAGTATCTAAGTAAGTACCTAAAGCTTAAGTGGTGATCTTTAAATTTTGTTGGTGTGTTCAGTGTCTGTCCACCTCGAGCTCCATTAGAGGACTTTGTGTTAATCCGACAGGGATTCTGCAGCACCCCCCCACCAGCCCCAGGCCTCATACGTAGGAGATAGGATGGCCGGGGATGGTATGAAGGCTTGGAGGGAAGCCCAAACACTGCTAAAATAACTCACTAGCCTTTCCCCCCCCTCCCCGCATCCTTTCTGTGAGCAAAGACAACACACACATACCTGTTTGATGAATAGGAGTTTCTGCCTGGTCTGCACTGAAAACACCTTGGAGTGACTCATTCTATACACACAGACAAAGAAGAAGAAGAAGAAGAGGTAGAAGAAAGCACGTAAATGTAAAAATGGGGAGTTTTTGTGTTCCCTGCATCAAAAACATTTGCTTACTCTTTAATACAAGGCCAGAGTTGTATTGAACAATGTTAGGGAGTTTTTTCCCCTTGAAGGATGTAAAAGGATAATGCCTTTGTGAATATTTTGCCCCCCTATTGCCCCCCTTTCAATCAGTGTCAGTGCTCTTCCCTGACAGCAAAATACATACCAGTCGGCAACCATCTGTCAACCACTGGGAGGGAATAATGCGTGTTTGCCAACCAGTTTTTGAACTGTTGCTGCCAGTCTGTGGGTAAAAGTGGTCACAAAGAGGTGTCCTAGTTTGCATGGAAGACAGAAAATGTTCATCTTCAAAGGAAAAACCGTGCTTTTCTGCTGCAGCCAACACGTTTCAAAAGGCACAACTTTTACTTTGATGTTAATGTGCTCCATTCCCGGTCTCAGAATTTGAACTCAATGCCATCGATGACTTTGCACCTAATTGGTTGTATTGTCAAATAGCATAATTCAAACACCACTCAATGGTTTAATTTTTGCCAGTGCAGTAATTTGCAAAAATATTGATCTGTAAAGTAGATATTTTAAGAAAAACTGCTGAAAAATGGCAGAACAATTGCAATACTCTGTAGTAATTACTGACATACCGCTTTGATTAGAAGTAGTAGGAGTATTTATTAGTATTTATATCTGTTATGTTGCATGTTGGGAACATTTTCTGCATCATAAACAAGGAGTACACAACAGTACGAAAGTGTCTTGTCTGTGGATGGTGACCTGTGCAGAGACAAGTGCAGAGGTAGAGGAGGGGTGGGGTGAGTGGGTAAGCTACCTTGTGATGGAGAGGAACGGATGAATTATGGGACTTTTGCATCAAGCCTGGTGGTACGGTTGCACAAAGTAAACTTCTTGGAAGGGAGTTTCCCTTTAAAATGCGTTCATTGGAAAAACAAGCTGGGTCTGAAACAAAGAGTAAACAAATGTAGATGAATAGGTGGACGACATGTTCTGTTTGGTGGGGCGAGGAGTGGTGAGTGAAAAGCAAAAAAGAAAAATGCTGTTTGACATCTTTTAATTTAGAGAAAGTTCACTGTCATTTCATGCCAAGTGAAAATATCTACTGATGCACTCTTTATAATATGCCTTAGTCCAAAACAAAGCATATAGCAGTTGAAAGGAGACGTCTACAAGAAGATTTAGTGACAAATATGAAAATTCAGGGAAGAGAAGTTAAAACTGGGCAAATGACACGAATGCCTGTACAGTAAAGGCAAAAACAACTGAATAAACTCTTGCACAGTGGCCTTGCTATTCAACCATTTACAACACTTAAAGTCATGATCAGCTTTTACCTGAAATGAGACCGATGCTCAAGTGGGGAAAAATCTTTTTTGAACAAAGCCTACAGTATCTGTAAGAAGTCATGGGTGCTGCAATGTTTATCAAAGGACTCGGCTGTTGTCAAAAAGACAGATAGTCACCCTTTGTCAACATTATTTTACGTAATGACCCTCATTATTTATTTGGTGACTACAGTTGGACTGACCTAATGTAGGCTGCAAGCACGTTTCTCAAAGCTCTGACAACGGCATTCTCTCTAATGACGCATCCAGCGTTTCACCAGGACCATGCACTGCATGAGAATCCAAGCGTGAAACACACTAAAGCAACAACGGCTAAGCAAAAGCTTTACGTGACACTTTGAAGTGCATTTCATCAGGAGATTACCGACAGGAGGAGGAGGAGGGAAAAGAAGATTGCTCTGAATTTACTTCATGGTTTTCTGGCACACTGTACACATGGAAAAAAGCACTGAAATCTAAATTAATGAAAGGAATTTGCCATTTCAGACGGTTTCGCCCTGTCACTAGTCTTGTCATGGTAACTGATGCCGTGAGCAAACACACTCCCAACAAGCACGACATTAAAACTTAGATTCCTTCAGTTGTTAATGTTTTACACAGCTAAGGCTCATAAAGCAATAGCAATAGCTCAAATGCCAAAGTATATGTATGTGTACGTTGGTTTGAGTCCGTGCCGTATTATCTGCGTGCACGTCTGATTTCGGGTCAGATGTGACGCGCTGCGCTGCAGTGCTTCATCACTGCACTGTGCAGCAGAGATGTTCGTCTGACCAGAAAACTCTGGTCTGAAGTGCGGAGCACGCTTTGATGTGAGCCTAATATGGCTTGTAAAAAGGGGGATCCTGCACTTTGAAGTGTTGCCTGACGCTGTCCAGACACAACTGCCTAAGTGTATGTGTGTATGTATGTGCAGAACTTGGGCTGTAGTAGGTCTGTGAATGTCATCCCAGACTTATAAAAAAGTGATGTAAACATTGGGAGAGAGGCCTAGATAGGAGAGAGGTCATGAAGGAGACTGCTGTCATAGACCAGGTTATTACGTTCTGCAGAGCATCCACTAATTCTTTTATTTAATTTTTTGTATATAATTGAACCGTTAGTGAATTACGAGCTGTTTTTTTCCACCACAATTTAGGACAGATTTAAAGAAAAAAACTGCAAATGAAAAGCAGATTATGTACTTAATTGCTTTGCGCAAATTTTAGAAGTTGCTTCAGCAAGTTGGAGAGCTGCTGGAGGCAACTCTCAAATCAGCTACCATAAATCACTGCAAGAAGAAGAGGAAGAAATCAAGAAGGCTGCAATATAATGACACAATTAAACAGCAGTAAAACATTCAACATCAGCCACTTCTTAACATACCTGAGGAGTACATAATTGATGCTTTATTTAGTGCAAGTTTGTTTTTGTAGCACTTATTGCAGCATCACAATTTTCATATATTTTAGTCCAAATATTGAGAAAGAACAAGATGAAAATGGAGAATGCAGCAGCTGGATGAAATATACATTTCGACTTTGCACTGGTTTCTACGAGCACTATTAACTATTATTCTTGTTTTGTTCATCATTTTATGCTTTAAACTTAGCGTTTTCGCCCATGTAGAGATTAATTTTCTATTTTCAAATTGTTTGGTTTAAGTTTTCTCCCTCTGGACATCACTCAGTATTTCCAGATTGCATTAGAGTTAACTGGGTGATTGAGAAATTATCGCCACAACCCTAAAGCTAAGATAGTTGTGATAAGTTGTGATAAATAGATCATATTATAATATATGTGCCATCTTGTTGGCAAAGTGATTTTTAAAGCATCAATCAAAATACCAATAACACTCAATCACTCTGATTGGGTATGGGGGCTATTGAGGGAAGTGGGAGAAAAGATGGAGAAACAAAAACACAATAAACAAAGAGTTTGTCTTTTAATTTGCACATTCCTAAAATCACAATTTGATTTTTTTTAATCGCACATAATCCAAATGCTATGTTGCATTTATGTATCTTTCCAAAAAGCAAACAGGCTTCATATCACAAAAACAGAAATCTATGTAATATTTTGTACACGTGTAAACATTAAACTTAAAAAATGTGTGACTGTCTTAATATATGATGGTTTGCAAAGACTTTATCTGACCAAACAAAGGTATTTTCTTTTACTATTTTATGGACCGAAAGGATCCTTTCACTATGTAATAAGCTCAAACAAAGATAAAGAGCTGTAACGACAGACATAAAAACCCCAAAGACCTTCAGATAACACATTAAAAAGGGAGTTACTCAGCCTTGGCTCTTCACAGCCAAGTTATAGCACATATTAAAAGAGCTGTGACTTTGAATGTGTCCGGTATATCGACCAGTGTTAGTTGACAGCAATTATTAGAAGTAGAGAAAACACCTTTAGTTTGCAAAAAGTGCTAAAAATTCACTATGAAAAGAAAATGTGAAGACTAAGAACATTAACATTAACTTTTAGTCAGATTCTTGCAGGCAGGACCTGGGAGTTGGTATGTTTGGCAGGGTGTGGTGTATAGGAGCTGGGGGCTGGAGAGTATAGATCACAGTGCTAGTGAGGAGGAGGTCAGGGCCAGTGCAACTAACTCTTCTACTGATTGTTATGAAGGGCCATGTGTCAGCATCCATCTGACCACTTTATAACTCGTGCCTGTTCCCTGCGCCTCTCCGGCAAAAGGTCCTAATGCATTCTCTTTGACCTTGCTGGTGTAAATCAAATATCTGGCCTCAGATCTTGTCGAGCTGCATGGTGCTGTATATGTGTGTGTGTGTGCGCGCAGGGGTGTGTGTATAAGGGAAGTTATGTGGGCCTGAGTGACTGAAAGAGATTTAAGAAAAGAAGGAAAGGAGAATACAGTTTTGTTACTGCTGCTCTCGAATGAGCTAACCAATCTAAAAATAGCAGATACCAGCAGCAGGAGCTATGCCAGAGGTAAACACGCATTCGGTCACATATATTTCCCATGTTAAAAATAAAAAGATAAGCCTTTGATAAGATGAAAATCCTATGATGAGGTCTGAAATGGAAAGAACTCAGTGCGGTTTGGGTGATAGCAATGGTTTGGATTAAAATAAGCACTTAGCAAGAGTTAGCAAGATTAATGCAATGATCTGTGCTAAAGGAAGTAATGCTGACAATCGGTTTAAAATAGGTATATAAAAAAACCAAAAAAACAGCCCGCTGCATTAAAGTGCAAAATAGCGTTGGCCACTCCACTGACCTCCATATTCCTGCACAGGCTTTTTGGCTCTGGAGCTATGTCACCAAACTTCCTGCTTTGCTCCACACATCATTTATATATAGTCTTTTAAGAGTGCTGTCTTTTGGAAAATTGTTGATTAATTTGGCCTCATGCAACCACTTAATGGTGCTTACCAACAGAAGATACCCATTGTTCATCATACCAGTGAGGTCTTTTTAATAGGAGGTCTCCATGTTCGGTGAGGAAAAGCTTGCATATGTGTTTTTTCAAATTATTCACTGGGAAAACTTCTAAAGATAAATAAAGCATGCTGGAGTGGGCGTTTCTATTGTGCTCATTTACACAGGCAGAAGTAAATAAAACTTAGCTCTGACCTGTGATGGCCAGAGATGGCTAGTGATCAGAGCCAAACTCTGATCACTAGCCAATGTGTCAATGTAGGAGATGAGATACACACTGAATATTCAGATACACTGACACTATTTTATTAAATAAAAATGCATTGTGTACTCTTTATTTATATTAAAAAGGATACATCTGGTGGTTAGCACAATCACATCACAGCAAAAAAGCCCTGGGTTCAAATCCAACTGGCCAGATGGGACAATTCTGTTTGGAATCTGCTTGTTTTCTTCATTCTGCTACGACAAGGTCATAATTTGGCATAAGCAACATGAAAGCATGGATTCATCCAGCCTTGTATCAACAGTTCAGGCTGCTGCAGTGGTGTAATGATTTGGGTAATACTAACTCAGCATCATTTAAACTCCAAAGCCTACCTGACTGTTGCTCCTGCCCATGTCCATCCCTTTATTCCATCTTCTGTTAGCTCCTTCCAGCAGGATAACACAGGATGCCACAAAACTCAGATAGTCTCAAACTGATTTCTTGAACACGACAGTGAGTTCACGGTATTCAAATGGCCTCCGCAGTCACCAGATCTCGTTCAATACAGCACCTTTGGAATGTGGCTGAACAGGAGACTGACATCATCAATGTGCATCCAAAACACCTGCAGCAACTGTGTGATGCCATCGTCTCAATATGGATGAAAGTCTCTGATGAATGTTTCCAGCACCTTGTTGAATCTGTGCTATCTGTGATTAATTACTGCACTTCTGAAGGCAAAGGGGTTAAAAAAAAGTCAGCAAAAATGGATGGTTTTTACCAACAAAATAGCAGACAGTCACAGGTCAGTGACAGAAACTAGCCAAGTTCCTGTCAAACTTGGCTAGTTTCTGTCCAAAGCTGACATCAGCTTCTGTCAGTGATGGACTTTTAATGTGGCGAGACATTAAATTTCCTGTGACACGGTTTCACTTTTTAATCAATCAACACCAAACACTTTGAGAAATGTACCGTGCAACCACATCAATGTCTGCAGCTCGGAGAAAATGGACTTTAACCGTTAGTCCAAGCAAAAAAGAACTGACATTTAGCCATGAAACCACAGATGGTTTTATCCTCAGATTAATATTTTTTAAGAAAAAGTACTAAGAGTATAAAAGTTTCAAAAAAAAAAGAAGAAGAAAGAAATGAGATCCCTTTAACAATGACTCTATCTTGCTGCCTTTGTATTTTTTTTTAAACTAGTACTTTGGCATTAACATACAATAAAAACACACTGTCTAAATCTAGAGTCAAATGTCTTGGTGCACTACTGGCCTGTGAGTTTGGGTGTGTCTTAAAATAACTCAAAGTAGATTTATACACTCCTGGACAAACATGTCATGCACGCAAAGCCCTGAAATACATCACATACAGGATTTACTCCTAAAACAAGAAGGTAGCAGCGGATCCATCACAACAATGATGTGAAATAGGATAAACATATCAATAATAATAATAACAACAACGGCAACCTTTCTTTTGTGGATAGTTTCCATGTCATTATGTCTACGATTGCCAGAAACTCTGCTCTCAGCATTCCCAGCATTCCCATGTAGCTCTTGACCCCTGACAGCCTTAAATTATTAACATTCCCATATGGGCTTAAACCCCTTGATCGCCGCTTGCAGCTACACTTTTCATGTGTTTTTCATATTACCGCAAGAATTGACACAGAAGATAAATATCTTATTCTTAATCAGGGCCTGTGTGTGTTTGCATTTTAGGCCTCTGACTTCCTGTTTATCTGTCTTGAAAGTCTCACAATCATGTACTAAATTTTACGTTTTTGGAAAACTGCAGTCAGAAAACTCTTCATCTATCATGCCAAAGCCCTTGCAGTGTTCTCAGTGAGCACCTGAGGCCAATGGGGGGCAGTAGTTTGCCTCTTTCCACTGTAAAAACAGTGACTCAACTTTCTGCTGCTGTCTTTGTATCCAGGACCACTGACAGCACACAGGGGCCAACTGCACAATGGGTTATGAATGAGCTCCCATTTATCACAATTAATCAGTGGGCCAAACCCATTAACTGTCAGCCGGAGGACGAGTTTGTCTTTGTAAGAATGACAGACTGCTTGACTGTTCAAATGCTTGAGACGGCCCCAGTCAGTCGAGGAAAAGGGGGTTTGAAACAGAGCTGGGATCTGTTTGTTTATGGGGTTTTTTGGAAAAAGTCACTCTTCTTTGTAGTTTCTTCAAAGAACCTTTAAAGATGTGTATTTTTTAAAAATTCTGAACAAAACCTGCTTTGTGATTTGATTAATCTGAAAACTACCCCTGCTTCATTTCAGAGCTCAAAAAAGCTTTTTAAAGTATATTTTGAGACACATATAGTCATTTTTCATGTACCGGTCCTTTTTACTCTAATGCTCCACTGCATTTTAGAAGAAAATATAGATTTTTTTTTTTAGCATTTTTCCAGATTTCAGTTATGAGTTTATTTTAAAAAAAAAAAAACAGGATAAAATGTGAAACAAAGTAGCCACTTAATGTAACAGGATATTAATTTGTGGCAATAAGCTCAATTTAAATACACAAAAACAACAAAAGGGCTAGAGTTAGAGTAAATCATGTAGAATGAGTTTTGATGTGAGTTTCATTTATTAAAGTCTATTAAGAGTTGCTAAAATAAAACTACCTGTGCTGAATTTTTGTAACTTTTTCCTTGAGTTTTATATATTTTGAGTTCTATATGATATATGTTTAGATTTACAGCACATGAGCATCATTACATTCAGTAAAGTTTTGCCTAAGAATTTTTAGTATGGCGTGACCGTTATCCCAGACACTCTATGAAAAAGGTGGGGTGAGGACATTACCATATCATTTTGCATGATTTTTGATTAAAAGTAGCATGGATTAAACACGCGAGCCAGTGTAGCACGTGCTCGGTCAATAGCCCGTTGGTAACGTCTTAAAAGAGGAAGTCGAATGATAAGTATTTTAATCAAGTTTGAAAGAACGTCTGTAACATGTCTGAGTGGCCGAACTCTCAAAGTCTTCCTCAAACAAAATTAAATCTATCTTCTTTTCTGTTTTTTTCTCCCCTCTTTTCTCCTCACTATTCTCCCTCCATAACAAACACCACATAATGATTTTGGGTATCTGGTAGATCAAGCAGGGTTATGCCAGCAGCTGTGTGGTGGTTGCTGGGTTGCCAAACCAAACAGAGGGGGGCTCTCAAAGTCACCTCTGCCCAAACATACACCTAATCCTTCCAGCACCGGCCAGATCACAACTCTCAAAATGCACAAGACAGTTTAAAAATAGAGAAGGAGGACAAAGGTCAAATCTACAGAGGGATTTAAGGCCTTATCATTATCACGGAACAGCAGAGCCGAGCTGCAGCCCTGAGAAAGTGCCTCTGTGTCTACCAGAGCTGGAGGCAGGACGGGAGGCCTGTGCATGACTAACAGCAGGCAGCAGGAGGAGAGACAAAGTAAACGTCCATACTGACCCAAGGCTTTTTTTCTTTCTTTTTTTTTTAAACCAAGGTTAAAAATCCAACCTGTAATTTTGGGTAATATAATTACAAGTATCTTTACTTCTACTTTGTGTATTTTATAGAGTCAACACTAAAGGCCTACGGCTGCACCTTTAACCTCAAAAGAAGATCCTCAACAGCTCTAAATGTCACATTTTTATGTTTGGCCTATCACATCGCATATACAGCATAGGAACTTCAAGCTCACATGCAGACCTCAAATAAAATAATCATGAAAAGTCTGATAAACATACATGCCTAAAGGTAGCTGTCTATCCTCTAAAATAAAAAACTGTCAGAAAGCCTTCCTACTTGAGTGTACATTTAGAGGAAAAGCGTGAGGGCCTGCTTTTAACTCCAGGAAAATCCTTGGACAACATGAATGATAAAAATCAGGTTTTTCCTTACTGATCAAATGGAAAAATGCTGAATCTTAGTAACAAGGAAGCTGATGGCGGTCACGCAGTTGTGTCCTTGTGTGTGAACTTCATGTTATCAGCAATTGTCAGTATGAAGATCACTTCAGGTCTGATGAAAAGCATTTGCACAGGCCATTGAGGAGTGGAGAGAGAACTCCCAGCAACCATATCAAATACAAGCAGTCAGGGTGGCTCGAGCACTGGCTCTGGGCTCAGGGAAGGGCTGCAGAGCTGCTGATGGATACACGATGGAAGAACACTAAATGAGCTTTATTGGTTTGTTACGTTTGTGTTTTTAGGAGAATCAGTTCTGTTTTAATATTCATATTAATTTGTGGAAAAAGATTATACAAGAAATTCTCTGCATGTATTTTATATATGTAGTTTCAGTACTTTACACTTCAGTAAGTGCATTGTATTTGGAGTACATTCAAATGATGGAGAAAAAAAAAGTAGTAAAATACACATTATAAAGTGAAAAGCAACTGAGCTAAGGTTACCTTGCTGCAAACTGAGAGAAAAAACATTTTCTGCATCAATCAGAACCTTTTACCTCTTGATGACAGTGAAATCCCACATAGCCCCATTATGGTGAAGCTGCAGCACAACTTTACTCCAACCAGTTGAGGAATTTGATTAAAATTGTCTGGTTTTGTAACTAGTTGGCGAAAGTGACCACAGTGATATTAAATCAAAACCTATTGACATGTACTCATTTTTTTTTATGAAATCTCCAAATCTTTGGCACACCAGTCATAATTCTGCAAGGCTTTAGCCACACCATGAGCAGTTAGCAGCTGGTTTATTATCACCTTGTTGTAGCTTAGCGTGTATACATACACTGTATACAAAGTTATTACAGACATGAAAGCACTTAAGCCCACTGAAGGAAAAAGGGTGTTCAGAGGCTTGATAAAAAAAAATCTCAGTTATTTCAAGGGGAGTTGAGGGCTTTATTGTTAGCTTTTGGCCACAAAGCTGGAGTCAGAGATGCTTTAAAAGTAAAACTCCAAAGCTGACCTTTAGGCTTCAATCAAAAACAGACCTTTGGTTAAAAATGAAGGAGGAAAGAAGGAGGGGAGAAGAATTTACCGCCCTTTAAGACAAAAAAGAAGCAGAAGAAGAAAGAGACTTGGCTCTGTGTGAGAAAGACATCATGAGGTTTGTTCAGAAACAAAAAGAAGTGAGCTGAGCTGATGGAGATTTAAACCTGCAGCAGAAACCTCAGCACTAATAACTGATCATTTTACTGCATTGTTTAAAAAGAGAGAGAAAAAGAACGAAAAAAGAAAAGCGTTCATGTCAGCAGTCTATTTGGTTTAATTACACTTATTTTAACTTCCTGCTCAGCTTTTGAACTAAAACGCCAAACACGTTTAATTTGACATGGCACTAATAAACAGACCACTGGTTAACCCATGCATGCAGTCTACCCACAGATGCTGTTAACTTTTCCATGACAGCCTTTATTGGGAGCCACCACTAAAAGCTGAAAATTATTTTGTGCAAGAAACGGCGATTAGCGACGATCCGTGTGCGTCTTCATTCATTTTAATATCGCGACAAGTGAATTTTCCCTCTTTGAAATAAAAAGCCACGAGCAACACCAAACGACTAAAAATCTTATGAGCTAATTTGCTCGGAATAAAAATCGGTTTTCCACGGATAATTCAAACAGGCATTTCACTCCGCTTGTTAATATTCATTAAAACACGAGCAAAAACCTTTAATCAAAAGGAAACGTCGACAAGAGACGCTTTTTATTGAACCAGAGAAGACATCGGGGTTAAAAATACAATTAGGATGACGTTTAGACAAAGTGGAGGAATTTAAGGGGATTAAAGCAAAAAATAAGAGTTTTTCTTTTATTAATGAATAAAACAAACAAACTGTGACACACGTTGGCAGATTCAGGCTCAACTAAACGTGATTCATCATAGAAATATAAAAAGGGACATTTACTGTTTCATTTTGTCAGTTACGGTTGAAATATTTCTCAAAAGTCCCTCACCAAATCCAACTGTAACTGTAAGTAAGTAAACAAATCGTTTTTAATAACGGTTCCTTATACCATATTTCTAATCTAAGGAAAAATATCTAAAGGAATTTTAAAAAACTAAACATCAAAAAAAATATACACAGCGTAAAATTTATCTGGCCTTAAAAAGTGCCTGCGTGGTTTATTTATTTTATTTTATAAAATATGTGGGCATTCGTGTATTTATATTTCTTCCTGAAAATAAGGAACTAATGCTTCTTACTTCATACACACTCTTAGAAAAGTATAGGCTACTTAAACCTTGTCACTTTAAATGTCCACCTCCCCCGGAAACACAAAAGGACGGGAAGATAAGCAAAATAAACATTGCTTGCATCTCTAATCGTATTCTAAAATATTACAAATGAAGCTCCTTATTTACCAGGAGCAGAAAAATACCCCACTTAACGAAAATAATACTGGGAGAACATAATCCCGCACTTCAGTGTTTCTGACCCCAAAAAAGGCAGAAAAGAAGTCCCAGAGTGCACCGCGGAGGATATAAAGCGTCACAAGATGAAACCGTTTCGTTGTTTTGGTTCTCACAAAAAGAAGAGGAGAGAGATTATGATCCGAAAACATGAGGCCAGAAGAGCAAGGAAGATAAAAAGAGTGCAAATATCAGAAGTGATCATCTAACAGAAGCCAGAGGAGGCAGCAAATGTCACCTGATCTGATGGACACGGATCGATTTCCAGGCTTTAAACCTCAGTCTCCAGCTGAGGACGCATTATAGACATGAATCATCCCTTGGTGTATGCGTGCGCGCGCGCGCGCGTGTCATCGAATATTTGTCTTCCTGAAGGGAATTCAAGTATCTCAACTCATGGTCTTAATGCTTGAAATTATTCTTAGGTCACTGCGCTTTAAAGTCTGAAATATGTACGTGGATGCCCGCTCTTTTAATTAGACCCAATATATCTGCTGAGGTATCTATAATTTCAGAACAAATCATGTTGTCTCTTTTTTTTGTAGCCTGTCTGATCTCGAGAACTTTCAAAAACACTTTTAAACGTGCATTTATTTATTTATTTATTGAGCTAAATCAAATTAAATACATGAATGATTTGCAATTTAGGCCGTTTTTATTAGAAATGCATCAAATGCCAAAATGTAACATCATTTTTAGTGTTTATAACACCAATGTATATTTTAGTGTAACATCACTGCATCATGCAGTGACATTTATGTAGTCTTTTCTTTAATTTTTTATTATTTTAAATCTATTTTCATATACTTATATAAAAAGTGAATTAAAAAAATGTGAAAGCTGCTCTGAACTGACCCGAAGTGCAACTCTACTTGTGCTGCAAGTACAATCTTTTATTGTTCAGGCTTTCATAAAAATGCAGACAGCAAGAAATGGCTGTAAATCCCTTTGCTTCAGCAGTGAAAATTACTAGGAAACATGAATTTAAAGGAGATAATGCTAAAAAACAGAACAAAGAAAACCTTTTAAAAACCAAACAGCACGCTTTACAGAGCAAAGGGGTGAAACAAAAACAACAAACAAATAAAAAGAAGAATTTCAATGATGTAATAAGGACTTTAAATTTATACTGAAGTCTCCCACTATATGTTAGAGCACAGTCTTACCTCCAAACAGGCAGACAGAGTGCTTTATAATAGAGTCCTTACTGTCTTATAAACCCTGCCAGGCTGTTCGCTGGGCCAGCAGAGCCATAAGCCCCTCACACACACACACACACACACACACACACACACACACACACACACACAAAGCTCTGCCTGCCTTCTATAGGAGGCTTGTGCAGCAGATGTGGGGTCAGCGCTGCAGGGCCTTACATAAGGCCTCGACTGAGCCGAGCTGATCTTTTATAGCACTAAAGCCTCAACCTGGATCCTTTAATATTGTTTAATTAGTTTTCAATTAAAGCAATAATTACAAATGGATTCAGTTCAACCAAATAGTCCTAATAAGATTCATTAAAAAAAACCTTAAAGATTAGCAGATGTGGTTGTGGAGATAGGAAAAGACAATAGACGTGCAAAAAACTTTGCATGTAGAGCGGAAACATGTCATCCGAAGCGTGTTTGTGCATTTTAACTTGATTACCTTTTTTATGTGAGCATATAAAAATTGAATCCTTCACAGCTTTGGAATACCAGGACCGAAAACCTCATGTTTCACTTATGTCAGTACTGGTCCGAACCCTTTTAAGGCCATTATGCAGGTTTTTGTGTGTTTTTCTGTTGTTTTTGTTTTATTTTTGTATTGAATTTGCTGAGCCAGGAAGACATTAAAAATGACTATAACATCTTGAAATGTGTTTTTAAATATGTAAACTGCCCCAAACCAATTAATCAAAAAAAATAAATAAATACAGGACCCAGCAAAAATGTACACGTTGATTAGGTTTTTTTCTCTGACCCCATGGTTGCTAACGAGCCACTGAGTTTACTCATCTTGCCTTTTTGTTGTTTTATGGTCTAAAGTAAAGGATTAGCATTAGTTAGAAAAGTAACCATGGCAGCATAATTACAAGCAAGTGTTGAATTGTATTGTTTATCCAAAAGTGCACCAGTTTCCAAAACATATTGCCATTCCTACCTGACTCTTAGTGGCGAGGCAAAGCCTTCAGTGTGTCTGGCTCAGGCGGCGGGGCATTTGAGATCACAGCTGCTGCAGAGCCGGGGGGAAGGCACCCAGCTAATGCAGCCAATTAAAGCCTAATCCAGTGATGAAGCATTGTCTCAGGAAGATAACTGAGCTGCTAAGTGGCACTGCTAATGACAAGGAAGAGGTGAAGATCACTGCTGGATAATGCTGAACACCCTGTCTTTGTGGAACACAATCAAATGAAAACAGTGTGATAGCGAGAAAACAGAGGTAGAGGTCTGGAGAACACAGCTGGATGTAACTAACAGGAAGCATGAAATCTGACAAATTTGCCAAAATGTGCCTTTTGGCAGCGCACTCAACGACAAACCTAGAAACTGCTTTGTCCTAATAAGACTAAATCTTATTTTGACACAGGATACTTCACCGTGTCATAGCTGATTTCTTTAGGCTGAAATCCTTTCAGTCAGAGTTTTGGCTGCCTTAGTTAGGAGTAGGATACAGGTAAACTGGTTTACTTTCCCAGGCATGACTTGTTTAATTACTAAATAAAAAGTAACATATGTAATTAATTGTTTTTGTATATAACACAAGCAAGCTTGTATTATGTGCAAAACCATTACTCGATATCCAAAAAAACTCTAAAAGGAGGCCGTGCACACGTGCAATTATGCAGCTAGGA
The DNA here is from genome assembly GCF_041146795.1 of Maylandia zebra. Taxonomy (NCBI): domain Eukaryota; kingdom Metazoa; phylum Chordata; class Actinopteri; order Cichliformes; family Cichlidae; genus Maylandia; species Maylandia zebra. The sequence goes on along the minus strand of NC_135176.1, from coordinate 24,910,683 downwards.
GAGCTGAAGCATGCTCCACTTTTAGTGTAATCTTGCTTCTTTTGTGAGGTAGCTACACAACATTTTCTGCACTCCAGCTGCACTCCAGGAAATTAATTGCTCCTGAACCAGTAACACAATTTACAAGAGCGCACAAACACACATGAAGGATCTGAACCATCACGCACAACTTTTTGAAAACTCAGCTACAAAAAAGTACTGCAGAGAAAAGCATACACACTGACCTCCTCCAAAACATCAACACACCACACAGCCCGTACTACTGTGTTAATTCAGCAGGCTTCCTCAGGCTTAAGCCAACATTGTCGTGCAGATTAAAACGTTATGGTGTTTAGATGCAAAAACAAGATTAGCGGCAACTTCATCCACACCTTCTTGCTGGTGCAGAACACACAAGCAGCGTCAGAGAGCTCCATTTAGACAGTGAGGCTGCCGCAACCAAATATTTGACTGTAATTTTAAGGTAACAGCATGAATGTAGGGCAGAAGCTGTGGTGTGGTAACATGAGCTACTAGCCAACATTAAATGGAAAAAAATACCTTTAAGTTAGATTTAAAATGACTAAATATTGTGTGATGTTTTCATGAATTAGATAAACTGCTACCAATTAAACGTTTGTTGACTGCATGAATGCAGCATAATGGAGAAAAGAGTCCAGTATTTTATTTCTTTGTCCTTACGCTGAGGCTGAATTCTTTATTCTTGGTTAAACTAAACCTGCTACAGCGCAAAGAACAAAACACTCTGGATAAACATATCTAAGTAGCTCGTTACGCATTATTCATAATTACAACTTTACCTTAACTTAGTTCATTTAGAAAAAGACGTCCAAGCCTCTGAAAAACATGCATTTCAATCTACAAAGGCAGCTGGGTAACTTAGATGTTGAGAGTACAAAACATTTTAAAATAATATTTCAGCCATACCTTCTAAAATATGAAACAATCCTGCGCAGATTAACTGCATTGCTACTGTAATTGCAGTAAATCACAAATTTTTGCACAAATATGAAGCATACATCTGAAGTTTTCTGCTCTCCTCTCTCCGTGTCTGTTTTCTTTTATTTCTGGGGGGTTTTCACATTTCATTTGTCTGCACACAGAGAATATCCATGTACAGTTTATCTGATGATGTTATGCTTGAGTAGGTAGTGTTGTGCATGGTTTTTATAGTTGCCAGGAAGCTCATATGCTACATACAAAAGTTCATATGTTCCTTTAACATTTAAGTAAACTTATCACGTTTACTTAACTTTCAACCCAACTTAATAAAATCTAATAAAGTATATTGCCAATTAACTGCATAAAGAGTGAGATCTGGAAAAACTGATGTTTGATGTGATTTAGATTCTTGATCTTATCCCTTTGTTAACTGTTTCAGGTTGTTGTGTCCTTCCCGCTGTTTCCTACCCGAGGGGGTTAATCCTGCTTGAAATACATCTACTGTGTCAACTTTCTCTCTGTGTGTTGTTGGCAATCTGTTTAAGAACTAATATTTTAACCTGCAGAGAGAAACACCCCACCCCGCTCATAAAAATGAGTGGATTCTCCCTTTAAACATGTAACACAAGCTCAGTAATCAGCCCTCCAAGTGCTTACAGGCGTAGCACTGTACAATCAACTGAAATTTGTAGGAACGGAAAGCCCTGGCAGGGCCCAAGCACCTGAGATCATGTCTGTTTTATTGGGGGATAAATGTTGCCATTGACATTGTGGAGGGGGGAAAACTGAGCGTGGTCGCACAACTCTAATTGGCTGTATTAACATCATCATTGCTGAATGCCCGCTCCTCCTACTCTGGCTCCAATTCCTGAGATTTCATTGGTTAAATCAGCATTCCAGTGCAATTTACAAGCTACCTCAGGGATATTTTTTTTCCCTCTCCCTCCTTTACTAGTTTTTTTTCTTCTCTATGCCAGGGCCTAACAAGCGTCATTGTGTGCATGCATGCATGCATGTCTTTGTGTCCTGTGTTAGCTCTAACTGTTTGCTAAATACAAAGAGGCTTAAAGCAGTGGAAGATTTGAGTGCAACCAAGCCCACTGCGCAAAGTGTCGTTGGAGTGACGTCTTTATAAGTCATTTTTGGACGTACAGTTTTGGTCCACTGAAGGGGTTGTTTTGCAACGTCAGGCGACGTCTTATTTTCGATGTCTATTATACTTCTAGTGTTGATGTCCATAGGACCTCTGTGTACTGGCTATTTATAGTCCAAATGTGGTTGTTGTGGACATCTTTTCAAGGTTAAACTTTTTATACTGCTTCCACATGTATAGGCTCTGAAGTCCCCGGTTTCCAGAGGGTGGAGATGATGTTTTCTGTGCAGAAACAGTTTAGTTTGAAGGAATCTCAAAGGTGGCGTGAGCTCTCGACTTCAAACAAAAGTGAGCAGCTGTACAGGGGATTTGGAGCAGAAATGTCCTGAGCTTCGCACAGGCAGTTTGCAAAATGTGCACATCAACAAAGACTGTCGAGCAGATAGTCCAGTTCTTACATAGTCACTTGCACAAACTTCTCACACTTTCCTGCTACCAATCACAAACACACTCACTTCCTCTTACACAGCTCTTCACAATAAAACAGGAGACCAACCTCACTAAAACAAAAATATATTGCAAATGTTATGTTAAACTTATTAAACACATTGTACTCCTTTTAACACGAATTCCCTTTTTTTCTACATACTTTAACCATTATTATTTGACATTTAACATGGATTTCAATGTTTTTAATATTTCATAAAATCTTAATAAATGTCAGTTTTAATCTGATTACACGCACATAAGTCTAATAATTAAAATAAACCAGTTAAAGAAAAACAGGAAAATTTAAAATAGCCAACAAAACAAAAAACCCCCACATGTACTGAATAAATCAACAGGCTAACACATAATAAATCATGTTTGTTTATAAATGATCCATATTTATATCTATCATATTGATTACAACAATGTTGTCATTTGTAAATTAAAAAAAAAAAAATTGTTAATCATGTAAACTCCCTGCATCATAGACGTCCACATGACATCCAAAGTTTAAATATTGAACATCATATTTATGTCCAGGTTGGGTCATAGTTGGACGTCCAAATTGTGGACCTAGATTGGACGCCGTACAGATGGACTGACAGGCCCAATATAGACACGAGTTCTAAATCTATCCGACGTCCAATGTTTAGTGAGAGGGCTGGAAAAGTAGCACTTGTGATCAGATTTTTAAAAAAGAAAAAAAGAAGCAAACTAATGAATATAAAGCAACAGAACAGCCTTTTTCAGATATGAACTGAATGTAGTTTAGCATGATGAAGTGAGGAAGCAGACGTTTATCACAGCTCTATGAATAAGAGTCTTCATAGTTTTGAAAAGTGAGCATTTTCCAAATTAAGAATTTATATTAACATAATATTAAGATTTAAAACAAATGAAAGAAAAGAAAAAAACAGAAAACCAAATTATTTGTGGCAAATGTGGGGGAGAAAAATGTCAATAAATTATTGTTCCTTTGTCAATATTGAGCAAACTAGATACAATTACAATTTGTTATACAGCACTATGATATTTGTGATAATCAAAATATTATGTTTACATAGCACAGTGCTACCAAAAGGATTCATCACAGTTGTTACGCTCTGCGTTGCTGTTATCCATAGACACATTTCAGGCTACAGGGTAAGCCACAGCTGCAGCACAGAATTACCACAGTATTATAAATCAATAGTATACAATTAACAGGGATTTGTACAAATAATCAAAAAATAAATTAGCTAACAGAAGAAAGGTTTTTTTCAGATCTTAGAGGTTTGTTATTTGTCACATTTTTCCCCATACAATCTGTGGTTATTTGTTGTTCTGTGGTTGCGGATGATCCCATTGAAAGGCTAATCTTGGAGATGCTGGCACCTTGTGGCACTTTATAATGGATGTGTAATGACAGCCGGTTGGTAAGTAGAGCAACGTGTCTGCCATTTTAGCATATTCAAAGTTTTGCGTAGTGATCTCCTTATGGTAAAGTCCAGCACAGATGAAAACCTAAGCGGGTTAGCAGGCAAACAGGTACAAAAGCGGAACAACCCATCAACAGACTAAGACAGACAGAAACCGTCCACCCAGCTCCCAGTGAATGCTGACAGTTCACAAATGTGCAGACACACCTCGTTAGATCTCCGCTGGTGTTCATTTGCGCAACTCTCCACCTACGCAATGAGTAGGATTATGGGAATTCGATTGAGTGCGTAGCCCTGCTGTATGTGCAGACTGAGTATGGACTGGGTGATGAGCAGAAATCTTTTTTTTTTTTTTTTTTCTTTTTTTTTTTTGGCCTGTCCCGTTTGGCTCTTTTGCCATCAGAATTGTTGTCTAAAGGCAAAGAAAGATGCCCAACGGATTTACTTTACCAAACTGACCATCCCAGCCTTGCCGTAATGGTCCATTTGATTCACCTTTTATTGTTTATTTTATTTTCACTTACTGAATACGGGACAGACTTGACTGGGGGAAAGAAGGGGAGAAAGAAAGAGGGAAAGAGAAACAGCTGAGAAGAGGGACGGGGGAGAAGGGCAAAAGACAAAAACCAACAGAACGGGCAGAGAAAAAAAAAAGCATATATCAATCACCTGGATCACCTGCTGAGAAAGAAAAAAGAAAGCAAGCAGAAGAGAACAAGAGTAATAGAATAAACAACATCACAATGATATATGGGAATATGACAGTAAATACTAAATGTTAAACATTATTGTGCAGCACATAAGATCAATAGAACACAGTGTGCTTTGAGGTAGGAGCCAAAAAGGGTGTAGTTTGTGGGTGTGATCACCCGTGTGTACACCTGTGAGCATGGACGCGCTTGTTTTTTGTTTTTTTTAAAAGGTTCCTTCATGTAATAATCTGCTAGAGGGTGTGGGGGGGCCACAGCCCCGTCCTCCAGGGCATGAAGCAGGTGTGGAGGAGATCAAAACTCCAGACATCCAGAGGCCCCCAGAACACAAGAGACCAAGGAAGACCAACAGAGGGGCAGCCACGCCACTGCCACTGAGCAGAAATCTAACAAACAATGGGTCTATTCATGGGCATTTTTTGTAACTGATTATTATGCAGCCTACTGGATATTAGCTCATCCCCAACACCGACCACTAATTTATTAACACCAGGCTGCCTTCTGTATTCTCAGCAGCAGGCTCCAAAGAGATAAAAGGTCCCACATGAGTATTCAACGTTTCTGCTTGTTCTATATATTTTTCTTCCTAAACCTAACCCAGTCGCAGTAGACAGCATAAAATAGAAGGGCATGTGTCTGCGGAGCAATGCAAAGCTCTTTAGTAATAAAGTATTTCCAACATGTTACTAACGCAATACCATTGCAGTAGCATGCTGGAGCCTTTGCCTCCATTCGTCTCTCACTAACTAACACCTACTCTCTCACATAGTAACATGAAAGATCAAGAAGCTTTGTGGGTCCTCTGTTTCATCCAAACCATCTCTAATCCCTGCGCAGGGATTGATCTCGTAAGGGGTGGGGGAGAGATCTTGTGGGTGATGGCTTCCCTCAGGTGCACTGAGGGAGCAAAGGCCTAATTGGGACCTTTAAAGCTAGTCAGTCCAGAATGACAGCTATTCTTTGGAAATCTGTCATAACATATTTAAGTTTAATTTGGGTCCAATTATGTGAGTTTCATCTTGGAATTATTTTATCAACATTATTTAATATTTCATAAAATTGCTAGTCTTCGCGTAATCCTGACGACAGGCAGACAGATAAATGGCACCGAAAACATTCAACCGCCTCCGCTCTCGTCTTAGAGGTTGGATTGCAAAAGGACAGTTTTACAGCACACACCAGAACAAATCTTATATTCTAATATTCCAGATGTCAAATCCTGTTTTCCATACTTCATCTTGAATTCAGGAATTGATCTGATTGAAGTGGAATCAGATCATTCTGGATCAGCTTGCATGTATATAGTGCATGTATAGGTTTTGTATAAAAAACAGTTACATCCTAAGCAGCTATCTACATGAGATATAGAAACGATAAAATGGACAGTGAGACATCTGTTGACGTGTCTAAGGGGGTGTTAGTTTTTTCAAGGCAGCTGCACAAAGTGAAAGCTTATTTTGTGTGGGTTCTGTGTCTTAATTGAGAACTGGCAAAATAAAGATGTTTTTGTCAGTGCTAAAGTAAACACAGTTGGGTGATAAACATTGATGTTTGATCCAGAATCAAAATCTCTGGTTTTGGCAGTGTGACTAGAAACTGTAAACCAAAAAAAGAAAAAGGAAGTGAAGGAAATGACAGCCACATGAAAGACAAACAAGAGAGAGCCAGTAAAGCTATAAAGACATAGAAAAGTAAACTGAAAAATAATCTTGGTGTATTAACCACATTAAAAAATAGTTCAAGTCATTATATGTTGTATGAATTATGAGGAAGTAATGCTCATCGTGGTACAGTCCAGATTTCATAAGCTGCTGCTGTGTGTGTGACAGATGGTTCTCGGTGTGACGACTGTCGGGATGACTCAGCATTCATCCATTAAAGGATTAGATATTCTGCAGATCAAAGCTTCAGCAGAAAAGCTCGTCTGCTCCAGTACGTCGCCTTTCTTGCCTCATTGTTTTACGATGCATTAGAAATAAAGCTAATCCAGCTCAATTACCCAAACAATATAAAACAAGAAGTACACTAACAACACTGTAAATTATTCTCTTGTACAAATTACTTTCATATACTAATTTATAATCATGTATTTGTTACAGGAAATGTATCTTGGGATAAATGTAATCATCACTGAACTTCAGGATCTTCATCTGTCGACTAAATACATAAATATTTGTGACAAATGTGAAGGTTTTTGCAATAAATTATCATGTGCTACTGCCAGATTCCTGCATGCATGTCACTGACATGAATTTTATTTTACAACAACTTTACTACAACTATTTATAGTAACTCTATCACTTCCCATCCTCCTAAGTGTTCATATGTGGAATTAACCAGCAGGGACGTGAAGTGTTTCAGCCCATACTGTTCAGTACCCGACTCTTCTGATATGAAGCCATGCTGTTGTAATAGCTATGACATATCAATCCCTGAAAACATGAAATCTCGATGGGAGCATATGTTTCATAGAATTTTTAGTTTTCCACTTTGCCTCAGTCCTTTGTAGATGAGCTTTGGTCCAGAGAAGACCATCTCACTTTCCCTTTTCAGGGTCGTATGGTTGTCATAAGATGAGAGGAGGGGTATATCCTGGACAGGTCACAAGTCCATTACATGGCTAACACAGAGACACAGACAACCACATTCAGAGCTCACATGCATGTCTTTAGAACAGACAGGGGCACACAGAGAACATCAACACACTGTAAGAACAAAGCAGGCCCCACCTTGTGAACATTTTTCTAAAAGCTGGTAAAAATGTTGATTGGCTTAGTCAGAAAATATTGTGCGGCACATTGTGACTGAAGAGAAAACCATGTAAAGTCGTTGGTTGGTCTATTAGTCAGATCAAATGATGTACACAGTTTTTATTTGCGAGGGTGTGAAAAAGCATCCCATTGTAGCAAATGTTAAAGGTTTGGCTGTGGAGTAACTCACATGTTCATCAGCAAGGACTATACTTCACGAACAAGTATGCATAATTTGGAGATGCTAGCGGTTTAAACCAAACAGTATTTTTCAAAGTGTTTTTCATACCATGGGGAAAAGAATGGATAAAGGCGTTTATACTGTACACTCTGGTTTAAACTTTTCCCAATGTTAATATTAATAAAATGTGTTCCCTCTACTTTAGCTACACATATGCTAAAGTAAAAGTGGTGACATGAGGCATGAGCTACGTATCCCATATGTTGAAATTGGACAGCAGTGTGAGGAAAGAGAAGAGAGAAGGGGTGGGTATGGTGCTCGGGATAAAAATCAGGTAACAAGGAGTGAAGGGAGTGTAAGGGTGAGTCAATGAGATGATACAAGGGAGGAAGGACGGGACAGGGAAGTCTATAATCGGTTGCCTGGAGAGGATTAACCTGTCTGCCTCAAGCCTCTCCCTTCTGCTTTAAACAATATACCAAATACCTGGGTTACAATGGCAACTACCCTCTTTGCCTTTAACCCATAATAAAAATGATTAATTAGGCATGAGACTCCCAGTAAGGGAATTGTATTGTCTGCCTGTCCAGGTAAGCGGAACACAAGTTACTGTATGCTACATTAGCCTCTGCGTTTCCTGACTCCTTCACCACAAACACTATGATTAAAAGGCAGGGAAGGGCATTCCCTTCCTTTAATCTTTGGATTTAATTTTGATTGACGCTTTGAGACTTCATACCCCACACACAGCAGACATGTACACATTTCACCGCGTACACACTCCCAACCTCAGATGTAGCCGCGAGGCAAGCAGCTACTAGTTTGTGTGAGAAACCAGAGGCCGCTAGACACACAGAAACACAGACAAACACTCCTATGAAAAGATGAGAGCACACTTGCGATGTTCCCACCATGCCACTGTATGACAACACACAATAGGACAGGAAATAACACCGAGAATACACACACCTTCATCCTGCATTCTGACTGAACAAACACTTGATTGAAAATAGTAAGATTAATGGATAAATGCTTTGCTCAATAGCAACAGTGCAATGTCTGACAATTACGTATGAGAACAAAGACTCATTTTACAGACAGTGTAATTGTGTAATTGCAGACCTGGGCTGTGGATGCTTGCTTTATCTGATTATTCATCTTACAACAATTGTTCAAATGTAATAATAAACAATGTTATGATGGTCTGAATAACTTGGCGGATGATCGATTACCTACTTTATACTTTTTTTTCTACCTTCAAAGCATGTGTACAACTCTGTGTTAAAATGTTGCCAGTTGAAACACTGAAACAACAAAAAACTGTAAAACTTTTTTTTTTTTGCAGGACTACAGGAAGTACATTAGCTCCTCTATTGCAAGAAATGGGAAGAGCAAAAGCTACACAGTGGCGATTGACAACAACCCACCCATGAACTTCATGACTGATGTTGGATCAACTAAAGAGGCTGCTGATGATCCATGAAAGTCAGGCTTACCAAGATGAGTCCTAGTCATAACTTATAGTAACTCTCTTTTCTTTCTCGTAAAGTGTTTTACGCACCTGTGCTGAAGGAGTAAGCAAAAAAGATAGCAGATTAGCAGATAAGAAATCCTCCAGAAGCAAAGCGACAAAAATATAAATCAAAACAATGATTAAGGTTATGGTTCTTTTGCTGATAACATTTATGCGCATTTAAACACATTCTCTCACTGATTGAAATCTATATAAAAAATTGTAAAACAACAACAAACACAGAGCCTTCACTTCCCAAAACACATTATGAATCATATATTCATTCAAATCCATTATTAGAAAACATTGGCACAGTTTATAGACCGAGATGAGAGTCAAAAAACAAAAAAACAAAAACATATTAGTAGATATTCACTGCATTTTGTAAGACATTAAATGCTGCGACTCTTGCCATGTCCTCAACCCATTCTTGTATTGAGAGTACTCTATAGCACTTTCATCTTATCAAAAAACTCAATCTGCCTATCATGAAGCTAGTTTTTTTTCTCAGGACTAAATACTGAAATTGGGTCATCTATAATTGTGTCTCACTGTAAAATTTAAATGGTAATATATCAATAATATACCAATCTTAAATGGTATATTATGCAAGTTTGTTTATTATGACTCTATGTATTCATGTACAGAAGTAGATACACAAAAGTTAGTGTGTACTGTATCTTTTCTATGTTCCTGTTGTAGCAAATTTAATTACACTCTTTGTGTGATTCTGCATTTCTCCAACTAAATCACATTAAATGACAGGGTCGCATTGTGAAAGATATATCAGTTATATTCATACGTGTCAAGAAACTCATACACTTTTTCAATACACATCCGTGTATATAAATCACACAAAGAAAAGAAAATATTGTAGGTTTTGTCATCTCAGTCCCATTTTGCTTTCTTTCTCTCTTTGTTATTCATCTCTGCATTTCACAGAAAAAAAATCTGTACCCACAAACACTTAAAGTTCTCCAGGAAAAAATAGAATCAAATAAAAATGTTTGTGGCCGATACCCAGTGATGACTGTTACAGCTGAAACCCACATGCGGCAGAGCCACATACCTCATTAAAGACCCAGGGATTAATTTTTTAAACATCACGTCCTTAAACGTCCTTCTCACCAACTTTCTGAAGAGGAGTCTCTCGAACCACTTATGGGCAAGTCTGGACATACTCAGGATGTGTTGCCAAAAAAACTTTAAATCATACCGAACATTAAACACTCATGGAGATTAAAAATGAATTTTTTGGTCAGTATTCTTAATATTTTGAAATGGCACAACTCCACAATAAAAAATAAATCAAGTTGTTATTTATAAGGTAAAAAAAAATGTTTGTTTCCGTTTTCTAATGGAAACTTTCTTGATGCCATCATAGAAAAATTAGGGATGTTCATGATAACTAATTTGCAAATGGTAAATTTAACAGTAGTTAAATGAGAAAAATAAAAATCAGACAAGTCAGCCACTCTAATAATTTTAAATCCTAATTTAATCAATCAATCTATTTAATATTTTTATAACATATTTTTTTCAGTGTGTAGGAAGTTGTATGAAACGCTTAATCAAATCATGTTTTCAATTTGAAACTTTACATTGTATATAATAACATAATATCATTATATAATATATAATTGTATATAATGATACACAATGTCAGTCATTTATAGAGTGGCTAACCCTTAGCTAGAGTCCACATCCCAGTGCCGAATGTGATTAGATTCAGTTTCCGATAGTCCAGTTTATTCTAATGAAGCCAACAGACAGCCACTGTTTTTTGTTCTTTTTTACTTATGCATTTTTAAAATAATTAATAAATTTTCAACATTGTTTGATGTTTATCGTTCCATTCAGGGATACAGCACAGCTGTCTGTCAAGGCTGCAACACCGAGTAGTAGTGGGTGGCATATTAACATCTTTGAACCAGTGGCTGCCTTTGTATATTCATAAAATAATAATAATAATAATTTATACTTTATTGATCCCCGTGGGGAAATTCCTCTCTGCATTTAACCCATTCACTCAGTGAAGCAGTGGGTGGCCACTGGCCGCCCGGGGAGCAATGTTTAGGGATGGTACCTTGCTCAGGGGTACCTCAGGGTAGCCGTTCAGTGGATTCGAACCCCTGACCTTCCGATCATGGGGCCACCACTCTACCTACAGTAAGAAATTTAACCAACTGGGGGTGTTTTCAGTTTTTCTAGTTCTAGACTAAGAAAAAACATTGTATTGTGAATGCACAATAAAGTTACACCATCTACTAAGAAAGAATAAGATTTATATATTAAAAATGAAACAAAGGGGTATGTTTTTTAACTTTAACTTTAGATTTTGTTATGGAGAACGTTAAACTTAAGTCTTTTCTTCATTTTTCCATGTTCGTTTTAATATTCAAAGAATAAAGACAGATCTATAAATGTAATTTTCACCTTTTTTTAAATTATTGGCTATAATTACATTAACATTTTACTCATCAGGTTGATTTCTAAGGTTTAAAGAAAACCAGCTAACATCATATTCATTCCCACAGGGCAAGAACCACAAGCAGCCAGATGAGCATCAACCAACCAACCAATCATCTTAAGTGAAGAGAAACATAGCAGGAGTACGACAAACAGTCGAATGGCTTAGCAAAAAGAAAGGAGAGGAAAAAAAGAAAAGCCCATCAATCAAGTTGTCAGCTTGCCAACATACCAATCAAACAGCCATCCACTGAGGAGGCAACCATACCAGGCAACCACGCCTTGGGGTTTAGCACTGTGTGGCCTTCCACCACACATATTTGTACATTTCTGTGCCACATGGGATATTCAAAAGACAGAGATTAATTACACGCAGCAGGGAGAGATTATGTCTTGTTTACCCCAGAAGAATGCCATCTGTACAGTGCCAAGCCAAGCCCAAAAAAGCAGACCTGTGACTGTACAGGGCTACCTGCTCAGGAGCATTTAACCCTATGCCACCCACATCCTGTCTGCGTTACACAGGTGCAGTCGTACTTTGTTCAACAAATAAGAGAGATACAAGAAACTGTTAGTTTCTGGAATTTGAGTTTATTGTACAATTAGACTATAGCTATGAAGCCACCTGAAATGGCATATAAATGGGCTGAAGAGGGCAAAGAAAAGTGGACTCTAACTGAACAGAGTGGAGCAGAACTACTTACTGTTGCTTAGATATTTATACCAATCATTTCCCAATGCGGGACACTAAGAAGTCTAGACAGCGACATCAAAAGTTCTCCTCTAACACAATCTCTCTGGCACACTGAGTGATATATCAGCTATTGTTTATCTACATGCTGTCAGATCGTAATCAGTTTATTACAACCATCTAACATGACCACGTTCTGCTCTGACTTTTGCTGACTTTAGACATAACCGCCAAGCTCAAACAGAGAAAATAAACACATCCTCTGTGATCAGCCATGCTTGGTTAACATCACTGACAACAAGATGTATTTCATACAGTCATAAAATAGTTGTGTCACGCTGCAGTTTCAGAAACCAACGAAGCATGGGCATGCCGCTTTTTGATGTAATGCTCTCCTGCTCTGTCAGCAGATGTGTTAGGAGAGGTGTTGCTGGCACGGTTGCTGTTCTGATGAACAGCTAATTGTGTCAAGTGTCTCGCGTGTTATGTTTGGTTTCATATTTTATCTCTGTGAGGTTTGACTATGAAGACAGCAAGGTGTGCAAGTCTTTATCAGGTCTTGTGATCCGGCATTAAACACACAGCTCAAGAATCTAGCATGCTTAATATAAATCATCATAGAAATGGATGGAGGTAAAAAGCAGTCGATGCATCATAGGAAAGGATATTTGGAGAGTTTTAAACAGCAATTTTCATCTTATAAGTCTTCTCTTCCAGAAAAAAAATCCTCTGTCCTGATTTCTTATTGTTTGTATACACTTCAATCTTTTAGATCACCAAGCAAATTTTAATGATAACCCAAGTTATCATAAAAAATGCCATTTTTAAATGAAGATTGTCCCAAGTGAGCTTGAGCTTCAGGACACAAACTGATGTTTGGACATTTTCCTTCAGGACTTTCTGTTAGAGAGCAGAATTCATGGTTCCATTAATTACAGCAAGTCATCCAGCAGCAAAGCAGCTCCAGGCCATCACACTATCACCACCATGTGTGACGGCTGGTATGGTGCTCTTTTTGAGAGATGCTGTGTTAATTTTATGCCAGATGTTTTGGGACTCAAACCTTCCAAAAAGTTCAACTTCTGTTTCATCAATCCAAAGATTGTTTTCCCAAAAGTCTTTGAAATCATAAAGATGTTTTTTTTTTCCTGACAAATATGAAACAAGCCTCTGTGGGGGATTTGTGTGGTTTTTGCTGTGGAATTCTCCCATTGATTTTTGCCCAGTCTATTCTAATCATGCACACTGACATTAACTGAGGCAAGTGCAAACTGCAGGCCTCACCTCTGTATAATTGCGCTCACTGTGGTTTGCTGGAGTCTTAGAAATGGCTTTGTAACCATTTCCAGACTGACAGATGTCAGTGACTTTGTTTCTCATTAAAAACAGACATTTACACCACGCCATGATGTGTTGTTTATTGAAATCTTTTAGCCTAGTTCGTGTTGTCAGACAGGTGACTTCTTGATTCAACAGGTCTGACAGTAATCAGACCTAGGTGTGGCTAGTGAACTTGAAAAAAATTTGGTTACTCCCAGTTACTTCATAATTTAGCAAGAAGAGGGGCAATTACTTTTTCACATAAGGCCAGGGAGGTTTGCATAGCTTTAAAAACTGCATTTTCTAATTACTCAGGTTATCTTTGCCACAGATAAATTAACATTGCTCTGATTTTCTGAAACATGTAAGTGTGACAAATATGCAAAAAAAAATGTCCAAATGGATTTTACCCTCAATATTTATTAGTTACTACTATTAAATATAGAACTTGGGTATTACATACTACAGTGCCTGCTGTTTCTTTGCTTGATGCACTTGCCTGGATGGTTGGTCTTCTTTTCCAGAGTGATGAAAAAACCCTTTGTGTTTGAGGTGTTTTGTCAGTTGCTACTTCTGCTCGTAATACTAATACTTGATTCATGGCTATGTAAATTAATTATGTACGCCTGATTTGGTAGAGAACTGGGTCATTGTAGATACAAGAGCTCATTAAATATTAAATGATAAGATCTACAAACACAACGTTAGTAATACCTGTTAGCCTTTCCCTTAGTTCCTCCTTGAGGCCATGCCCTGTTTGATGTTCTGGATGAGAGATAGTATTTGTTAATTCCGCCACTGGCAGAGACCTACCAGGTCAGCACTACCTCAAGTTGGGTCATGTCAGGCTGCCTGTGGGTGGCAAACATTACCTTAGAAATACTCAGATATGGAAGGAGAAGCTGTGGAAAAAAGGACAGAGGTGTGCTCTTTTCTGTATGTTTGAGTTGGGTTTGTACAGTTGTGGCCAAATGTTTACATGTATTCATCACGGGTGTGAATGTCATGGTACGTTTGAACTTTTAATGATTTCTTTAAACTGTTCTTTTTCCAGGGTGGATTTATTATACAGCATACATTTTAATGACTTAAATAAGTATTGGGTGCACAAGTTTGAATGTACTTACATTTTTTTCTAATACACAGAGGGTCAAATGTGTACAAATACATACATAATACTATACTGTATATTACCATACTATTACCATACTATAACTGCTCATATTTTGATTTATACTGAATAAAATAATGAAACTGTACTAAACCAACCAATCAGTAAAACCTTTAATAAATCAAGATAAACACATCACTATGGTTTCAGAACATAAAAGGAAATACCCTGTGCAATTATTAAAATTCTGCATTCAAGCCCAAATTCACTGCACTGCAATTATAGGTTTTTGAATTTGATATCATGCAGGCATAATTGGTCTTTCTGTTTATAATACTTGGTGCAATTTGTAAAGTCATACAAATAGACACAAGTGAAGCATGATGAATAACTTCACCTGCTGTGGCCTTGTTTGCCACCCCGTTCTTTACAGTGCAGCTAATCCACAGATCCACTAGAGATCCCTTTATGCATTCTCCATGAGTGGAGGTCTGCAGCTTTGAGCATAGGCAGCCTAACTGCCCCCCGTGAGACCAGCATTAGCAAGGGAGCCTGAGCCTGTCAATTACCCCCAGGAGTCACTAAACCCAAGCACATCGATGCTCTAACACAGACCTGCGCGCAGCCTTTCTTTCATGTTAGGTAGAGGAGAGGTGGCATCATGGATATGTATGACATGTACATACACACAATCACACACCCAGACAGCTGTGATTTCCCCAGGTAGCCTATCTAAGCCTGCAGAGAAAGGACTTGTCAGAGGCCTTGTTTAACAAAGATGTCAAAATGAGTGCAGTGCGGTGCAGCTGACGGGGGGTGAATTTGATTTTGACAGAGATGTTTCATCCTGTACTGCTTTGATTGACAAGCAGACAAGCTCCCAGTTTAACCCAGCACACTGACAGAGCACCTCCTGAATGATCAAGTGGTAACACAACTCAATTTAAGCAGCTGTTCACATTCAAGAGGTTTTGTGGGGTCAAAAAGGGTTTTGCATTTGAATCGACCGCAATTTTTGGTGTGTGCGTGTGCGAGAAAGACCGGTACATATGCTGGGCAATTTCAACTAAGCTAGCAAATGAAAGAATGGACATATCGGCCAGTCTAACAGTTTGGTTAAGACTAGAATATCTCAGAGCAACTAGATAAATTTGCTTTAAATTTTGCACATATATTCAAAGTCTTAAGAGCGTGAACATGCTGACTTTTCTCTATTGCCAAGAGCAGTAGATCAAATGGCTCACTTATCCTAAGAAATAAATCCAAATCTCTGGATCCATCTATTCTGCATCATTTGCCAAACAGCAGCAGGGTTGGCATTATCTTTTCATATGGTGCAGGCTGTGTACAGACACCTTTCCTGACTGAAAACGTATTGCCTCGCAGTCTTGGGCTGACGAGTTTGTGAAACCTTCTATTAAGCAGCTATGCTGTAATTTAAATCAAAAGAGCAGAACTTATTGGCTTCAATGATTCATTATATATAAAAAATGGTCATAGTCACCATGACTTCTGCTGTCTGCATTTTAAAAACCTCTATGTTAGCATTTTTGTCACTAAGTAACGAAATAAAAGAAATCCTACAATTGAACTAACAATAAGCACTAAGAATACTGAACTGATGTTTCAACCTGGAAAGGGGTTAAACCAGGGATGGGCAATCTCAGTCCACGAGGGCCGGTGTCCCTGCAGGTTTTAGATGTGTCCTCGAACCAACACAGCTGATTTAAATGGCTAAATTAGCTCCTCAACATGTCCTGAAGTTCTCCAGAGGCCTGGTAACGAACTAATCATGTGATTCAGGTGTGTTGACCCAAGGTGAGATCTAAAACCTGCAGGGACACGTGGACTGAGATTGCCCACCCCTGGGTTAAACAGCAAACATGCCTGAAATACAGATCAATAGATCAATTGCAACTTAACAATTTGCAAGCCCAGATGCCAAGCATAAACAGCCAAGAGGAAGACAAAAAGCTTCGCTATAAACAGCTTGAAATAACCCGCCTGGAAATGTGATATGATGATATAAGGTAAGAGACGTTTACAGAAAATAAGAGACAAAGCAGCCAAGTGAAAAAGCGTGCGGCATCAAGTACCAGAACCAACACTGCAGAGCATTTCTTTGAGTGTCCAGTATGTGGTAAACTATATGTGTCAGACTTTGGCCCACAAGGTACACTAATGAATGGTACTAGGTTGTACTATACTGACCACAATAATCGATCATATACACCAGCGGTCCCCAACCTTTTTTGCGCCACGGACCGGTTTATGCCCGAAAATATTTTCATGGACCGGCCTTTAAGGTGTCGCGGATAAATACAACAAAATAAAACTATTACCGGTACCGAAAAAAAGAAAATTTATTCATAGCACACGTGAAAAGACCCAGGAAAACCGAGTAAATGATAAAAACGATAACAAAATCACACTGAAAACCGATAAAAACTCTGAAAACTATACATTTCACACCTGAGCCTCAACTCTCGCATTTTGAAACCTCAACTTTAGCGTATTGATCACGTAACAGAATAAAGAACATCAAAAGTGGAGCATCAACTTCTTAGATGGTCTGTACCTTACAGTACGCTGTGTTATTTGTCAGAAAATGCAATTAAAATGATCATAAAGCCACCAACTTCACCAACACGGTGGAAGGGTCTAGCTTGAGTTACAAGAGTTTTGTCCCAGCAGAAAGCGCCGGGCTCCTGCTTAATGTGTTTGGATACCAGTGAATCAAAGTAGCTTCCTTTTAAGCCTTAATACAGTGAGTTTAGAGAGAAATCAGTTTTTAGGAAGGAGGGGATTTGCTAAAGAGGCTGTGACCATGTTGATTTCGCTTTTTGAGTTTCACATTTTTAATCGATATAGAAATGCCTCAGTCAGTTTTTCCACTTTCATCTTGGATGAAATTAGTTTTCACATACAAGAAGTATGACTTCCATAACCTGAACTTAGATAACAAAAAGAAGTAAAAAGATTTTTGACTTTGTTAAAAAAAAGGATGCTGCCTAAGAGAAACATTTTGACCTGTTTCCTATCAGACCCCAAGCACTGCTAAAAAGGACTCCACCTTAATGAACTCCTGTGACTGTCTGGAGCGTGGGACGCATGAGAAATATCAAAAAGATGGGAAAAAACCACTAGAGATGTAATCTCCTCTCCTGAACCTGCCTGCAGCCTTTTGGTTACACTTGCAAACAAACAGTGTGTGGAAGAAAAAACCTCGCTCCTGTGGGAGGTGAAGACAACCCAGACAATGATTGGCAGCAGCTTAACAAAGCACCTGTCTGACAGACAACACGCACACACATGCACAGATACA
Source organism: Maylandia zebra (assembly GCF_041146795.1). NCBI lineage: Eukaryota > Metazoa > Chordata > Actinopteri > Cichliformes > Cichlidae > Maylandia > Maylandia zebra. The sequence continues at coordinate 24,892,671 of NC_135176.1, read as the reverse complement.
CAAACATGCAAACAAACACTAGAACATGCGCTATTCTATGCCACTACAAATGAGGCAGAAAGAGAAATGGTCTTTAACTCACTGCTGCCCTTCCAAATTGGTGTGAGAGGAGGAAAGGCGAGAAAGTAGCATTACAGCATAACAAAATGAGTGTGGGACATTATGCAGAGGCAAACAGTGAGCGTTCCTAGAAGAGGAGGAGAAGATGTGGTGACATCAGACTTAAAGCCCAGAGATGGGGCTTGTTAGCAGGAAGCTCTATTAGGTTCGCCTCATGCCCTTTTCTCCATTCTCCTTTGTGCTCCTCACCTCTCCCAGCAGACCTAAATTGGACTCCAGGACTCCACCTGACTCCCCTCCCAACCTGCACCGCTCATGTATATGCATCTCAAATCCCCTCTAGACACGGGCAGATAGGCAGGCCAGGCATAGCACTAGCCTCACCTAACAAAAGCAATTTACTGCGATAGACCGTTTGGGTCAAGTATCCTGTGTGTTCCCCTTCAATTGTTTTAATCAGGCCAAGGTAGCAGGAGAAAAAGGGCTCGGAGGCACCTAAAGGCACCTTTCCACTTGGCCATTATCCTCTAGTGGGTGAATCGTGGATGTGGCTGTTAAGAGAAACCGATATGACAGCCCATCTGTTAGACAAGTCAATTAAAAAAGATAGGAACTTTTTTAAGGGTGAAAAATGCATATAGACATATATGTTTTCTGGAAATTAAAGGACAAGTTTGACACCAGACAGGTGGGAGCGAATGCCAAGAGGAGAAAAACACTTGTTAAATGGAGACTTTGACATTTGTTATAAGAGTTGTTAAAGCTCTCTGGAGCAGACAAATGATCACACTGCAGAGTGAAAACTTTTTACAGTTGCCCTTTGGCTCCTTTAAAGTCCCATTACAAGTTGCTTTTCTATTTAAAGCATTTTCCAGCAAAGTGGTAGATTTACCAATACTGCCAATTTATAAGTTATTATAACTTATACAAAAATAATGCAGCTATTCTTCAGTGACATTTATAGTGAAAGTTTAGTATTCGCCTGCTTGATGCAAGGATTTAAACACACTTGCAAACTGAGTTTTAAACAATTCATATATAGATATATGTGTGTGTGTGTGTGTGTGTGTGTGTGTGTGTGTGTGTGTGTGTGTGTGTGTGTGTGTGTGTGAATAAAATATTTACAAGCCAAAGAATTTAACAGATTGCAGAGAAAAAAAACAGAACTACTATCTGAATTGTTCTTGTTGTCAAGTTTGATCCTGACTTGCATGTAGTGCTGATTAGCAGGCGTAGTGGAAGCTTCAGATCTAAGCAGCAGTTCAAAATGCTGGAAAGTGAAGTGATGCGTTGGAACTGAAGTGATGATTCTTTAGTGTGATATGTGTCATTAGCTCAGCTAAATCAGCTCTCATCCTGATTCAGGTCACAAGAGAACAAACAACAGCTGCAGAGACAAAAGACGAAAAATGCAGATAGATTCCACTGATCAAAAACAAACGTTCATATCCTCAGGCAGTCATGCCTTTACATGATCCACCTTTACAAAGACTCTAAATGTTTTAATATCTGAAAATCCACAGGTGTTGATTCTTCTTGGTGTGAGCTGTCACAGCCCAGTGTCTTTGATATCTCTTTGGCCCGAGGCAGCTTTACTTGAAATACAACCGACAGACACCCTCACGTGAATTGATTAGAATTCTGTTTGACAAGCTCAGCGTGGTTCAGTAATAACATGGCATTCACCTGACAATCAATTCAGCTTTCTGCAAAATTTCAATGTTGATAATACCTTTTTTTTGCCTAGTTATTCTAATGGAGGTCATCTAAATCTACATCAGCAATTTAGGAATTCAGGAAAATCCAACACTCCACTCCATGTATGCAGGAATCTTTTAGTATCCTTTACACCAACCTATAATTGGTATCTATAGAGCACTACTGGATCAGTGTTACTCTAGATGTCACTGTAAGGTGAGGTATTTCTAACAAAAACCACATAACCTGTCACTCACTGAAAATTGTATTATAACACTCAAGAGTTCAGACTACTTGAAACCAGCAAGTCACAACAAATACCTTGAAAATACAGTAAGAACCACATGGGATGTTGTGAACTGACCTTTACAAAGTTGGCGCTGGTTGTTAACGTGCTACAGTGTACTGACAGATGCATGACTCACAAAAGAGTTTTGACAGACTGACTTCAGCCATGCACGTCTGAATCTAACAAAGCTCACGGAACTTACACAAACCATTTGTATAAAACAGCGTGGGTGGAATTTCGTGGTAGCTATGCGCTGTACCAACTCCACACCCATATCTGAATGTGTTATATTTAACTATGACTGCAATCTGTTTATGTTTATCCCCTGATGTTTCCTCGGAGATTCACGTCTAAGCTCTTTGACGAAATCTCAATAGCCGCTGCCTTGATAACCGTGAAATTGAAATTACAATCAGTAATGCTGATTCCATGACTTGGCATCCAGTGGAAGCATAAGACAAAAATGCCACTTTGTCCCTCACAAAACTACTTGCCTGGCTGTACGCTTCTTTTTCAAATGTGACAAAAGATTGGGAAAAAACCCTGAGAGGTAGGTATGTTCCTCCAGTGAGGATGAAATATGACAAGCCCTTAGTTTCACTGTGCTTTTTTATAGTTGCAGAAAGCATGAACACTTTCCATAAACTGTCAAAATGTTTAGAGCTACACATCTCACACCTTCAAACGATGGCGTGCGTAAAATGGAGGATGATATTTGAAAGGAGTTATTACTAGAAACTCTGACTGGCAAATTCTGCTTCTTCGAATACTTGCAAGGCAATTGTCCATGTCACAGGCAGAATCAGGTTAAACCTGTAGACAAACCTACAGGAGCAAGAAGAATGTGTTGATCAAAAGCCACAAAGACTAAGGTTTCATCTTTTAATATTAGAAGTAACACAAGATGAGGCTTTCTGGAAATCATGACTTATAAAATGATGATCAAATATAAGCTATTCTGTATATATCTCCCTTAATGTTATAATGGAAAGCAGGAAAGCGCTTTGAACACAGCTCTGCACTCCAAAACACAACATCCAAGAAGTGACAGTAATATCGCAAACCTTCAGTAGCGTTATGAAAAGGATAGCCATCACAAATGACAATAACTGCCTCTAATCTAACATGCTGAACTAAATGCAAAAATGCATCAAGACGATAATGCAAAAAATAATGAACTTTATCTGCACACAAACTATGACTCCTTAGATGAAGGCAACCAATCAAAAACATTTGGCATGTTTGTGAAACTTGAAGTGAAAAGTACTGAGAATGAGTGATTTCGATAATACGTGCACTGAATAGTTTTTTCAAAATTCTCATGCCTATCAAAAACAGGCTCTCCAAAGGTGACTTCATGCCTTTCTCGAGGTACCTCATTGGTTTAAACTTTCCATGCTCTGACACACCCAAACATTGTAGTCTTCTCCCTTATTACATCATGCAATCTTGCTCATTTGTCTGATTTACATAGTACACGGGTGGAGCATGGCAGACATCCTGAAACCGTTGAACTTCAGCCCAGCCTTAGAGGCTTTTTAAAAAAAATTGTAACTTTCAAACACAGTTGCGATTCTGTCAGGCAGCAGCCGGCGGATAAAAGATAATTTGATCGCTCTCTCATTTTCATTTAATGTCATGATGAGTCATTTGGGAGTGTTAATCATGAGCCACAGTTTACGCATGCACATGCATGCTCTTGCAATTGTCCAGCTGACTGCGTGCATACTAAAAAAAAAAAAAAAAAAAAAAGCAGAATCAAAAACTTCTTCACATAATGTAAATCTATTTATTTGTGCACTAATGCCCGCACACTGTATGTGCATGATTATGTTTGTTTTGACTGTTCAATTCAAAGCCAGACATTAAGAGTAATAGTCTCCCAGGGTGTGCTCTAAACTAGACTTCCTGAATCTTTACTTGTTACTGCAGCTACTCACGTGTGCATGCTCCTTTGTTTTTGTTTGTGAGCCAATTCTTTTAACAGCAGTAACTGACAGGTCACGCTTCGGGGAATTCTGTCATGCTAAGGAAAGGAAAGCAGACAGCGAGAGAGACAGTGCAAAGGACTCGAGGGAAAATCTGCACGGTGATAATTACACTGTCCTTCACCTCCTCTACTTAACCTCAAGATCATGTAGACCAAAATCGTTCTTGTCACTCTACAGGAAGCACTATCTGTGAGGTAATGATAGTCAAGCACTAAAGGGGGACTGACCTCTATAAGGAATATCAAAGATAGCCACAATAAAGTGTAAAAGTCCACTGATCTTGTTCTGCTCACTGTAAAATATGATAATGTTAATATGTACAACATCTCCCGCACACGTGCTAATTTTAATGGTGTCTTTGGACGAAGCTTTCTCAACCTTTATTCTCAACCCTTATTCTATACTCAACCATCCTTCAACCATGTAATTCACCACGTGCAGCTCTATGAAGGGATACAGATTCATAAACCAACATGCTACATTTACACGTGTTTATTGCCTAATGTAAACACCGTTGGTGTAAAATCTCTCTCAATCTTTCAGAGTGGAAATTATGTGGGCTGTCTGTAAGGCAGATTGTTTTTCAAGGGCTTATTTTTCGTCACAGGTTAAAAATAATTTAGTCATAACTCCTCCAGGGTAAAAAAACACCATAGCTGATTGAGGCAAACCACAAGCAAGAGTTTTAATGATGACCAGAGGCACGATTAGAAAGAGCGATGAAAAGATTAAACCTCAGACTATTTCAACAATTTCCCTTGTGTATCTATCTGAACCTTCTTGTTACTAAAAAAAATAAAATAAAATAAACTCTGCAGCAACTTTTTGATGAATTTCAGAATTTCTGTTTCAATTCTGAATGTAAGTAGTTAATGTGGATATGTATAATCTGAATGCAGTCACATTCTGTGACTGTATTTTCGCACATTGTACACTTCCTGTCAAATTTTGGTCCTGGAAAGCTACTACTTGACAAAAGACAGTGGAGGCATAACTCTGATTTTACAGCATGACACTTCATCCATTAATTTGTGCACGTAAGAAGATCCTAAAGTGCTTTCTTGGGATCATCCTGCCAAAAATCTTTTATATCAGTTTCCCAAGATTGACTCAGAAAGCTAAATTTAATTATCTCTAGGCCTTAACAGATTAGTAAAAAGACTGTTGTACTCTACCATGAATTTACAAACTATAAAGACTATCTTTTCAATATTAGGTTGCAGCCTGTCCATAGTAATCCAAATCTTCTTAGGAATTGAAAATCCTTTTGTAAACTTCATTTTTTCTTCATGCTTGAAGTGGATTTAACAGGTGAAATCAATAGGAAATGAGGGCTTTCACCTGGATTCAGGGGCTCTTTTGAGTTTATGAGAACAGCATGTTGATTTTTGTGCTCTTTATGTGTGTGAATACAACAAATAAGCATTGTGTGTAGAAGAGAGAAGCTTTCTGGCCAATGCAAAGTGTGTGAACACCTTGTTTTGACTAGAGCCGTGAGAGAATTGCCACTCTGCCATTGAAGCAGTTCGTGCGTGTTGATAGAGGCAGGTTAAGAGTGTCAGTCTTGCATCACGCGGTCGCCCTGCCTTCAATGTTGTTGCTACAGCTATTCAAATGCTCCTCTGTCACTTTGACACACCGACTGTGCCAGAACAAGAGGGAGAACGGTAAACGGGAAGAGCGTCTGTATGTTTGCGCACATGTGTATGCCAGCTTTCTTTGTAATCACATGCCTCTTTAGCTGAGTTATTGTGACGTTTCATTGCAGGATCTCTGCGCATCTGTGCATTTCAAAGCCCATCCTCACCGAAGTGACTTTGTGACAAACAGGCAAAACATTTAACTCGAGGCTGTAATGTCGCTGATTGAAGCCTCCATCGTTTTTTTGTGACTCGGATTTACCTGCTATTCAAAGCCACTGAACTTCTGCTAAATAGTTTGGGAAGTTATTACTGCCCTGAGCCAGGCTGTTGTTGTTGGAGTCCAAATGAGACAAACAAGAATCAAGAGGATTTATCTGATGCTGCCTTTACTTCATTGAAAATCTGCTTATTTTAACTGAGACTCGTTAGTTCAATCAGGTTAAGAAACATCAATCTGATTATAAAAGCCAGTCAAACAACTTAGTTTCTATCGTCCGTAAAGTAAGTGACCATGTTGAGTTTATAAATTAAGAACAGGGTGGAAAAAAGAAGAAAGAAAAGAAAAAGTTCTTTAGATCATCACCAGAAGTGATTCAATTAAATGTATAAAAACATTTACTCTTAAGGTGAGACGAATAACCATCATCCTGTTACATAGAAAGAGTCACCATCACAACGTCACTCTTTAGTTTGTGAAGCTTTAAAGACTTCGACTAACTAAAGAAGAATGCTTTTTGGTCATTTCCATCAGTTTTTTCGAGCGAGAAATGACCATTTGGACCAAGCAGACTGCGGAAGGGTAAGCTATCAGTTAATGCTAGGTTGCTTAGTTAGCAAGGTAGAACAACAGACTGTACGGGTACATCTGAAATACATAAATGCCTGAACCGTTGATACAATTCAGGATGGATCAAGGCTTTCATGTTGCTTATGACATATTCTAAACACCGCAGCAGAAATCAAGACTCATCAGATCACAGATTTTCCACAGATTCCTGTTCTTAGCCCATCTGCTTCTCCTGCATTTGGTTGTAAAAGTGATTTTTTTGAGTTACTGTTTAATTCCTATCAGTGCAAAGCAGTCTGGCCATTCTCCTCTCACCTCTGACATCAAAAGATCATTTTTACTGACTTGGCTACTTTCTCCTTTTCTGACTGTAAACCATTGACATGATTATGATAAGTCCCCGCAGATCAGAAGTTTCTGAAATACTCAGACCAGCACACTTGGCACCAACAGCCATATCACATTCCGATGCTCGATTGAACTTCAGCAGGCTGACACGAGCAGTAAAAGAAACTCAGTGCATTTAGACATGTAAGTAAGTAAGTAAGTAAAATTTATTTATATAGCACATTTCACAGATAAAAATCACAAAGTGCTTTACAATAAGATCAGACATACAAGTTAAAATTAATTAAAAGCCTGTTTGTATAAAAATGTCTTCAGCTGCTTTTTAAAGGAGTCAGTAGAGTCTAGACAGCGTAAAGACAACGGCAGAGAGTTCCACAGCCTAGGTGCCAGTGCCTGAAAAGCTCGATCCCCACGTGTTTTAAACCTAGTACGTGGGACCACCAGTAGCCTCTGACTTGAAGACCTAAGTGCTCGGGATGAAGCATGAGGTTTCAACAGGTCAGAGATATACTGGGGAGCATGTAGGCACATGTCTTAATGCCATGTGATTGGTTGATTAGATATTTGTGTTACCAAGCAGTTGAACATGTGTACCTAACAAAGTGCCTAGTGAGTGCATACTAGTTAGCGTTAAGTAACATAAAACAAAAATTCTAGAATTTCAACCTCCACAACTTGATCACAGACCCCTTATGCAGGTTGTTACTACAAATAATCACATAGCAATCACACAAGCCTTGATATTTGTCAAATAGCTGGATTTTTAAAAAATGCTCCACAATGCAAAAGGCGAGGTTAGTGACTCTAATTAGCCGAGGTGATGCTGAGCAGGCAGATAGCAGCAGTAGCAACAATGTACATCTACCTGTCAGTCAACATAGCCACACTTCTAATAATCTATTTTACTCTATTCCAAGACATGGTTTGTTGTAGAAAAGTTTGCAATTTCTTAAATAATCTTTTAATTCACCACACCATCTCTGATGGCAGGAATCTTACAGTTTACGGTAAGACTATATAAGACACTTGACATCTGTGACTTTAATAACAGTTCTGTCATAACATATATTTTGAAAAGCTTTGAGACATGATCGGCAGGTATTACAGTGAAATACTGGCATCATTACTTAACCTTTTAAGTATGCAGATTTTGTAGAACATCATCATCTTAATGACGCTGCATGATAGAGTGAACAAAACAATTTAGGCTAAACATTTATTATTCGTTAAGCAGCTGAAATCTACACAAACAACCATAATCACAACGTAGTTTCATCCAACGATTGATCTAGAAATCCATCATCTAATTACAAACTAAAGAGCAGCTCAGTGTTGGTACAGTTGCATCTAGGAAAACAGTGTTAATATATAATCTCAGGCACTTCTAAGGGTGGGCCGTATTTACTATACTGCAATAATACCCTATCATCAATTCTCTTTGTACTGGCGGATTGTGGCGGCTCACAGGATTACAGCAGGTAGTCTGAGTGAGGCACATTTACAGGTGTAAGCTCAGACTTTTGTCTGCACTTTGTCTGTGAAGCCTGTGTGAAGACTACTAAGACAGTGAAGCACTGTGTTCTCTGCTGCTGCCTTAAGCACACAGCCAGGACCTCAAGCTGAACAGTGCAGAATCCAAAATGACCGGTTATCTCCCCAGAGGGGGTTAGAAGGATTGCGCAGGTATACAGATGTAAACTCTCTCTTCCGCATATTCTGTCACTGTCCTGTAGCAAATTGGCTGCACAGTTTTGTGATACAAATTCAAAGATGCAGTATCTCCAGGCCCGGGAGCAAATCTCAACACATAGCCTCGTCAACAGAGATCGAAACTCAAGCAGCGGAGAGACAGGATTACATCTGCGCTGCACCATATCCAGTCAATCCCTACCTTAACCTGCACATCCTGTCCTCTTCTGCGTCTGCTTCCACCTCACTTACGTGTGCTGACCGGGGTAGCTCCTAACAGACTAAATGAGGGCCACTTAGGTGTCGGCATTAGGCTTAGATATCAGAGTGACACACTGAGGACTTACAGTAAGTCCACAGTAAGTCCTTACTCTCTCAGTGTCTCTTCCTCGCTCTGTCTTTCCAGCTCTTTCTTTTCTGTTTCATGACTTTTCCAGTCACGCTTACCATCTTTGTCTTTTTCTTTCTTGGCATTTTTCATGCATTCGTCTACGATTTTAGTTTTTATTGTTCTCTGTTTTCCATCTCTCCAATCACGGCTTATCAAAGGCTCACATGGGGTTTGTGTGCAATGACTTCAGTTGCCATGTTTGAATAGTTCAGGTGGGACTTCACCTTAACATGCTGTCAAAACAACAGTATCACTGTCACACCTGAATCCCCCTGGATTTTTACCACAATCATTCAGTCACAACACTCCAAAATTTGTTAATAAATAGGGAAGCAAAGAAAGTTTGTCTCGTAGAATGTCTGCATATGGACAAAACCCCCACAAACGATAAACATGAAAATAAAAATACACACAATAAAACTTTTCATTTTCATGCACTCTTTATGCAGAATGGCACTACTTTTTGGTAACTCTTAGTTCTCAACAGTAGAATTAATCTCTACAGTTCAATGTTCTTCATCATGAAGGAGAATGCACAACGGAAAAAACATTTTGTTTGTCTGCTTTCAGATTATTTCGTCACTTCGGCTGAAGAGTATTCTTCATAATTTCTGTTTTTATTAGAGAAGCTATGCAGTGCAGGGTTACAAGTTGTCGGAAAATGTTGACATTTCTCTTTAATCACATGCAATTTTCTCTTAGGAAAAGAAAAGCAACCTAAGGAGGATCAAGTCCCACACTCATGGTTTTCAACAGCTTGCGCAGAATATCTAAAAGAAAACAAGGACTCGCTGAGAAAGGCAAAGCTAGTGATACAGATATATAATCAGTTTTAATTATATGTATGGTGGGGAATACCTGGCTTCCGGCCCTCCTGAAAGCCGTAAACTGCCACTGCGGTCACGTTTTTTGACAGAGGTAATCACGTGGGCCGTAAAATCTCTTTCGCTTTTTTTGTTTGTTTCTTTTATAGCTGTGAAAAAAGCAAATGATTTGTTCTTCACACGGTTCAGTGCTGAGGTCGCTTAAAACGGTTGATGATTAAGATATCCCCCTTTGTTATATATTGATTACAAACCCAAATCTGTCACACACTACATGATGGCTCATTAGGTTAAAACACATACAGGAAATAAAGGTCTTTTCTTTTCTACTTTTGATTGTTTACACCAAATGGTTCAACAAAAATCCTGCCAAGTGTGTACAAATAGATATTAATGTTACAACCAGGCCCATGCACAAAGGGCAGAAAGATTTCACACGCACACTTCCACAATTAACTCTTTTTTTGTATGATGCAAATAAACAGCTTTCTTGTATATATTAATGATCTATCTGGTTCCACTCTGGCCTCTGCTCCTTTCAGGTTTTACTTAAAACACCACTAAACATCTAGTTTAGGGTATGGCTTATGGAAATGGGTGTTGAAACAACATGTGAAGTTGCCATGTGGTTCCAAAGCGCAGGAGGACTGCTCGACTTTGACACAAAGTTTGAAAAGTAAACCATAAGTCCAGCAAACAGACACCATCCTTTAAATAAGATAGAACGGTCCCTGTTAATGGCTCTGATGGCAAAAAAAGTACTTTAGGTGCTCCATTACAAAGTTTTGCTTTAAATATGTGTTAAACCGTAAGCTTATACTGATGTGAATGGAGCTGCTTGATGTGAAAGAGACAAGTCTCATCTCTTTAAGGTGCAGTCACAAAGATTTGCAATTCCATCCATGCAAAGTGAACAGCCATACCCAATTTAAATTTGGCTGACCTCTCCTTCAAGCTTGTGCATCTCTGGCTGCTGTTTTTAAGGTTTCTCTCTGACAGTGCGCTCTGCATCTATAGTGCATCGGACATCACATTTGCACTGAGAACAAACAGTGACTTCTGATTCAAACTGGCCTGTTGAAAATCATCACTGCTTATAAGAGTGTATATATGTAACCAAACAGCAGCCTTTAGTGGGCATGTCAAGGTGATGCATTGTATCAGGAACTAAATCAAAAGGAGGCAAAGTTATTCCCACTGAAAACGATACGTACAGATGAACAGAATCAACTATTTGAGATGCAAAGTAGGCATTTTGTTTGTTTTTAAGGGCTCTCTTTGGTTTTCTTTTTACTTTCTTTTTCACTGGTTTGCACATTGATTCAGGGTTAGACTGCCAGACTTCTACTGCAATCCATTTGGGGAAAGATTTTCTGCAGAAAAAAAACTTTCCTGCCATTGTACAACTATACACAAGACACTGAAGAAGCACGAGTATTTTTGGCCACACTAACACAAACTTGGCCAATCACCAGTTCTCCTCACACAAATGGCAACCTGTGACATCTTACCCCACACAAGTCAAGTTGTAGGGCTGCAGCATGATTCATCATTCATTACAGACATGCAGTTACAAGACATCAGTTACACAAAGCAATCTAGAAATAGCAGTCAAGCTTAGATTTGGGAAGCACAGCCAAACAAAATGATCTGGAAAGACACACCAGTGAGTTCTCCCACCTTACAAACACACTACAAACCAAAGGTCTCTAGGACAGGGGTGTGCAAAAGCCTGCTTAGACCTCATACATCTATGACCCCGTACCTCTATGCATGTATGCTGAGCCATTTTACAACCATAATCTAACATCTTCAGCACAAACTGAACATATTATTCATTATATAAGAGGTGCCGAATGTGTGAAAACTGAATGTGATACAGATGCGGCTTTTCAAAAGACTTAGCGTGCACGAACACCATTTGCCTTCAGGGTCTTTTTGTTGTTGTTTTTTCTGCTGCTACAGCCTGTAACAGTGACTATTAAGGACTCAACAGCTATTTATACCACTCACAGAGTCTTCTGAGGAAATGATTATCATTGATGACACATTTGCTAAAATATATCCTCAGAATCGCTAATATTGTATCATTGTTGTGACACAATACTAGCGTTTGAAATGTATCCACTTTCATGTAAAATGACCTGCAAGCATAACAGGAAGTTTTGGCCCAGATATCTGCTGACTTCATCAGAAACTCTGAAATATTGCCCATGGTTCCCACAGTCATCAGGTCATTGCTGATGAGTTACTATGTTGGAATCACACTGAACAAGGTTTGTTTACTTCAGGGAAAAATAAAGTAACAGCATTTAAAAATGTAGGAAACACTATGTATGACTTATAGGTGAGAAGCTGCCGCTTTTTTGTTTTCCTATACGCCAGCCTCACACAAAGACAACAACAGATCATTGTGAAAAGGAAAGAAAACTGAATATTAGTAGTCTGATGTGCATTCATTCATAACTCTGAATTTAACTGTACAAGTTCATTTCTTTTATCTTATCGTGCCCCACATGTACATAGCTATTAGGCTCTACAGTTATGCAAAGTGTGTTGTGCTATATACTCTGGAAATTGGTACAAGCAAATGCTTTGCATTCACTCACTGTAACAAAACATATGCACCACCAGGCCAACGGTCTCTATCATCTGCCTGCTGAATCTGAATAAAAATACACCTTCAATCTATAAGAACAAGAGCAAAAGGGGGGGTGAAATGTAAGCTTGTCTCTCCTTGATCTCCTTGCCAATTTATTCCACCTGTCTGTCAGCACTGCCATCCATCTGAAACATGAAGACAATGATGAAGCTGTCTCTCATTTGGCAGCTGTGGCTTCTTGTCAGGAGCCAACCAGTTCCTTTGCATGCAATGCAGATGCCCCAGCCTACCTTGAAGCAGGCCACTTTTCATTTTAAGCAGGTAGAGCTGGTTGGAGACAATCAGAAGAGGTGTAAATTTAGTTGTAGCGCTAGGAAAGGGCGGGGAGTGCATGAATTAATCAGACAGTGTTTCTGAATAGCCTTGACATCTGCATACAGAAAAGCAATCAGACCAGCACCGAGCAGAGGAAAGACTGCTACATGCTAGAGATCTTTAAGAAAATGCCCTGAAACCACTGGAAGTTCCAAAGGTCAGGCACGCCTCCTGAGACAAAACAAAAAACTGCATCACGGTGACGCATCCTGTGTGCTTAAAAACAGTATTTGAAAAGTTGACAAAAGGGCAGCAATTCATAACATCAAATGCTGAAACCGCCCAAAGAAAGAAAAAGTGCACACCTACTGTAGAAATGTCCTTAAACACAATTACCACATCCGTATGTGCTTCACTCAATTAGACCACAACTCTAACAAACAGGATATTTTCTCAGTTGACATCTTCCAGCAGAAAGGTGTAACCTTTTGTTAACCTTTATGTAATCCCGCTTGAATATTTATTCACTTAAGCACACAGCTTTCACTTAAGTTTTTTGTCTTCTATTGTTCTGTGCTGATATTTTATCAATTGTCTATTTCACATCAATAAACCCACAACTGTGTGCTGCTGTCTGCTGACCAGCCGGGCAGTCAAGCTCCATTCAAAAGTACTTTACACACAGAAGTAAGAACTGTACACTTATAATATTCCTGCTATGATTCTCGAAGTTGATACAGGAATTCATGTCTCAGCTAAAACAATTCAAGTGTCCAGCTAAGTATTCTCATAGATTTGATAATGTACAATTTGCTGTCTGACAACTAATGCTTGCTTTATGGTACTGTGGTTGTGCATGTTTGTGTAGGTATTTGCCTATACAAACCCGTTCGTGGAGGCAAAGAGTGGTTTTCAACTTATGCAAACATGCCCCCGTGCAGTCCTACAAAAACCCAATAGTTAGCAGCTCACCTACATGTCAACCAGTCAAATAGCTGACTGGTTGACAAGTGGGCAGAACAGGGAAAGGAGCAACTGAGTTCAGTAGGAACAGAAGAAGCATGAAAAAATTCTTTCTTTGTTTTTAACACTCGTTTCATTTCAGCTGTTTGCATATTATAACGTCATTGTAACATACATTAACGTTATAACGTCGCTCTTCCCCGTAACCAACTGTCGGACCAGCAACAGCACAAGCAAGAGCAGCCCACAGAGCTGTTGTACCACATGCCATGGTGCCAGTGCACTGCAAAAAGAGAGAAACATGTTCAACCCATCGGGTGGTGGTAAGGTGGGCAGGAGTTTTTGTGGGACTTTTGTGGGAATGATCTCACATTTTGAGATTGTCCTACATTATGATTGGCTCTTGTTTTCCAGGTAGGAGGAAATCAGATCTGGTCATGATGTGTTTTGGTCAAGACCAACCAAAAAGAAATTACATAGATCCAGGACACCATGAAAAGGCTCAGTTACCTTGGTGTCCCCTCAGTGTGCTGTAGGCAGTAGTTAGGGGACAACTACTATGTCAAAGCCTCACATCGAGGTCTGGGTGGCTCTGAGTCTGCCAAGCAGCAGTAGTATATGGATGAATGGACAGATAGCTTTTAAAAGCTTTTAAAAGAACAAACACTTTTCTAAAGTCTGGCTATAATCCAGCAGTTGTGAAGAAAGCAAAAATAATGTTGTTGTTCAAAGGCACAAGGCAGGCATTTTAGCAGAATTTGCTGAACATCAGCAATAACAAAGCACATGAAACTGTTTCTATTTAGGGGAAAGTTGGTGGCTTTCTTCCTGAAGCTTTCTTTTTTTCTTTTTTTTCCTAATTTGTATGGAGATAATATGACACACATGTGAGCCTCACACAAAGATATTCTTTGCCCACATTTTGCTTTTTGGGATACGGTTCCCCTACGAGATGGCATTGATGGATGGAATCTCAGCAACTAAAGACAATGAGGAAGCTGCTGTTTGACATTCTTGGGGAGACATCTTCATCAACTAAATTGTATGAGGGAAGCAGACACTAGAAATGATAACTGGATGAAAGACTCTCCGGCGTGTAGCTCACAGAATCTTGAAACAAACTTACAGATGTGCACACAATTTAGAGCAAATATTTCCTAACGCACATATGCGTGCACATACACACCAAAGCACTTAGACGCATAAATCTTGTGTACAGACTCTAATCTTCTTGACTGAAGGGGGAAGTCTCTATAAGAACATGCTGACGGCCTGTCAAAGGTGTCCACTTGTTCTTCAGTTCATAACAGAACCAGCCTTAAGATCTTGAGAACAAAGACTCGTGGGAAATGACCTATTATAGGACACAATTTAGTGTAAATTAATCCAATACAAATTTTCCAACAACAGCCCGCATAATCAGGTGTTTAAACATCAGTAAACCCTTTGTATTTATCAAACAGTACACGGGAAACACAGGAAAAAGAAGTAGATACTTCTTATTTCTTTTACCCATGCTATGTTCAGAAGGATGGCAATGCTGGTCTGCTGAAATATCTCAGCAGCCACTGCATGGACAAGAAAGTCATTTTCACTCATTAAATCCAGACACTATCAGGAGGATCAGTTTTGGACAGCAACCTTAAATCAGTTCTTAACTTTGGTTGGTTTAGGCAAGCAGCAGGTGGTTGAGGAGGCAGGAAACATGACTCTCACGGCCACTCTCTGAAATCACCAGATAGTAACCTGTGCCAATCTTGCAAGGGCAAAGTCACATTACATTACAAAGACTTTGTACTAAAGAGCTGGCAGATTAAAGACTGTGTAATGTCAAATCCAACTAAATCATATATTTTCATTGTCACATACAGGTCTGCTGGATGATCTATGAAAATCAGTCCATGCCAGCAAGTAAAAAGATCACTCCAGGCTGTTTGAGATGCTTAAAATACTCAGCTTTTAATAATTCTTCATAAACATTTATCAAAAACAATGAATTTTGTACACTTGGACAACACATGTGCTTAGGTATAAAGATCAAAAGCAAACAAGAAAGTAAAACTTTATTTATACAGCACGACGTTACAGGTGGAAGCACAATGTGCGGCACAATGAATAAGTTACCACAAATACTGCAGCCACAAAACTATACAGATACAGTAAAAGTAAAACAATAAACAGGGGTTAACAAAAGAAATTGTATAATAAACAAGCATAATAAACAGCTTAACTTGCAAACCACAAGATAATATTTACAATAACTCTGAAAGACTCCTAAGATCCTAAAGAAAGGATATGTCCATATGATATACTGATAGCTCTGACTTTGAGTCCAACATCAAAGGCCAGGTTTAATAATGCTCATGTAATTGCATTCAAACCGGTCAATGTACACGTGTAAAAATCAGGTATCCAAATAGTTTTGGCCACAATGTGTAGATAGCTCCACAAAGGAGACGGAAATAAGAAAAAAATGATTTATTAATAAAAGTGTAGAGATGATGAGAGGGATCTGGCGATCAGGGGAACATTCCAGTCTGAACCAAGATGATGAAGAGACAGAGAGAGAAAAGAGACAACAGATGTGAAGAGGAGTAGCAACAAGCAACAAGGGAAATAGGAGGGATAGAGAGGAAAATCAGAGCAAACTGTAAAAAAAAAAAAAAGTATCACAGTGACAGAAAAGGAAGAAGAACTAGCAGGAAAGAATAGTAACAAAAAGGTAAATGAAAGAGTTAAAGGGCTGCGAAGAGAGAGGTGGGTGAGAAAATTGCAAAGGGATTAGAGAAGGAAATACGAAGACGGCAAGAAAGTTGCTGAACTAAAAGACTGAGAGAAAAAGAAAGATCACGAGGGAGGCAGACGTGACACAAAATAAGACTGACACAGACGAGGGAGGGAGAGATAAGGGAAGAGAGAGGAGGTGGAGAAAATAAAAAGAGGAGAAAACAGCTTTCCTAAGCCAGCCAGGAGGAGAGTGCCAGCTGTGTTTATCTGACCTTTGACCTGAAGGCCACTCCAATCTCTACAAGACCTCAGTCTGACTAGCAGGAGTACACAGACACACTCTCATGTATCTCACAGCAGCACGGCTGCAAACAATGGATTACTGGAGCACTACTTTACCTGATTAAAACAGAGCAAAGGTTAGATCCACTGACTGAGCATGAAATGTCGTTCATGAAAAACACACCTGCAGGAAAACTACATTTTGCCTTCACAGCAGCACTAGACCATCCGGTGTATTTACATCTCTCAGATTGGACTAATTTTAAAGATATAATGCTATTAACCCAAATACATACAAACAATAAACAGTTATATTAAAGAATTATATTTATATTTTATATTTAGTTTGTTTGTTTGTTTGCTTGTTTTAATCAATTTTAAATCATGCTTTTTATTTGTTTTTGTTTCTAATGTCTCTGTAAAGCACTTTGAACCACCTTGTTGTTGAATTGTGCTATACAAATAAACTTGCCTTGCCTTGCCTTATATTATGTTTTAATAGGTTAGATCATAGGAAAGCCTGAGAAACTCTGACGTTTAATCAAACACTGCTTCCTTCACCTACATATAAAGAATCAGTGGCATCCTGATAATTCCAGACTTAAACAGGCTTATTTTTCAGACATGACAAAACTTCCTCACAGACATAAGAGATGTTGCACAAAAGTTTCTTTCAACCTGAGTAGTATCAATCAGACTGAGTAAACTGACTTATACATGAAAATAGCTTGAGTATGAAAGAGCTGAATTGTTTTAATTATACCAAAATATTGAATTTAAATGATGTTGTAATAAATAAGATTCTTTAAGCAGTATCTAAATAAGAGTGAAGTGGACAAAAACTGAAGGAGGGTACTTTTTGTTTTTTGCTTTTTGTGCCAGAAGACAAGAGCTGCTCCCTAATCCTGCAGCCCTGGCCTCTGGCAATAAGTTTCTCTCACACACAGACACACACCTACACACAATGCGTAGCCCAGATCAAAGCTCAAAAGCCTCCCCAGACCCCCTCCAAACTCCAAATTTGTCTCTGGGTTTCCACATCGTGCCTCTCTTTGTTGCTCTTCACAATTAATTTGTGTTTATCCCGTTTCTTGCGTATGAACCTCATCCATCCCCAAATGTCTAATGTGTTGTCTCACCATGTTCCCTCTCTTTCAGATCCACATCTTTCTCTGTCCCTGTGAAATATGTGCAGCTGGATTTAGCTTCTTCCTCCTCAGCACTCAACTCAGCAACCCAGGAGAGAGAAAGAGAAGCAGCTGGTTTGACAAAACAGGAGGAAAGGATAGATGGATGGAGAGGGGGAAGGGGTAGAATAGAGGGCTATGGATGTAGATAGGAAGAGAGATATAGGGAGTGGGAGATAGAGATATATGGCAGAGCGTGACTAAGGAAGAGTGGGAGAAGGATGAAAGCAATGACTACAGAAGGGAAGGGGAGCGATGTGAAGGTAAATTTGTTCCCAGTATCTTAAGAATTATGTCCATGTTGTACCAATCCTTAATATTTACATCCAACATTCACATCAAATGAAGGAATTTATACAGTGAGGCAGAAAGTAAGAGTTTAGATGTTAAAACATAACCAAAAATCGCATCGCACCCACAAGTGGAGCGATGTAACAACAGCATAACTTCTAGTGTAATAACATATGTTTCAATATAAATATGGCTTTTAAAAATTTACAAACCAACACATTTAAACATGAACAAATAATATAATTAACTTGTATAGAGCAATCTACATCTATCTTTATCCAATGACAAACCACCAGGATCCTCCAGTGCACTCACTTCCTATTAAAGTTCCACAGTTCTGCCATCTACTCACCAAAATCCAAATTATTTCCAAGCTCAGAGAGCAAATCACCAGGCTATAAACTCTTTACCACTCATTGCCACACTGTTATTGCCAAATTATTCCAGGTCTAAACCAACCCTGTTTCCCGCACTAAAGATCAGGGGATTAAGCATTTCTTAAATCTCTTTCAAACACAAGCTACAACTGTTAAGTTCACCAAAATACGCATTTAACCTTCAGTTACCATTAACCACTTTTTACATATTAAAAAACAGCCTGTAACAACTGAAGAAAAAAAAAGTATAAAATAAAAGAAACTTGCAAAATTTAAGGCTTAATGCTGTTTGTTGTTAGGCAATATTAGTCCAATTATACATGCAGTGGCCACTTTATTAGTTATAGGTTCCTTAATGCATTAACAGTGGTTTGAAAAAGTGTTTCCCTCCTTTCTGATTCACTATTGTTTAGTCACACTGTAATGTTTCAGATCATCAAACAAATTTTAACATACATAAAACAAAAAGCAGTTTTTAAATGATGATTTCATTGATTAAGGAAGAAAGGTTCCAAATAAGTAACTGCCCCCCTTGTTAAATAATGAATGGACTGTGATTAACCACATTTTTTTGGAAAGCTGAGTTCAGCTTTACTAAACACACTCAAAAAAATTAAATCAAGAAATGATTTCATTTTGGGTCAAGGAGGCTAAAAATTCTCAAAAAGCAACACATCCAAACAAACACCTGAGAAACAAAGTGACTGACAATCTGCAAAAGTTTACAAAGCCTAATAAGGCAGTGTGGTTCATTTCTAGCGCCATTATATACAAATGGAGAAAGCTTGGAACAGTGGTGAAGCTTCACAGGAGCGACCAAAATTAGCACATCGACAACTCATCTAGGAGGTTACAAAGAACCCAGAAAGAGATATGTTGATCTTAATGAAGTTATTGTTACTTTGTCATATGTATAAGTGTTATTAAAGAAAGCATTACGCATTACAACATTCAGCCATTAATCTAACACAGCTCAGGTCATTCCAAGTGCCATTAACTGCTGGATGCTGAATGACATTTCAACTTAGATTTTCATAGAATTGATACTAGAGATAAGTTTATTTTTTTCAGAAGTCCCTCTTTGTGTACACACTGCTGAAAGAAGACATGTACAAGACACAAAGGTTTTCATTGTGCAAACAGCCCTGTGTAGTAATGTGACCAAAAACCTGAAAAACTGCCACCCGCTCTGCTCACTGTGAAAAGTAACTTGGCAAAACAAGCTCGATCATTGTATGCGTCTTTTATTGGGATTCTCCCCCTCACTAAGAAAGACACTCAACATTAAGTTCAATTCAGTTAAGCTACGCTCCATTTCATCTAAATGCCAGTATTACTGAAGATCACAAATACATAGGATTCGGCTTCTCTAATCATGGAGGGTGAAGACTGAGTGAAGCACTACAGCACAGAGCCAAAGTTCAGGAACTTTGGCTCTGGGCTTCAGTCATCCACCTGCACCAATTACACAAACCAACATGCCACCTTCTCATTGCAAATAAAAGAACCGAACAACAAGGGGCATAAAACATGACTTTTTTCACCATTAAATTTGGCAGAATTTGCAGTAAATTGATGGTTGAAAACCTTAAACCTTAAAGTTTTATGTTTCATTACAAAATTTTGCACTCTACAAATAGGTACGCATTGCTGTTAATCGGTTGGATAACTTTTATACCTTCAGAACTGCTTTATTTCTTTGTGCCATATATTCAAACAGATACTGGGGGGGGGGGGGAAATATGATATTTTTGTCCCAAGCTGCTCTACTGGATTGAAATCTGAGGCTTGTGGAAGCCATTTGAGTAACTCATGACAGAAAATGTTAAAGAAATGCTCAGTTTAAGATCTATTATTGATATCGATTTCAATTTCAATTCAATTCAATTCAATTTTATTCATATAGCGCCAAATCACAACAACAGTCGCCTCAAGGCGCTTTATATTGTAAGGTAGACCCTACAATAATATATTCGGAGAAAAAAACAACAACAATCAAGTGACCAATCACTTTGGCAACAGTGGGAAGGAAAAACTCCCTTTTAACAGGAAGAAGAACCAGCAGAACCAGGCTCAAGGAGTTGACCTGATTCAAACCACTGCAGCACAGTACCTGTAATACCTACTGCGTGCTCTAATTGCGCTAATAGGATATTATGGTTGACAACATCGAACGCTGCACTGAGGTCTAGCAGGACAAGCACAGAGATGAGTCCACTGTCAGAGGCCATAAGAAGATCATTTGTAACCTTCACTAAAGCTGTTTCTGTGCTGTGATGAGCTCTGAAACCTGACTGAAACTCTTCAAATAAACCATTCCTCTGCAGATGATCTGTTAGCTGTTTGACAACTACTCTTTCAAGGATGTTTGATATGAAAGGAAGGTTGGAGATTGGCCTATAATTAGCTAAGACTGCTGGGTCTAGAGATGCTTTTTGAGTAAAGGTTTAACTACAGCCAGCTTGAAGGCCTGTGGTACATAGCCGATTATTAGAGATATGCTGATCATATTCAAGATTGAAGCATTAATTAGTGTTAGAACTTCTTTGAGCAGTTTTGTAGGAATGGGGTCTAAAAGACACGTTGATGGTGTGGAGGAAGTAATTATTGAAGTTAACTCAGAAAGATCAATTGGAGAAAAAGACTACATAAATATAAATGGTACTAAGAGTAGCTGTAGATAATATTACATCTGTGAGATGATTATGGGTATTTTTTTTTCTCTTATGGTTAAAATTTTTTTGTGAAGAAGTTCATGAAGTATTACTGGTTAACGTTAAAGGGATGGTTGGCTCAACAGTGCTCTGACTTTTTGTCAGCCTGGCTACAGTGCTGAAGAGAAACCTGGGGTTGTTCTTATTTTCTTCAATCAGTGACGAGTAGTAAGATGTTCTGGCTTTGCGTACGGCTTTCTTATAAAGTATCACACTATTTCTCCAGGCAAAATGATGATCTTCTAAATTTGTGACACACCATTTCCTCTCCAGCTTACGAGTTATCTGCTTTAGGCTACGTGTTTGAGAATTATACCACAGAGTCAGGTACTTCTGATTAGAGACCTTAGTTTTCACAGGAGCAACAGTATCCAGAGTCGTACGTAGTGAGGAGGTGAAATTATTAACAAGAGAATCAACCTCTGTTGGAGTAGCGTTCAGGTAGCTGCTCTGTGTTGATACAAGGCATCTAAGATGACAATAGTGGGTGGATTATATTCTTAAACTTCGTTACAGCACTTTCAGAAAGACATCTACTGTGATTAAGTCTACTCTCCACCGCTGTGTAATCAATTATTGTAAATGTAAGTGTTATCAGGAAATGATCAGACAGGAGAGGGTTTTCAGGAAACACTGCCAAATGTTCAGTTTCTATTCCATATGTTAAAACAAGATCTAGAGTGTGATTAAAGTGGTGGGTGGGTTCTTTTACATTTTGAGAGAAGCCAATTGAGTCTAATAACAGATTAAACGCTGTGTTGACACTGTCATTTTTAGCATCTTTAGCATTTTGAGATTGAGATCGATTTATTATCTTTATTCAGTTGACTTGCATTCAGTGATGAAAAATAAAGTAAATAACACACCAAAAGGGTGTAGGGCGAAGCTACAGCTTATATAACACCGAGCCCAATACAACAATCATCACGTAACGTTAAAGAAATTAAATGAACTATATCTTTAAATCTGGATATAGATACCCCAGTAACCCCAGTAACAGAATGACACTTCTAATTGATGCCAACCTTGGGGTATTCAAAAATACAATTTCCTATTGATTTGCTTTCATTATGATTTTGAACAGCTTGTTGATATTAAGCGGTAACTGTCTATTATATGCTTTGTACATAATTTGAATTATGATCTACAAAATCTTTGAGTTTCAGTATATTTAACTGAATAAATAATGGATTTGTTGACTCTTGATAGGGTTTTTTGTTATCATTCTTATGGATTTTTGGCAAAACTTGATGTTTGTCTTGTGTTTCCACACACCTCAGTAAGTCCACAGTAAACAGTAAGTCATATATGGAACAATACGTGAAGTAATTTTTGACATAAGAATTTTCACTTTGTACAGTACTGGAATAGATTTAGGCATTTTAGCTTTGGCATAACTTATATGCAATTTCTGTTAGATTTGTTATCAACACTAACTCCCACAAATTCAGGTTAAAGAACTTTCGGCTTTGTTCATTTTCATTTTCATTCATTTATTTTCCCTTTTCCAAGGCAAAGGGACAATTTATTAGACTCAAGCCATTTTTAAACAATCAGTAGACCTACTGATTTCCAAGGTGTTTCAGTTTTCCCAGCAACAAAACAGTTGGGTCATGAACAAATAAAATACACTTCAGAAACCTGGAAAACAAATAATGCAAACAACAATGGTCCAAATACATAACCCTGTGGCACCCCATACACTACCCTTAATGAACCAGAATCTGTGTTATTTATATATGCATATTGATAAATGTCATCTAAATGGCCAATCATACAGAAGTCCTGCTTAATTTGCTTAAAGGTTGTGATTAAAAGTATCAAATGCTTTTTGTAGAGCCAAAACACCTCAACGGTGTGTTCCTTTCTGTCTGACTGTAAAATCAAAACTCATCAAAGCGGGAAACATTTTTAAACCTTCTACTATCCAGTGGTAAGCCTGTTTGAACTGTAGCCTCAGTTTCCTATTCTGACCTGACAGGAGTGGCAACCACTGTGGTCTTCTGCAGCTGTAGATCGTTTCAAGGTTTAATGTGCTGTGTGTTAAGAGATGCTCTTCTGCACACCTTATTTGCTACAAGTGGTTATTTGAGTTAACATCAAAACAGTCTGATGCACATACTCCAGAGGATAAAGATCTCTGGCATTTTCTCCCACAGAACTGCTGCTCACTGCATATTTTTGATTTTTCTCAGTTTTTTTCAGCACTTTCTCAAATACTCAGACCAGCCTATCTGACACCAACAACAACAACAAAGTCACTTTAATCACTGTCCTTCCCCGTTCGGAAACTTGATTTGAACTTCAGCCGGTCATCTCCAACATGTCTACAAGCCTAAATACAATGAGTTGCTGCTATGTGATTGGCTGATTAGATATTAGAGTTAATGAGCTGTTTGACATGTACACCTTATGAAGTGACCAGCGAGTATATGTAATAAGGTCAGTCAGAAAAATATCTGTGCCCATATCTTTCAGTCGCAAAACTATGACTGTGCTGCTTTGCTAAAAACAAACTGTAGTTTTTTGGGTTTTTTAAATTAACATCAAAAGAGGGCCATTGCAGAACCTTTTCATTCTGGCCCAAGAGTTAATGCATCAGGACCCCCAAAGTCAATAAAGTTATTTTCAGGGAAATGAAAATGAAAAATAAATAAATAGAATTAAATATTGTCAGTCTATTTGATGATTTCAGATATAATCTAGTCTGGATCAGAGTGATAGATTAGTTGACTATCTGTATCTGAACGGCTGTTCTTGAGCCACAGCTGTGGATTAAATCAGTATGATATTTAACAACTGCTATTTGCAGATGTTGCCACATGTTCATGTTTAACACACCTAAACAAGAAGATCTGAGTCTATATGTTCACAATTGAAATAAACTAATAACCTCTGGACATGTATTTGTTACATATAGTGAAAATCCATGGCACTGTTTCTTGCGATATATGCCTGCTTGCTTGTGTACGTGGCATTTCTCACATGCACATAAGAGACTGAATAAGAGCTTGTAAAGTGCAGATATCAAAAACACTGAACCAAAAGACAGAAAGCAATGTCAGATAAGTGCCTCCAAAATTCAGATTTAAGCTCAGTGTAGACAACAGCTTTTAGAGCTGCTGCCAACAACAACTATCAATGCCGAAGAGGGAAGAATTCCAACCATTCAACAATATACATTCCATTTCAAAAAAGAGGACACACAGCATCACAGACACGGGCCTGAATGAAAGAAAAAGCAAAGATCTCTGGGATTATAACATTTAACTCATCCTCACTCACCACAGATGGGAACACTGGCTGAACATTAGCAGTCTACATTCATCTTTCACATCATTTAATCACACCTATACTTAACATATTAATTTGGCATTTGAGGATTAGTTTAGTAAATTACAGTGGCGACTGTTGATTTCTATGATAGATCGAGTGCTTTGGGTTTTAGCACACCCGCTCTAGGAATGAGTCACAGCATTATACTTCTCAGACTGAGACAAACAGAGATTACTGGGCTTACCTACTGCCACACAGGTAGACACTCTGTCAAACGCATATTCACAACACACAGACACACACACACACACAGACAGCAGCTAAAGCCTTAAGATACACACAGTTAAGCACAAGCACCGAACACATGAAAATGGATCCAACACTGTTGCAATCCCTTTGAACTGCTGCTCAATTTTGCAAGAAAACTTGTTTAATGTTCTACCTCTTAGAATTGAAAGCGCCGTTTCAGTTTAAGGGTTATTTCCCCCTTTTGAAAAGAGCCTTTACGTCACTTCAGAAGATGCATTGTGAAAATTTTGTCGTTGCCTCTTATTCATATAAAAAACATTTAGCAACTTTGTGGTTTCCATGGATCTTGGGAAAGAGGTTCGTTGAAACCACTGGATTCTGCTGAAATGAACCAGGAAAGACTCTATACACGGTAAACCCAGAAGAGTTCGACCATAAGCAAACACGGATATCATGATTTTTGTTATATAAATTGTTTTTAAGACCACAGATTATTTATTAATCACCAGAAAGTCTCTATTATTTTTAGCCCCATAGCTTTTTAATGAGCCATATACGTATGCTTAAATTTATTTTTCCAGCAAATACTTTTAGTACATTAGTCATTTTTATATTGGAATAGCTGATTTTCATATTCATAATTCTACTTAAAAAATCTTAAAAAGTTTCAACCAAATTTTGTTCTTTTAAGAAAATGACGCTGGATCCACAATCTAAGTCACATAAGGAGCTGCAAAAGTTCTTTAAAGCTTTGGGGTTTTTTTAATGTATAGCTCAAATAATAACCTTTGACAAAACTGTTGAGAACAAAATGTAACCGATTAGGGGGTTTCCGATGAGTAATGTCTTCAACATTATTTCCCCATTTAAAAGCAGTACTCAGCATCCCATTGAACCCTGCTCAGGGAACTTTTAGCGATGATGTCGTTTGAATGCTGCTGAGCCTACAGCATACGTAACGACAAAACAAAAAGTCTCTGTGGAATAATACCACTTTTTTTTACTGCAGAAATTTTGATTCGTCATAGCAGGAAAAGAACAAGTGTAAATAACTGACTTCCTTTTAAATGAAGCCGTTTTAAGGGCTAAGCTCACTGGTATTGCCGACATTAAAAAAATGTTTTTATGCCGTGGAAAACATTAAATGTCAAGAACAGGGTTTTTTTGTTTAAACAAACATTACATTGAGCTTGTTGAAGTAGAAATATTTTTTTTTTTATAATAATTTAATATTCACACCAGTAATAAATGTTTAAGGTTTTATAAGGCTTGCATGTGTCATAGTGTCCAATTTTGATTTCTGGATATGACTGGATACCAGTCATATGAAAACATTTTAAAGGTTATGCATATAAGCTCACAGATATTGTCACCATTAAAAAAACATGTGGTTTCACCCTTTTTGTGCTTTTTGTGCTGTGAAAAAAGTCATATGGCAAGAACACAATAATAATTATTATTATATGTATAGATACATATAATCTTAACTCCAGTAATAAATGTTTATGTGGTTTTATAGTTTTTTTAGACTTGCATCTGGCTCTGTTGGATTATGATACCTGCTTACTTGTAATTTTCCTATTATGTTATAGGCAAAAATGCCTGCTTTAATGAGTAAATCATACTATTACATATAAGTCCTTTGAGTAAAAATATGAGTAAAATTTAAGCATTTCTGATTTATTATGTTCTGAAATTTTCTTTTCCATATGTACAAAGCTGTCACAACTCACAAACCAAATTTGAAAAGCACAGATTTATATCCAGTTCAATTTAAAAAGGTATTTCATTTAGTTACAATTAATTTTATTCCAAAAAAGAAAAGATCAACATTTTTACATTAAAAGCTGAAATGAAATAGTTTGTTCTTGTAATGTGTGTCAATTACTTGTACATGATAGATAAAATAATAAAATAAACTAATATTTTTTTAATAATTTAAAATAATTAGATTCATTTTAATCACTTTTTTGTTAAACATATTGCTGCATTTAATATAGTATCGATTTTTTTCTGTCGATACTATACTGTGTGCAAGGAGAACTTAACATTTGATCATAGCAGATGAACAGAACAAGGATTTGTTTGTTGTTTTATTGCCAAAACAATTTTTCACTTATTGATGAACTACTTTAAAAGATGGGTTTTTGATGTGAAGGCGGGATGTCTTCTTCAGTGTTTTTCCACCCAAGGACATGCTATGTGTTGCATGAGCTAAGTCTCTTAAAAGCTTTAAAAAAGAAAAAAAAATGGACCTGATGTTAATTTTGATTGATTGATTTATCCTTTTTCATGTCAAATAGTTCCCAGAAAAATGCAATTTAGATCATTATTTCCACTATGTGTTCATGTTGCTATATACCATCAGTGACAATAACTCACAGGCAGGACCTCATAATAAATGCATGTCTTAAATGACAAATTGCAACACTTACATTGCATATAGATGGAAACAAAGAAGCACAGACACACAAACACACAATGCTAACCCTAAACCCAATTCCTCAGTCCTCTACTGCGTATTTTGTCTGCTCCTCCTGAAAAACTCATTAGTCACACGTATTTACATTTGTACACAAATCCGCCCAGCAACAAACACAACAGGAGCTGTGGGCTGTCCTTGCATGTGCAATTCACATGCATTCATGTAACAGGCCATTCAAAAAAATCTTATGTGTACAATTACACGGTCAGAAACACGTGAGAAAGTATAGATGGATGGACACACTTATAGACAATAATTTCAGCATGAGCACTATCTTATAGGAAATTGTACTACACAATTGGGGAAAATGCGCACACACTGGCAACACTGGTGGTCCTGCTTGCAAAGAGCTAAAGCTCCTTTTTTTTTGTCTCTCGTGGGAGGCCCAGACAAAAGCAACAAACTGACAGGTAAACAAGCAGTCATGTTTGGGCAGACCTACCTGAGTAAAGCTCTCACCCTTCTCAGCCTCTCCCATCACACCCTCCTCCCACTGTCAGGAGCTCCATCCAGCGGTTTTATCTTCCCAATGCCCCTGCCTGGGTCTACGATTCATGTCTGAAACCTCATCTGCCTAGCCTTTAACTTCGTACCTTGATGCAATCCATAGCTCTGAAGGAAAACAGAGCTCTCAACTGAAACTGTTAAGGTGCTACACGTGAGATGCCTCGCAAGTGACGTAACAAAAGCAGCCATATTGAGCTCCGCAGCTCTCCAACTGATTGCATTTACAATTGCAAAACTTTTGAACAAAATATGTTCCAGCCATCCTACGTGTTAATCTGCAGACATGCAGAAAATTGTGTTAGTGGGTATAAATGCAGTGCAAAGGTTTTTATGTTTTTCATCATTTAACAGCTTCAGTGTGTAAAGAACATTACAACATTTTTACTAATAAGAACCTACCAGAAAAAATATTTGACTATATATCCCCATTGCTCAAAAAACTGCAGGCATACAGCTATGATTTGAAAAGAAGGACACTGAAATTGTAGTGGCTGCACATATTCTGATGGATGCAATATAGTATAATACACTATGATGCCCACATCTATCAGCATAACACCACTAGGCTATGGCTCTAAATGTAGGCCTGCATTTTCATAATGCATTAATTTGGTACAACATGGTTCGGAAAAGAGACGATGCTTAGCACTGCTGTGTCTGTGCACAGTACATCATAATTCAAAATATTCACTTTTATTGTAAAACTAGAAAATGAAATCGTATTATTATATCACAGATTCCTCTGAAAGTAGCGGTGTCAGCTGACTCTCTACCTAAAATCACTCAGAATCTATGTAAAGAACTGCCATGACTGCTTCACGTTTCATTTTGCAGACTTGTGTTAACAAGTTAACTTATGTGTAAATGTTTTTCTAAAATACAAAATACCTCAGGGCTTGGATTTACATACTTAACATGACTCCTAAGAGAATCAACAGTTCCAGTATCATGTTCACTGTGCAGATTGGGGCAAAGATGTTTAATCTTACAAGCTACAACAAAACAAAAAAATGAAGACATTTTTAACAAGACAGAACAACAGCTGAGGCATTAACCATTTTTCTGGGCAGCATGAGTCGCTCTGAATGGTCTTGTTTAGTCAAAGCTGGTAATAAAAGTCAAATGTCAAAAAATAGCTTAAAATCCATATTGAAATCAGAGAATTTGTAACAGATATAATATATAGATATATAAAGCACTTTTAGATGCTATAATATGAATTTGGCATGGCACATTGTCGATTCAATGTCTTTCCTACCCAACAATAAGGTTTTAATTGCAATGCTGAATTGTGTAAAAATCTTTTCCGATAAATTCAAACCAAAAATAACATATCACCAATCTTCATCGTTTGCATTGCAACATGTTTAAAAATGCCACGAAACCCTGTATGTTTGTCAGTTTCGACATGGAAACTGAACATGCGTCACACTAATTGACAAATATTGATCAAACCAAGTAACCAGGCCATTAGGACAGTGACATTTTGTTTGATAAGTGTATTATACACTGCTATTTTAAGTGCACAGAGATGAACACACATACACACATGCAGACACACACGCACTCAGGCAGCAAATCCCCGTCAACTTCAGCCTTTCCAAACAATTCAAAACATTTGGGAATAAAGTCGAGCAGCGTAAGACAAGAGTCTAACAAAAGCCACCCACACCTGTTTTATCACTGGAGTGTGTTTCCCTCCAACTAAACATTGGAAACGGGTTTGCTCTTTTTGCACAGCAGATGTTAGACAAGGGGAAAACCACGACCACAAGGACAGAGAGGGAGGAAGAGGCTAATAGTTCTGAACTGAACTATTGAATAATGAACTGAATGAATAATGTATTTAGAAATTTTGTACAAAGACCCTGCTAAAAGATAAATGATCAGCGAGAAAAGGTTTTCTCACCTAATTATTTAACACTTTTTTAGCTAGATAAGAATGGACAAGTTGCTTTAAAATGATTAGAATAGATTTCATTTTAAAAAGTAAATCCTTTTAAATTTTAAAAAGGATTAAAACACACACACACACACACACAACACAATCTTTTACTGCCACAAATGTAGCCAGTCTGATATCAGCTGGCATTTATGGTGGCTAATGTTAGCCATTTTCATATCCCATAACTGAATTGGTTTGCTAAGTTTTATACTCTTATCCATTTCTCCCTCTGTTATGTTATGACATCTAAACATCTAAACACCCTTATTTCCTGCTCAGTTAGTACCAAAACCAAATTAAAATCGCCAAGGATATGTCATAAAAATATTTTAACTTTTTTTTAAGTGGGACTTCATTTACTTAAGCTACTTAATTTTATGTTCAAATTGTCACCAAACTGTACAGAGTCTGGAGAGTTACATCAGTGAGTGCCTACAGCCATCTGTAAATCATCCGTAAGGCTCTGTCATGGTTTGTGGCTACATTTCAACCAGTGGTGGATCTTGTTGAAAAAGGGTAAAATTATAAACACAGACAAGCACCATCGGATTGCAGCCAACATCCAAAGCAGAGCTTTGGATTTCCTTCAAGAAACTGGCCTTTTGCCTTTCCACGTTTCAATAAATCACAGATTATGCATTGATTGATCGATTGACGGATAGATTAATGGACGGACGGACCATCCTTTATCGAAAGTGCTACCATAAGCATTTAGAAAAGACTATGTTGGGGAAATTTCTTCAAATTTAACAAGAATGTTCACTTTGATTTAAAGATGACGATGGGTTTAATGTCAAAGAACACAACGATCTCACAAAACACATTTTTGCCTGTTGCATAAGGATTCATAATCTAACTGACAAGCTTTCATAGAAAAAAGTCTAGCGCAAGGATAAAATGATGATGATGCAAAAAGTCAAAGGTCAAGGGTCATATTTCAAATTATATTGTCACAGAATGGCATAGATATAAGCTGTAAGTGGACACAAGCATACAACAGAGACATGATAAGTCTAGTTTAGTGGTAACTCTTTTAAAAGAAACAAAAATATGTTTATATATATATAATGGAGACATTAAATTGGAAGAAGTCAACATAAAAGTGTGTCTCTCTGAGAAAGTGAAAAATGGCCCATTTTGTTATTTTGTTAGAGACATTTTTGCATTTCAACATATTAAAATCTGCTCATCTGCTCAGCTTGGTGTCTGCACATGCTTGGTTTATTTAAATATATAGTATGCACGGTGCAGCACAGGGGTCATAGGTTATTTTTTATTGGAATCTTCATGATCAGATAAAACTAACAGAGCGAAAGAAGAGATGAACTCTGCGTCACACAGGCAGCCATGTGAATCTGCTGTTGCGTGTGCTGCTCTGGGAAAATGCATTTTACCGACTGAAGATAACCAGAGTCCCAGCAGTTCATCCTCCTACTCCTCCTCCCTATTTAACCTGGGCTGCTGGGTCAGGCTACTGTGTGTATGTGCTGGTATTAGCGCATGTATATACCTGTGTTGATCTATACCTGTGTTTGTGCATCTGGCTCGGCGGTGAGCATGGGAAAGAACGAGGGCAAAATACAGAGAAACCCATTAAGGATGAATGCTTTACACAACATTTGCACCTAAAAATCAAGAAGTACAGCAAATTTTAATCACCAAAGAAGTGATTGTGGTGCTGTTTCATACGCCTTAATATTTATAAAGGATTGGTTTTATCCCTCATAATCAAAACACTTTACAAAGAGAACAACCAGACGTACAGTGCTTTCACAGAGTAAAGGCTCAGCATTTGAGTCTTTGATTGATGAACTAAGAAAGGTTTTTATTTCTCCGCAAATATGTTGCTGCTTTAAATAGAAGTCTTCTAAGGAATCTCCAGCCTCCCTGCACCTTTCTTGGCCTTTTTAATGACAGTGTTTTCGTGATTTTTATCTGAAACCAGAACGTGAGAAGGAGCTAAAGTGCTTCTTGCTAAAGACTCTCGTGTAGGACTTTAAAACACCAGATACTGTTTTATCTGGCAATCAAGATAAAACTGCCAGAGTGAGTTCACTGCTCCAGCTATTCCCACTCTCCATTCCCATACCTGGATCATGTAGAATTCCCAGAGAAGGGCAGTAAATTGTCCAGCGGGGAGACGTTGTCCTCTCCCTCCTGAATACCTTTCACCCTGAGAAAACGAGACAAGAATGGAGGCATGTTGAGTTTCACCCATGTGTCCTTTCTGAAAAACACATACATCACTTTTCGTTTTTTTTCTTCTTTTTTTTTCCATGGGAGGCCTGAGGTGGAGTAGCGTCTGCGTGTGTTCATGTAAATATCTGCTTGAATGCATTCAGTCCATGACTTTCTCAGGTCCACCACCTACTATATAGAGATGAATGGGGAGTGCGGTACTTTCAGAGAAATTAAATATGTGGTTGACCTTTTGTTGATGGACAAACATTACTGAGGCTCCAGAGCAAATATGAAGGAGGCGGATTCAACCTCTTGTTCAGTTTGCAACGTTTACTCGCTGCAGAGAAGTTCAAACCTCGCCAAGAACATGTCAGCACCTCTGGCTAATGTGCAGGATGTGATATTTATGTATTGGCATCTCAGAAAGAAATTAAATCCGCAAGGCGATGCTGTGGTCAATTCAGGGTTTGTTATCAGCTCTCTAAAGGCTGAGGTGTAAGTCAGTGCACCATATGGATGACTGGCAGACTCATTTTTACTGGTGCAGGAGGAGTCATTTGCACTATTTACCGCTTAACCAAGTAAATGTCGGCACCTTTAATGTGACAGTGCCGTAGCAGGTAATGCTATTATCATATTTCAAGTACAAAACAGACCAAACCCATAAAAAGCGGGATATCTAACAAATGGAAGGCTATTCTTTAAAGTTAAACTTCAAAGATTTTGTCCATTAATCAGAAGGGAAATATTCCTAAACATATCATCAATATTTTCACATTAAAGAAATTCTTTAAAGATGAAAAATCTTGGTTACTTGACATAACAAGAACACAGGAAGTCACTGCAGCCACCTGAGAATGATAATGTCCTGTGCATTACTCAGCGTGACAAAGGTGCAAAGAAACTGAATTAGCAGAAAAGCTCTAAAGTGGTTTGTGATCAGGTTTTTTTACACATTCACTTCATTTGATCCCAACTATTAATCACTGAGATCTCTCCTCACACCATCTCAGTGAAAAAAATTTCAGAATTAGCATCACGCGGTCTGGCAGAACTCTGAGCCTAGTTCTGCCAGAGGTTTCTTCCTTCCCACTGTCGCCAAGTGTTTAGTCATCTGATTGCTGGAGTTTTTTCTATATTATTTGACGGTCTTTACTTGATAATATAAAGTGCTTTGAGGTGACTTGTTGTGATCTGGCACATCATGAATAAAACTGAATCAAATACCTATCTTCACCATGAAACTGAAATAACACAAGATTATAAGACACCCAATCTGATCTGGGAGCATCATGGGACATAAGGACACCTGGGCTACCTTAATTAACCCCCTGCAATGTTTTGACATGTAGTTGTAAAGAGACATCTCTCTCATAGGGTGAGGTCCATATGTGGTCCACAATGGCCAAAGCTATTCTAGTAGCATATGATAGTTTACATAGTTCTCTGTCCAAAGAACTATGCAAAGATTTGCAGTGAGTCATGACATGATGCCGAACATCCCGTGAGAACTGTGTTTACTTATATGATGCTTTGGCCAGTTTGTCTTTTCTATTCTGCCGTAGCTGGACAAACTTGTCTTTGAAAAATGTTCCTCGCCCTACTGGCAGAGCGAGTACAGGAACATTTGGATTCAGATGTATAAATTAGCATACAGCCTAGTCAGTAAATGAGCTCAAAGCTGCAGTTATCCATATATCTGTGGGTCCATGCACTTAAACCTTTACCCCTTGGAGCTCAACTAGGAGTAAGCCTTGAAGCACTTTTCCGAACTGAGCTGTTTCAGGCCTGCTTATACAACAAAATTACTAGGTTTGCATAGTGAACATGGTCCCTGCCTGTGCAGCTACCTGTGGAAAAAACCCAGAAACTACCATCTTTATTGATATATATTGAAGAGGCAAAACTCATCACACAGGCGAGGTCATCAGATGCCATCTTTATGGGGGAAAGAGTTAACGTGCAGCTGTGCGAGTATCTCAGTTTGCATGTGTGTGTGTCAGTCTGTGCACATGCACACAGAAGTGTGTTTATAACTGTTTACACTCTCCGGCTTTGCTCAGCCTGGTTCCTCCGAGCAAGCAGGTACACCAACAGGCAGGGAGTCCATGGCAGCCTCTCAATCATGTCTCCCTCCTTTTTGTTTCTCTTTTTGTTTCTCTCCTTCGCTCTTGTGTGACGGCCCACAACGTCGCCCCGGCCTGCATACCTTTTCAGCGCTCGTGAAGCGAGACTACTAATGCACTTGCTGCTCTCTTTGCCGCCTCATCGGCCCACACTGAGCTGCAAACTCCCGTGACAGCACAGGAGGCTCACTTTGTTTCATGTTTGCCCAAAAATTGTTTCAATATGTATTTTTGGGACCGGTGATGTTTGCATAATAAATCTTTGTGTCAGTGGAATACAAAGAGAGCTATAGGTCAAAACCTGGGTGGGTCACACTCTCTCTCTTTTTCCTCATTAACTCTCCTCTACTTTCTATTCTCTTTCTTAGCCAAGTTGTTTTTCCAGCCTGCTGTCAGTAGGTTTATATAGGCATGGTGCAGAGGCTGGAACTGTCTCTTTTAACAGTTCTCATTCTCCATGTATCGTTATTACACGTGGCCAGGTACAGTAAGCTGGAGGAGTATTTGCAGAGATGCACAACATGAAACAGCGAATCATGCTATGAACATTTTTCTGCCGTATGACTCAAATACAAAGCAAGACTGAACATTAGCTGTTTCAGTGTTCCAGAAAAATCCATTATCAACCTGAGTAAGCTTCGGGCTCTTTGACTAAAGCCAAAAACAACTTATTTAGAAATTACCCGTCAATTACACTTCCATTATGTTTAAACTGAATTTTTTTGAGATGGCCAAAAGAATTTTTCCTAATATTGTGCATGATGCGGTGAAGTTGAGTGGACCAGCAAAGAGTGAAGTCACGGTAATGTGCCTTAAATGGTGGGAAACCAAAGAAAAAATGAGGAAGTGGAGAAGCACTGACTGACATGCACTGTAGAGATAGAGATCAGCCCAACACCTGGCTAAAGCTGTATTTTTTTTTTTAAGTAGCAGAGTACCAGAGTTCATTCTCTTTAAAACAAATTCTTTCAGTGTGTTAGTGGTTTAAAAACTGTTTGTGAGGTTTTTATATAAAAATACTTCATTAAAATAGAACTCAAGTTTAAGAAATATGCTTCTATATAAAAGCTATGATTTTTTTTTTTAATGCATTGGCCTTGTTGCACAATGCCAGGCTCAGATTATGAGAGTTTTGGATTTAACATTTAGCAACAATCCACCCCTAATTAGATTTCCGACACTGGCCTTTGCACTCTCATGAGTCACTGGACTCCAAGGAGGCTGTGTATATTTTTAAGCAGTAAAAGGTACTAACACAATTTTTCCTTTAATGTTCAATATGAGGAATAAGTACAAAATTATGTAAAATTTAATTTAACGAAGTTTGAATGTTTCCTTGTTTATGTTTTAACATTCTGGCATATATGTGGTACAGTGGTGCAGAAGTTGACACTTTCACCACACACTGAGGTTAGAACCTTGCCCTCCTGGACTCGTGGTCACTAAAAGTAGAAAAATGACATGTATGCCAGTCCATTTCAACCAGTAAACTAAAACTTTTTTGAAAAACACAGTTGCACAAATAACTAACCTCTGATATGGGTATGACCACAGTGTGCACCACCCCACTGGGAAGCCTTTATACCACAATAAGGCTACATTAAAGTAGGCTAATTTCTATTTTGAGAGTGCCAGTGGTCATCCCAGATTATCTGGTAACCTCCCAAACTGCTTGCTTGCATGCTGATAGTATCAGCTGCGACAAAGACAAATCTGAGACCCATAATATCAAAGGGAATATAAGCGACCATACTGTTGCCAGTCAAAGTCTTACCTTGAATAGACAACTTGTGCTGACAGTGTCTATCCAACCACTTTGTTGTCAGTTTAACCTTGTGTTTTTCCACCTCACTGCAAAGTAATGCTGCTACAACCACAGCCTCCATCTTTGTTTACATCTACGCCCCCATGACATCACGTGAGGTCGTGCGTGTTGTCCTCTGACAAGATGACGATTATAATTTCCTGCAGTGTGGATGTTATTCTATTATTGCCAAAGTCACTTTGAGTGAGAGTAGAATATCTGTCAAGTTTCTCCTTACATGTGTGACCTGGCCCGATTTCCAAATAGTTTAGTGTTTTAAAACTTCTGTTATCTGATCCTGGCATTACTGATAACTGGAACATCGAGCAGCTGACAGTACACAAAGGTATGAAATACTATACTGTTTGTAATCTTGTATTTGTTGTCATTTTCTGTGCAAAAACTGAGCGGTTAAAGGCGCTATCACGTAAACTGTATATAAAAGATGGCCAAAGTCACGCACTGGTTTGCAAACTCCTTTTAAGGGGTTTTCCTAATTTTATTTTCTTTATTTATTAGTTATTTATGTTTTTGATTTGTTTGGGGGAGGGAGGGGGGGGGGGGGTTTGCACCTGAGGTGACCATATATGGACATCAGAGTGGACTGCTGTTATGGAGTTATCAGCTAATGCTAAGTGCCATAGAAAGTTGGCATTGACTGTGTGAATTCATGGCAAACAGAAGGATGTCTGCTAAAAAGTCTTAATATACAGGCTCCTTAGAGTACCGCATGGTCAGCCACATTGTTCCTGAAATAATTACATAAAAAGTGATGTAAAAGGGCTTGAAGCTCAGCAGACATCTACCAGCTATACTCACCTGTCCTGGTATCCAACTGTCAATCAAAGCGGCCACAGCCCTAATAATGCAAACTTGAATTGGATTAACACATTTCAAATGGAGAGGTCATAAAAACACTGTTGCTTCCATACTACTGTGGTTTCAAAGGGATGAAGTAGCTATTAAAACAAAAATCTGTTTTTCTACCAGGTTAAAAAAATGTTTAATGTGTCGTGCTGCAAATGTTTTAGCACGGGAGCCAGCCTCAAGTGGCCATTCCACAAACTGTGATTTTGGCACTTCTCATTGTACTCACTGTTCAACAACTTCTTGGCAACTTCACCCAAGCAAAGCCTCACAGAAGCAGCATTTTTCAGAATAAGAGCTCTAAAAGCCCCGCTGTATACTCAAATGAGGCACATAACAGATGAATGTGGAGTTTTTAGTTTCAACGCTGACTGAAATGAAAACATGGATGAGGATTCTGGGTTTGAAAAGTGAAACCAATACACAATTGGCTTAAATCTGCATTCTTTCCAATTTGTCAGCAGGCAGCAACTCCTGTGGTTGCAAAAAGAAGCCAGATTATACAGATATTTATAAAAATAAAAAGATTGCACCCTCCCTCGATTTAGTTGAACACATGATGGTATTCATTTCTAAATTGTGGTTTCCATTTGAGTCAAAAAGGAGGATAAAGTAGAGTATGCTTTACAAGTCACTACCATCCAAGTGTGCAGTGCTTTCAGTCAGATCAGCCTGTCACTCGTCACAGCCGGTTTTAAAAACCAAGATGGTGATGGCTATGCTTCCTACATAAGTTGGTAGTGAGAGAATGAATATCAGACTGCCCAAATGCAGGGCTCTAAATGAGCAATCGTGGTTTTCTCTAATAGTTTATTTTGTAAAGTAGTTCATCATATCAATTTTAGAGGCGATGATAAGTTGGCACTGTGTTCAACTTATTTCTGCTACACACAAGTGGATAAGTAAATTAAATACTTGAGGTTTATTCTGTCAAGCAAATAAACTGCCATGGTGAGAAAACCCATCAAAAATCAGTTAAATCATCTGAATGTGAAGCACCAAAGTTCAGCCACTTTCCTGCAAATCCGACAGTCAAAACCCTGTAACCAGAGCAGCCACATGACCTCGAGGTTTTTATTGTCCCTCGCTGGTGACAGAAGCAGACTGAGAGGGGGAAAAGTGGGCGGACAGTTTTCCTCGACGAGCCAGAGCCTGGAGTGAAAGCGGGTGAGAGTACAGCGAACTTAGTGGGACGAAGCAGGACAACGCTATCCCATACACAGCAGAGTGCTATAAGCCACCACCATAAATCTCAGATCGCGTCCACAGCTAAGCTTTTTCAGTGCTGTGTGCTGCTCCAGAGGCCAGAATCCAGATGTTGGAGAAAGAGATAGTAAATAAAACAATCTATCAAAACTGAAAACGGGGGAAAAATAGGATTTTTTTCATGTAGCTGATATTAAAAAGCACAAATTCTCTACCTGTTTTAAATCATTATCAAATTAAATAGCATACACAGCAACAGGCAGACATAGAGAAACTCCCTCAGTGAGTGAAATCAGTATGTTAATCCCATTTGGGATAACAGATATTATAGCACCACTGGTCCATTGTAGCTCAAGGTGTTCCTGAATAAAAAACAGGCCTGCTCCTCTGGATTAGTTTTTATCATTTATGGTGCACGTGGATTGGAGGGATAAACAGATATGGAAGCCTCATTGTGGAACAAATATCTGAGGCTTAACATCTTATCGTCCAGAACATGGCGATGGCTTATTGTTTAAGACTCTTTGCCTCTGGACATGAACTCCTGCTGGATGCTGGTGATCTCTTGTGTCAATGCTGCTACTGCACGTTTCTCAACTTTCAGCTGGCTTGATGAATAAAATGTAATAAGAGAGCACCGAGAGATGTGCAGCTACTGCGTGAAGTTTTTTGTTTTGTTTTGTATTTGAGCAGCTGGAATCGAATGCCAACTTAGACCTATAAACTGGAAATGAAGGATGGACTATAATGGCTTCCATTGGTTAGTGAAGCCTTACATCGAATGTTTACAGAGGGATAATACACGCTTATATTGTGGTGACTTGTCAGTAATAATGTACATAATCAGTATACCCTGAATTCTCCGTGGCTCCGCTTGACTTTGCTTTTCAGACCTGGAAGCTCTTTCTGTCTTTTATATATTTTATAATTTAACAATTTATGCATAGAACACACAGAATTACTCAGTTTCATAGCTGAAATTATGGTGTCAGGTCAGTTGAAGGAAATTAGGTCAGTGTGGTCGGCTGCTACAGATATTACTCCAAATACTGGAAAATGGGGTTCACGCAGCTAACCTGTTGCAGCTATGTCATCCAATCAACATGCACAATAACTCAATTCAGCTTTGATTTTGTCCTGTCTTCCTCCCCTCGGCAGATGGCTGCTCCTCCCTGAGCCCGGTTCCTTCAGGGTTAACCTTCAAGATCAATAAAGTTTTATTGAATTGAATTCTATCGAAGGTTTCTTCCTGTTAAAAGGGAGTTTTTCCTTGTCACTGTCATCAAGTGCTTGCTCAAGAAGGTCGTCTGATTGTTGGGGCTTTCTCTGTATCATTATAGGATTTCTACCTTACAATATAAAGTACCTTAAGGCAACTGCTGTTGTGATTTGGTGCAATAGAAATTAAATGTCCTTTTATTATTGTAGCTAAAAAACAATCATACGTATTCAGCTGATCGTTTTCAGATTTTTGTTTTACAGTACTAATTTGTTATTAAAGTCAGTCTGTCAGATATAAAAAGCATGAATGAAATAAGATGAGTAAATCTTATTGCTTTATCTAATAAAGAAGTGAAACTCTGTCACTCTGGTGCTGAGTAAGGCTCTCCAGGTCAGCCGGTTTTAGTTTAGCCAGTGAAACATTACAACAAAAGGAAATATCACTTAGTCAGCATTAAGTTTATGCTCAGATGAAAAACTGGAAGCTGGACGTCCGATTCTCATCAGCACTAAGCCCGAGAGAGCTGCCGAGTTTGGACAGAGTGGAAAAAGGGAATGATGCCTCCTCTTGAAAAGATGATCTATGCACAAGACCTGTTTATGTTAGTAATCTCCAAGCCCAGTGTAATCAAAACATCACTAATTTCACTGCCGATTGGAAACTGTGACATCTGTGTTTTCAACACACTTCAAGGGGGACTTCTTCAAAGGGGGGGGGGAGGCAACTGGGAAGCATCCATTCCTTATAATAACCCTAGTGATGAGAGAATGACTTCATCCTTGTCCACTTAAATGTTTTGAAGAGGATATATCCACAGTAGTGGAAACTTTATGCAGTAAATACCTCGGCATTGCTTGCTGAGAGTGTGTATAACAGGCTGTCGTGTGTCCGTCTGAGCATCTGGGCAGGCTGGCTGGTTGGGTGTTTAGCTTGTTGACATGCCGGCAGATTCTCCAGCTCTGCTCTGAGTTAGAAGGTCGGCTGTGATGTTACAAAAGGTTTTCCATCCCGTCGAGCAGCCTGGCGTCAAGCTTGCAAGACCTTCCTGATTGATTCTACAGAGTCTGGATTGCACGTGGTGCAAAAGCACTTCTATAAGCCTCGCTCAGCGGAAATGGGCCTTAATGCAACCAGCACTGCTTTACTATGATCATCAGGGATGTGGCCATTGTTGAGCGTCACTGCTGAAAAGGCCACAGTGAAGAGAAAAACACAAAAATGAGAGCCTTTTCTTTTCTTTCCGTTTTTTTGTGGGCTTGGCAAGAGCAAAAAAATACAATAAATATAAAATGTGCAATGCTTGGTGTGTGTGTGTGTGTGTGTGTGTGTGTGTGTGTGTGTGTGTGTGTGTGTGTGTGTGTGTGTGTGTGTGTGTGTGTGTGTGTGTGTGTGTGTTAAATGTATCCCAAACACACAAATTCACCCTTCCGACTTCTCCAAAAAGCAGTCTGGCATTTTGTGCACTCTGGGCTTGTTTTTTTCCACCTCTCAAACTTGGATTAGCCCTTGTGTTATTTAGGAATAACTATTTATGCTGCAGAGGTGACCATCAGACAGCTCCTGGCCACAGATACACACCTCCTCCCCCTTCGCACATACACTCTTAACAGCCCTAACAATCCCTCCACCTATTTGCACAGGAGAGAAGAGGCCACTGCCTCACCTTCAGGGTACTACTTAACTCTTCGAGTAACTCGTGGAGTAATCACAGCATTCTCCTGCCAGCCTACTGCCTAATTAGAGTGTGAGCATGTGTGTGTGTGTGTGTGTGTGTGTGTGTGTGTGTGTGTGTGTGTGTGTGTGTGTGTGTGTGTGTGTGTGTGTGTGTGTGTGCGCGAGACAGAGAGTAAAAGACTCATTATTTAGCATCCCAGGTCTCACAGGTTGACAATTACACATGCTTATAGAGTATTATTACTATTTTTTGGATACAATTTCATACGAAGTAGCTGGAGTCAGTATTGGAGTCTAAAGGAGCCATAACACATTTACTTTGTTGCTCCAGCCAAGCAGAGGCACATGTCTGAGGCATAAAGTTGGTTTAACTGCAAACTTTTAATTTACATTAAAAGTAAATTAATTGTAAGTTATTATTGTCTTTTACCATAATAAACTTGGTTGTGACAGTAATATCCAGCAAAAAGTGGCTCCTGATTCTAAGCACAAGCACCTCCTGGCAGTAAATGATTATGGTACAAATTGTCTGGCTTTTCTGCAGTTTCGGGTCTGTGGATTCCTTAGTATCTCCTGCATGCACAGGATAAATATTAACATGACCAGATACAGCCTTCCCTGTCTCCAAGAGGCACCTTGGGAAGCAGGTCTCTCCGAGTCCTAAAGGGAGGCCTGCAGCTCGCCTTTAATCCCTCCGGGATCCCTCTCTCAGAGCTGGGCTTTGCTTTGTGCGCAGCTCTTGGCCGAGTTAAAAAGGAAAGTGTAAGGGTGGGACAAATTTCGCACTTTCTCCCATGTCTCAGGCCAAAAGAAGGAGCTTGTAAATTGAGTATGTGAAGCTGGAAATACTCCCTGCCACACGAACTCTGCGGTGGTTCAGTGGTGGGGCCGGCTGTGTGCGTGGGCTGCACAATCTTGGCTGCGGACGCTTGAAATCCGGCCTGAAAGTGTGTTTTGTCCCAAGGATCAACTATCTAGCAAAGACAATTAGGACTTGTAATAACTTTTCAGTCACTCATTTTTCTTTTAAAATAAATTTCTTTTAGGTTTTTTTATTATATTTTCTTTGTTTTATTTTCATTCGTGGCCTAATCGGTGATGCAGTCCTTCCACGGCTACGGTGGAACAACTCTAATCTCTGTCTGTGTTTCTTGTGGCCTTCGCTGTTACTTTGCGTCTCTCTTCATGCTTTTTGTCCGTTGATACAGCAACGCTGCAGAGTTTACCCGACCTAAATCTTCCGTTTATTTGCTTTTGCAAGAGTTGTTTTGTTGGCATGGCGTTTTTACTCTATTTCTCGCTCTCTCTGCAACCGCTCACGGACACACAAAGGCCTGAATGGCTTCGTCTTCCTTTTACAGAAAACATTAGCCTAATTATTTCCCCTTTTTAGGGCGCAAACGCTTGTTCACAACTCGGTCATATTTCCTCCATTTAAAACCTCAGACCATTTTTAATGGGATGCAGATCGAATGTTTTACTTTGAAGGACAAAACAAATCTGGACCCTGCGTGCAAAAATGAACAATTAGTCGTTAAATAATCATCTGCTAACAGAGAGGTTCACAATGGTCAGACGGCTTATTGTTTGCCGACCCGGTTCATTATCGAAGAGGAAAATACGGCCAGTGCGCAACCACGCAAAAGCCTGATGCCAACTTATAGAAATAAAATGCTGTCGCCTGTGTCAGCAAAATATTGGGATCTTTTCGTGCTTGAAAAACAACTTAAGTCATTACATTAAAATAAATGAATTAATTAATTAACCTATGTGTTACACAAAACTTTAAGATGTGTGGTTGTGTGTGATTTACAGTTTTTGGTTTTTTAAATTTATTTAAACTGTGATAAATAAATAAACAAATAAACATTTATCTTTATCTTTATATGTATACACACACATATATATATATATGTCTACATATAACAGGATGTGCGTCTTCTTTTATGTGAATTCTTCAAAATAGATTTTTTTTTCTTTCCTCAAGCTGATGGTCATCGGTGTGAGGACAAACACCCTCTGATGAAAATCAAATCACACACACACCAAATAGGTTTATTATTATTACATCACTTGTTGCTTTCCTATGTTAAAGTAAAAGTCAGAAAAAGGCGTTGAGAACATATTTTGCGGAGAAGAAAATCGTGAATTAAGATGGGGAGGAAGAAGAAGGTGACGTCAGGTGATGATGGCAGCACAGGTGAGGAATTCAGTGATGTCTTTTTTTTTTCTTTTTTTTAAGAAAAGTTCAAATGAAGATGCGATGGGATGAAAAGGAGACCAGTGATTGGGGGGTGACAGCGGGGGAGGTGGTGGTGGTGGTGGCGGCGGCAGCGGGGGGTTGCGGTGTGATGACGTCAACGCTAGGCGTGCAGCAGAGCAGTGAAGAAAACCAAGGTATCGTCACAGAGACGACCAAAGTGCTGATTACCGCGGACGCAGCATTTACGCGCAGCTGACGCTAAAGTGGATTTACTGAACACCTGCATGGGGAAACCGTGAGGGTTTATTCCGTTTTTCTGTCTTCTGCTGGGAACCAACTGGTGAGTAAGGCACGCACGGTGTCGTGTCAGGTCAGTGGATTTTAGCTGTGGGAATTGGTCAGAAGGTGTCGGCGGGCAGGTAGCTCTGTGCCTTTTAACACTTCAAGATATTGGGAATGTGAATCAGAGGGGAAGATGTGTCCAGCGTGAAGAAGAAAATAAAATATTTAAAAGCGCCGACTCCTTTAGGAAGAGCATGCTGTTGGCCATTTGGTTTTCAAAAACCTGGAGTAGAGACTGAGCGAATAGAGCTTTGCGCACAGCAACGATTTCTGGCATAGAACTGCAGCAGCGAGTGTGACAATAGTTTGTCTGAGCATTAGAGTCAGCCAGCTGCACCTTACAACATTATTCCCACTGTAGCCCAGAAAAACACTACATTAGATACTTAGAGTAACTAATATAGAGTACAAGCGTGTGCGCGCACTGAAGCGCGAAGGACGAAAGTACGAAGGGTACTGAGTAAAGATTTACTGAGGACATAAAAGCAGCAAAGGGATTCCTCTAGATAAGAGGGTCAGTCTTTCGCTCTGTGTGTGTGTGTGTGTGTGTGTGTGTGTGTGTGTGTGTGTGTGTGTGTGTGTGAGAGAGAGAGAGGGGGGGGGGGGGGGGGGATTGAGGGTCTGTGATGGGCAAGGGAGAGGGTGTTTCTCATTCTGCGAGCCGAAAACATGAAAATCCTTTCTTTAAAAACGAATAAATATTACCACAAAATTCGCGTTATTTTTTTTAAGTTGTATTAATCAGTTTATTAATTTTGCTATTGTCCTTAATTGTCTTGCATGTTTCTTCTCACAATCAATTTTAATACAAATGTATTAGCCAAGGGTCCAGAAAGAATTAAACTTGCTGTTGTAGGATTGTGACACAGCCTGCTCTGACTTGTTTTTTTAAACAAACTTTCATTTATTCAATATTAAAAAAACAACAACATTGTAATGGTAACTATAATATGATGTGGTTTA
This sequence comes from Maylandia zebra, assembly GCF_041146795.1. Classification (NCBI taxonomy): domain Eukaryota; kingdom Metazoa; phylum Chordata; class Actinopteri; order Cichliformes; family Cichlidae; genus Maylandia; species Maylandia zebra. Next base: position 24,848,443 of record NC_135176.1, on the reverse strand, counting down.
ATGAGAATAGGTGTGTTTAGCCTCTTTGATTTATTTTTTTTTTTTTTTATTTGGAGGAGAAAGTTTGATTTAATTGGGGTTTTTTGTGTTTTTCAGGCAACTGGAATGGAACTGAATCTGTCGAAGAATGTGATTTCTTGTGGGGAATCTGGTATGACATTTTTCTGTGCTCAGTTTAACATGTTGATTATGTTTGACTTTTCAAAATATCCATATATATATTCAGATCCACGGTGGTGTGGTGGTGGTTAGGACTGGGTTAGAATCCGGCTGAGGCGATTTTGTGTCGAGTTTGCATGTTCGCTCCGTGTCTCTGTGGGTCTCGGATTCCTCCCACAGTCCAAACGCAAGGATGTTAGGATGACTGCTGATTGTGAAGTACAAGTCTAGAGTGAGTGGTTGTCTGTATCGCTGTGTTACCCTTGCGATAAACTGGAGACGTGTCCAGGGTGTACCCCGCCTCTCGCTCTATGACAGCTGGTATAGGCTCCAGCCCGACCGCGACCCCCAATTGCATAACCGGAAGAGAATGGATATTGTGATTCATTAGCTGCAAAATGATTATGGAGCTCTGTGAAATTGGCATCGGCAATAGATAAATAAGTACATATACAAACAATGAACTTTTTTCATCTTTCTGGTGATAAATCCCAACCATTTATCTTTTAAACACTAAAAACAAAAGGAAAAACGAAGCAACATCAAGCCAGATGCTACAAACGACACATAAACATGCCAATCTGTTCAGTGGAAAATATTTCATTTAATTTTTTTCTTCAGATCCAGCAGTCGTAACTCACATAAAAATAAACCAATCAGTATTTTCTGGATTTAATCACAACAAAAAACCAAGAATCTCCCATTCGTTAAAAAGATACGTAAAAAAGTTGGAATAATTTCGAGGTTTGGGGGAAATTTAAATGAAACATCGTGTGCAACCTTTCACAAAACGTTCCCCGAGGAAATAATAATATGCAGTAGCAATCAAGTTTCACCCTAAAAGGCAGTATATGTATATTTTTATGTTTTCACATATTAAGAACCACTCTCTTTTCAAATATCAACACCGCGTGTATGTAAAACTAAAAGAAACGACCGAACGTGTGGCGGACTGGCTCTGGTTTAACAACGAATGAAGGGGTTTAAAAGGAAATTTTACATATTCTTGCAGTTTAGTGGATTTGTCCTATGGGTGTTTCCCTGTGCTGGCTATTAGACGTTGTTTTATTTACACCTGCATTCCCTGCACAGGCTGTTTATTGGTTGTCAGACCTCAGGTCAAACAGGCCTTGGACCAAGCAGGGAAACCATCACCAAGGCAATAATCAGCTCTGTCCTTCTCCAGTTACGCACCGTGTCCAGTTACATCTCCGCTGCTGTACTGCTCTTGAATCAGCTCGCCAGCTTTAATTTTCTATATGCTTTGTTTTTTCGGTCCTGTGGTTAGCTTTACTGTGCTCGCTTTCCCTGGAGAGAAAAATAAACCAAGACTGTATTTTTGTGTGTGATTCACGGCGTTCGCCGAGTTTATTTTCACTTCTTGGGGGGAAAAATATGAGTGTTTGCTTAGCCACTGGCCTTTAACCTGTCCTGCCGGATGGAAAGGCTTTTTAACTCATCCATCACACGCAAGTGCCCTCCAGAGTGCTGGAGGAGCGGGACGCGGGCATAGATGGAGGCTGAGGAGGCTGGGTATTTAGATTACCCCCATCTATCAGCCAGGAACATGTGGACAGAACAAAGTAGAATTCATAAGAGCTCCGCCATGGCGAATCTCTTTGTGCTGTAAATCCCATAATATTGACCTCAAGAGTCACTGGGTTTATTGTTATTTTTTACCGCTGCTTTTGCTTTTGCTAATACTTTATGGCACATAAGACTTTTTTCTAGGCTGATTTTAGTTTTTCAGGAGTCCGCTGCAATCTTGAAACAAGCTAGAGCTTTAAGCACTTCATTGATAGACTATCTCCCACTAAACCCTACCAGCTACCAACAGGTAGTCTCTTTCACTCAACCTTCGCAACCTGAATAGTAAAGACCACCTGCTGGTCACGAGGTCCTCGAGTTCACCTCATCAACGCCTTTTCTGCTTTCTTACTCCAGAGTTTAGATGCAGATGAACTTTTGTTGTTTTCAAATATTGTGTCCAAACCATTTAACCATCTTGGAATATGAGTAAGCAGGTAGGCGATGCTGGTGTCGTGCCCAAAAGCACTTCGGTAAGCTGCGGCGGTAAACTTGTTGACTGCGATCCTCAGTAGGTTAAGGTGACGCATTCATATTAGCTAGTCAAATACTTATGCCATAGTAATACAACAGTTACACACTGTGCACTAAAAATTTAAAAAGTTCGTTGATGAGTTTCGCTGTATTCAAATTTCTTGAGTGCATTCAGTGTAGATGTCTATGAAAACACGTGCCACTCTCTCTGTGCAGAAAGGCTGAGCTAACACAATTCTTTGCCAAAAAAAAAAAACCCTTCGGGGGCGTTTTGAACAAAACGAGGATCTCGTGTCAAAAGTCATACGCTCATACAATGGCCGAAAGTCTTCGACCCTGGCGCCTGTGACAGTCTGACTGTCTGTCAGCCTGAGACTCTGAGGCCTGATGTGCGACTCTACCTGAAGGAGGTAGCAGACTGGCCGAGCAAGCCAGCAGGTCAGCTGGTCTCATATCGAAGATGTGGCCAAATTATACTGATCTTTAATCAGCTTAGAAAGAGAAATCTGGAACTCTTTACATTCAGTAAACCTGTGATTTCTGGTCACTCAGAGGTGATTTAACTCAATAAATTATTATTGCCCGTAAGTGTTTGTCATATTATAACAAAACACCTACAGGCACATCACATTTAAATAGAAAATATATTTATCTCAAATACAAACTCAAACTTTCAAATAAGAAATGTGATTTATACACTCTGTGCGTCTAATGACTCAAACCCTAATGCTAAATGGAGACTTTTGCCCACAGATTCCAGTTACACGAGTAAAGGCCTTTACATTTTGCTTTAATGTAAAGGGTTACTCATAGTGGTCTGAAACAAACGCTTTTTACGCTGGCCTTCTTTTCTTTTACATTATTTTCAGCTTTCATGCGCAATTTGGTTAGGCAACGAAATACTTGGTTTGGTGGATGAAAAGCTCATGGTTTGGGTTAAAACAGAGACTTCTTGGCGAGTCTGTGGCAGAATGCCTGCAGAGCTTTTCTCATGCAAAAGTTACATGGAATCTATTTCTGCCATCCTATAAAAGAGCCCCGCGCTTGGGTAAAACTTTAAATATTATCTAACCTGCATCTGTGCATTCAAGAAAGACAAGAAAATAGCCAGTGCGACACAGACTACGATCAGCAACTCAGCTCTTCAGTTTTGCACACGGACACATTACAGTTCACTTAGCTCTAAAGCACCACGAGTACTGCGCATACCTGAATGTCAGATTATAATCCCTGTAGCATCTAATTTAATCTTACTTGTTTTCCATCTTTAGCGGGATGAGGTTGGTTTGAATTAGCACTGCTAATGGATACAAAGACGTTATGTTCTGGTGATGTTGGGGCTCCTTTATCAAGCCACTGCTTGCTGCTGTTTGCGCGTCATAGCCAACAAAACGCACAAAAGTCAAATGTGTCATCATTCGCAGCGGTCCATTTGTCATATTGCGGTTGTCACTGAAAGGCTGGGATCTATAGCGGTTGGATTCTGAGTGCATGTTGTTGGAGTTTAAATATATTATATCAGTAATGTCTGAAGTGGTGAGGTGGTGGCTGTTTAGGCAAAGTGCAGGGCAGACCGATCTGCTGCTGCTGATAGATTACTTATTCTTTGACTGATGTGGTTCAAACGATGTGGTGCACGGACAAACACATCCTGTTAAATAATGAGAGATGTAATGTTCCGTGTATTACTCCCGATTGTCTCTTTGTGAATGAGCGAGCTGACAGAGCGACTCTTGTCAGGTTACAGCGCTCGTATTCACGCACACAACGAGCCTGATATCATCGAGCACTTTTCATACTGGAGACACAGTAACTGGGCAGGACCGTGTTGGATGGCAAATGTTTATTCAGCTCGGTACATATCCGAGATATACATTGTGTGGCCGAGCGTGTGTGTATAAGCGCGCCCAGCTGCATTGCTTTGGACACATTTCAAACATGCCTGCGCGAATAAAAGGCCCCTTTTTTACTCCTGAAAGCAAAGCTTCGCTTTGTGCGCTCTCGATAATTGACAAAGCGTACACTGCAAAAAATAATAAAATGAAATAAAATACAAAGTAATAACAATAACTAGCCTTAAGACTAACAAATGAGCAGACAGCCACCGTGGCAGGTTTTTTGTTAGGAGTGTTTAGCAGATGAGTCACCTCTTATAGTTTCGCTCCACTCACACTGGAAGAAATTTCCTGATCTAAATGCGACATATACGTCTAATAAATCTAAAATTAATTAAATGCACCTTTTCACTTTGTTAAGCGCGACGTCAGACTTTGTCTTGTCTGGGTGGGTATTTTCTTGCAGCGGTCACGTTTAGTGGGTGGGACTTGTTTTGGGGAGGTTTAACGCAGCTAATGGGTGGGTCTGATGTGAGGGTTGGAGAGCCGGAGCTTGTTCTCAGTCACAGCGGGTGGAAGCTTTTCCTTGCTGCGGATAGAAGGAGAGCGCACAGGGCTGTCACTGCTTCAGAGGAGGGGAACGGGGCCGTGTGATTTTTTTGTCCTTTCTTTCTTCTATTCTCTCGAAGCACGTTTTGCGTGGAAGAACAAACGAACCTGCATGGTTAAATATCCCATGTCGTGGTGTGTGTCTGAGAGCGGGTGGATGTTTTGTAGCGTAGCTCTGAAAGAAAGCCTCGCGATCCACAGGATTCACCCCGTTTCCTCTTTTTACGCACCCTTCTCTTCAAGGTGGGATGAATTTGGACAGAATTGCAGAGGCAGTGAGAGCACCGCCGCCCCGCGACGTGGCCCCCGCGTTTCATTTACAGAGAACTTCAAACAGCAGTCGAGAAACTGTAGAGAACTCAAGCAGCGAGTCTTCAGACACAGAGTTGGCAGGTACACAGTCAGAGTGCTTTTAGCCTCTCCATTCTTTTTCCCACTGAGTGCTGTAACAGTTTATTTTACGTGTCCGTAAGCATTTTTACGGCGAACTGTCAGAGAGGCATCTCCAGCACTTAAAAGCTACAGAACAAAGAGAAAGAATATTTAACTTTTATATCCCTTGTGTTTGCTTGATTTATTTCCGTGTGTCATCGGGCAGCGTGCACGAAAACGACAAACTCTAAAATGTGTTTCCATCAAATCTTAGTATTTGAGTGTGTTTGTGTTTGTGAGCGCTTTTTGTGCAGTTACTCCCCATTTTTTGTTTACTGTGCTCCCAGAACCAAACATTTGGCAGGAACCCGAGATGTGTCAGGGAAAAATGTGCAGAGCAGCCTGGCCTGCTGTCAGTGAATGCATTAGAGCAAACTATAAATATTGGAGCTATCCACAAATCTAAACTAAAAACCAAGCGGTCTGTGTTGACAGTTCCCGGAGACACTTTTTATTATTCAGCTTTTCCAAAATTTTAGGGGAAAAAAACAGAGGCCTTTCTGGCCTTTCTTCGCGTATTTCAGGGCGCACGAGAAGCAAATAGAAAATACACCAAGGTCAGTTAGTTCTATTTTTTTTAGCTATCAGTCACGACAGTAAATCGTTTTAAATAACAATCTTGAGTCGTGATTTTAAGCTTTTTTTTGTTTTTAGGAAACTCTCAAAATCCTAGCTCCCTTTCTGTGTGTGCGAGTGTGTGTGTGTGTGTGTGTGTGTGTGACTGACCTTTGCGCGTGTGGCCTCTTAAGTTTAACGAGGCAATTGTTAGGACACAAAATACAAGACAGTTGGGAGATAAGAGTGGGCAGACCTCATCGTAAAGATATTGATCTCTAAGCGAAAACCGGAGCGATCCGATGGCTAACTCTGACACACGTTTGTGAATGTGTGACTAATTTGTTTCTGTTCTTTTGAGGTTTATTTTTTATGAATGACTTCGTAAATAAATTAGCCAAAATGGTTGGTTTCATCGCGGTGGGTCTTTTTCAATTGCTTTACTTAAAAAAAAAAATCCACGTCGTTGTACTCAATCCTCGTGGGAAATATTGAACTGTCGACGTACACACACTAACTTCTTCATTGTTTAAACTTCCCTTATTTGCATGCCATTCAAAATATGTTATAGGAGTACTGCTGTTTCACACCGGTTTGTCACCTACAGAAAAGGAAAGAAACGCTGAACACAGGAGCGATGACGGAAACGCGGACGACCCCAAGAAGAAAAAACAGCGGCGGCAGCGGACTCACTTCACCAGCCAGCAGCTGCAAGAGCTGGAAGCCACGTTCCAGAGGAATCGCTACCCTGACATGAGCACCAGGGAGGAGATCGCGGTATGGACCAACCTGACCGAGGCGAGAGTCCGGGTAAGATAGCGGCCGTGCGTAAACCATACGAAAAGTTTGAATAAAGACAAGCTGGCCAAGTAGACGCTCATCAAAAACAGCAATTATTAAACTTCCAAAACCAACAAAAAATTATAAGAAAATGAAGAAGATATTTTTTAATAACTTAAAATTATATATTTTTTAAATTGTCAAAATATGTAACTTTTGAACTTGGTTCCACAAGACTTTTTACCCAATTTCAAGTATTAAAAAAACAAAAACAAAAAGAAAAACAGAACTTTGTAGAAATTTTCAAATAAGGATGTCACAGACTCATTTATGCTGTTTGTCAGTACAGCGAGAAATCAGATGTATATTAAAGTCAGTACATTTCCCTGAAGGTTCTGAATTCATGCGTTAGTCACTATTCCTATTTTTAACAGAGTCCATGTCACATACAGACTTTGGTGACTTTAAACGGATCAGAAGTAATAAACTAAATCTGTGATACATTTCAAATACACGCTTACGAAAATCCGTCTCCAAAGACCTCGGAGGTTTTCAGCAGAATATTGTTAACATATTAAGTTGCAGTCATCCCTGACTGTCAGCTGTCAGCTACGGTGCATCCAAAAGTAAATCTACCGTTATTACAGCACGTGCACAATTCCCAATACTGGCACAGAGGACGTTACAGGCCTTAATGGCACGCAGTCATGTTAACACGTCTCGTGCTGAAAACTCAGAAGAAAGATAAGCTTTAAAAAAGAAAGTAAGGAGAAAAAAAAGTAGTTGAATCTGTTGGAAATTGCAGGTCCTTTCAAAGGGTGTATCTGCTAATGTAGCCAATGGATGATTCGCATTTTGATGACATCATCGAAAATCTGGACCCTTGTTTTTTTTTTCTCCACGGAGAGCGTTCACGTCTCTCCTCATATATATATATATATATATATATATATATATATATATATATATATATATATATATATATATATATATATATATATATATATATATATATATATATATATATATATATAGATGGCTTTTTAAAGAATATGACTTACATGTATTATATTTATTCTAGCTACATTTTTAAACTGTTTTGAGTAAAAATGAATCATAACAATAATAATATAATATTTGAATCAGCACAGTTCTTATAATATCTTCAGTTTGAGGTGTAAAATGAAAATAAGTTGCTTTTTATGCATTTTGAGCCAAGAAACTCACTGCTGTCACGAGCAGGTTCAGATTTAAACAGCGACTTTTTTTTTTCTTTCGTTCCCCTTTTTCATTAGGAATAAAAAAATAATAATATTAGGATTAAAAAAAGGGGGTGATGGTACGCTGAATGTTTGAGATTCAGTGAAATTTGAAATAATTGGAAATATTTTAAAGATCAATTTACATTAAATAAGATGCAATTATGATTTTAAATATAATTTCATAATATTTACAAGCACACTTTGACACGTCAGTCATTATACTCACATTCTTAACGTGGTTTTCGTCGTGCAAATGTCATTAAAATCCAAAGCATGCATTTTATAGCTGGGTGCAGGAAACTCGAGGCTGGGCTCTGCAGTCTTGAGTGTTTCCTCCACAGCTCTCTGTCACATCGCTCAAGTCTTTGTGGACAATTTGTCGGCCGCACAGTGTTCCCGCACCACTATAAATAGCTTCCGCGAGGCCGTCTGGTGATACCAGTTGTAAATTGTTTCTACTATGAATTAACAATGAATTGGAGAGTAGCGACTAGTATTTTGTTAGGTTTTGATAAGGTGTGAGGATATCCAGAAGCGCTTTTCTGTTTCATTTCGAGTCATCCGCGGAGCCGTTCGAGTTGCTCTGTGAACCTGGTTTTACGTCTGACTTACACAGACACACACGCCTTTTATTTACACTGATTTATCTTTAGAAATACTTCTTATTTCATTGTAAGAAATGAGGCCAAAAAAATCTACATTAATGCACCTCCATCTTAGATCTGGTGTAAACACACATTCTCGTTGTGATGTACAAGTGTGTGGTAGTCTTATACTAATATGTATAATATCAAAACACCTGGAAACAGTTTTCATAAACGATTTAATGTATTTGCTAGTTTATTTGTAAAGGGCAAAATAGTCTACAGGAAGGAAAAATTACATTTGTAAAGAGAGTGTCGAATATATTGTATAGTCTATATGAATATAACCAAAACGAATTTCTAACATCAGTCCACTGATTAGGATTAATACATCCCGCAGTCGTCGTCCACATGAACTTAAAGGATGTCCACTCATTCAGTCTCGCTGATTTTGTATTTATTTTACCGGGTTGTAGCTCGTCAGCAGAAACTGCTCCCCCTGACTCCAAGGCTAGTTTGTCGACTCGGGTATGGAAACTCTGAATATGCATTTCACTCAAAAAAGGATCCTTTCTTTTTAATGTCCGGATTCATCTTAATAAGCAAAAGTAAGTAACTGTTTTGGTATTTTTAAAAAACAAAAGAAGTGCGTGTTTCGTAACTAATCATAAATTAAAAAGCAGTTGTTGATATTTGACATCTGAGAACATTGAAAATGGGACCGCAGCTGAAACTGCTGAATATGCAGTGGGCCTATAAAAGATTTTAACTCATCAACAATTAACCGCTATAAAATTCAAAGATAATTTAGTTAAAAATGCCTTTATTCTGTAATGGGTTTTTTTGTTTGTTTGTTTTTTTTAATTTGTTGTTGTTTGTTTCCTTTTAATGAAACGTTTTAAGGCACCCTAGACACTAACTCACCTTAAAGGCAACAATTCAAGGGCACCAAAGCGGGGTCTGAAGCTTGTTGCCACAATATATGTGGAAATAAATGATTCAGACATCAATAAATGATCATTAGTGTCGTTTTAAGAAAAAAAAAATTACACTTATGCTTCATGAACTGAATATCACACGAGCTTGAAATGCTGCTTCGGATGTGGACTCGAGTCATTCCTGTATCATCTGTAGCAACGTTGCAGGTTTATTTTATGACAAGAAAATTAATTTTACATTTTACAGCGTTCTGCTGTGGTTAATGCTCACGGTTCTGTGTGTCCCTTCCAGGTGTGGTTCAAAAACCGCCGGGCTAAGTGGAGGAAGCGGGAGCGGAACCAGCAGATGGACCTTTGCAAGAACAGCTACCTGCCCCAGTTCAGCGGTCTCATGCAGCCTTACGACGACATGTACCCGGCTTATACCTACAACAACTGGACCAACAAGGGCCTCACTCCGGCACCGCTGTCCACCAAGAACTTCACCTTCTTCAACTCCATGAGTCCCCTCACCTCGCAGTCCATGTTCTCGGCCCCCAACTCCATCTCCTCCATGACCATGGCCTCCGGGATGGGCCACTCCGCGGTGCCCGGCATGCCCACGCCAGGTCTTAACAACATCAGCAACCTGAATGGGATCGGGACATCCGGCATCAACTCAGCTATGTCATCATCGGCTTGTCCTTACGGGCCTCCCGGCTCACCGTACAGCGTTTACCGGGACACTTGCAACTCCAGCCTGGCCTCTCTCAGACTTAAATCCAAACAGCATCCAACATTTGGATACAGCGGCCTGCAGAGCCCGGGCTCCAGCCTGAACGCCTGTCAATACAACAGCTGACGGGCCAAAAGGGGGGCCTTAAAAATACAAATATATATATATATATAAATATGTGATAAGCGGACACGGTGTCATAGCTTATGGGCTACCTGCGGATCAGGGGAGGGGGGGTATCAAAGACGACTAAACTGGATTAGTTGCAATCATTTTTTATTTTTTTTTCGAAAAAGAAAATGAAAAAGAAAACGTGGATAATGCGGGTTACATGTGTTTACCAGTGAACTTGCACAGCAGTTTAAATGTCCAGGTTTTTTGGATTTTTTTTTTTTAATGATGAAGACGTGTTACATGGCTGCACTGTACATATCTAAATGTAAATATATACAGGTCTAACATGTGAAACAGACGGTGGGATTTTTTTTTCTTTTTTGTGCTTGCTTACTCTTGAAGACTGACTCGACCAAAGCGAGGATTTGCATCAAAATAATAATAATAACAAAAAAAAATCGAGCATGTAACGAATCAATGAGAAAACAGAAGAAAATCCGGCCTTTACTGTACATACTTTATACTGCTTCTGTGTGCTTTCTATTTACCGCATATGCAGGGTGACTCCACGACGCCTCCCGTTTGAAATGCTTTTCATTTTGTTTGCTCCAATAGAAAAAAAGAGAGAGAGAGTGAGAGAGAGACCCTGCATGTTTAACTTGAGTGCAACGTGTTTTGTACAATAATGTAAGACTTTGCAGAAGTACGTTCATTAGCCTAAACTGTATACAAAAGGTGATTCAAAGTCCTCATGTGTTTATGGTAACATGTTTGTTTGAATAAACTCCAGGAAAAGAGAGGTTTATTTCAAGTACATGTCTTAGAGAGGTCTTTGTTTAAGGAGACAAGCACTCGGGCTCCGGGTTTCCCCCCTCAAAACATGAGAAAAATAAATAGGTTGGCTAAATATCCCCAGCGTAGTGGTCCACTTAGTTTAAGGGAAGGGGAATTACCTTAGAAAGATGAAGAATCCTTTGCGGTTATTTCGACAAAGTGGAATCAGTCCGAGCTTTAACTATAATATTTGATTTTATGTGTTTGTTTGTTTGTTTTTTGTTTGTTTTTTTGTTTTTTGAAGCTCCTTTAATATCATTTTTATTTCAGAGGAGGGTGGGTAGATAAATCCACCTGACCCAACTTTGGGACCTCAGCAGCTACATTTCTATGAACTGCTCTCATTATTATTTGGTCATCGTGTTAATGAACACATCTCAGCGCTCACTGGATTTTCCAGTAATAGATTTATGGTTAATTTTACTCGACTTTTGTTCCCTTCACTCCCTATACAGAAGATTAGATTGGGGGCTCATTCAAACCTGGCTATTCTGCTGCAACACAGAGCTATTTCTGTCTGCGTACTAAAGGACGGAGATTATGTCCCACTAAAAGGATGATTTCAGATCACCTGAAACCTGAGCTGCTTATTAAGAGTTCCACCAGCGTGTGTGGAAACCTGGAGTGCGCATTCAGGAACATTAAGGACTGACAAACACGGCAGTTAAACTTTCTGGAAGGGGGCGAAAAATGCTGAATACACTGAGCAGATTTCACAAAATAAATAAGTAAAAACATCTTCAAACACACCTGGAGGGAACATTTTATCTAATTACATCTACATGGATATTTTGTGGGCTAGAATATTTTATTTGCACCTCCGGGGGGAGGAAAAAATGCAACTGGCGACAAGCCCGTGCACACAAAATGATTTCAGTCAATACCCTATCTTGTTTTCTGACACCTGCAGAAATCCCCATATCTATATTACTCACCATTAGACTGATATTAGTGCGCTGCTGGAGCAGCCACCAGTGTGTGCTTTAACTGATAGCGCTGGGTCTTAGAGGATATTGGATTAGAGGCAACACTTTAATAAACAACTGGATAGTGAAAAGAAATGATTTATTTATACATATCTCAATAAGACAGCAAACTCCAATGTAAACTGAAAATAATTTTTAACTAATACTTTTTATACTTTTTAGTTACACGGTCCACACAGCAATTTCCTTAAGGTAATACTCACCTTCTGACATTTTGTATCAAATTCTCTGTTTCCCATGCTCAACTGTAAGTTTACCTTGATTCTGTGGTTATTATTCTCGATACTTCATGTAAAATGAAGGTGTCTATGTAATTTAATAAGCATAAAATGCAGTGTGACTCAAGCTCGTGTAAAGTAAGTGTGAATGAATTATGTCTTCTAAGGGGGCTTCATATTATTCTTCCACAACTTCGTCATAATTGTATCTTGACATAATCTTACCTCCACTCTCAGCACATGACCGTTTGTGGAGATCTTCCCTCTTTTTAAAGTCGTTTTATTCATTTAAAATGAAATATCAACATGGGGTGAGTTTGTGGCTCTTGGATGGCTCTCCAGATCCGATTAGATATGAGGTTATGCTCCTTTAAAGGACTATTGCACATTTTTATTACAGTTTTTATTTCTCTAACCTTCTGCTGTGGCCTTGCTGACGCTCTTTTGTCATTGAGATTTCACTATTCACAACAAGTCACAACAGTCATATCAACTGCGTGCCCGGCTGCAAATTCTTTCCTAGGGCGCGCCTGAGCGCACGGACGCACGGAACATTTACTTAAGACGGGCATGCGCACCGGGTGTAATTGCAGCCATCCGCTTTGATTTAGAAATGTTTGACGAGAGGACAACGCGCAGCCAAAGACTCACGGTGATTCGTAACAAAAACAAAGAGCGCAGGCGGTCGTAAACCTTTCCCATAATACCCGTTTCCAGTCGAAAATAAAGACGTGAATGCGCCCGAACCTGGAGGGCAAAGTTCAACACGCTGCATTATAGCCGGTAAATATTTGAACTAAAGTATCTCTGTTGAGGAAATCCCCACTGCTCCTGAATTGTTGGAGATACAAGAATATAATAGAATAAAAAGTAAACCAGGTGTATGTTCACTGTATCACCGGTACTTTCTGCACGTTTGGGTCTACAGGTTCCACGGAGGTGTGCCCCACTTGGGAAAAACTCCAACACATTCCCAGCACATAACCAACACTTATTTTCTCTTCTCCAAATTCTGCAACTAAATCTAGCCAACATTTCATGACCAGACATCCATCCAGATACAAACAAACTACACCTGGTGCGGGATTAATACAATAATAGGTCATCACTTATGCGATAAAGCAATTAAAATCTTCTTTCCTTATATACAATGACCACATATTTTTTTGAATATCCTGTTAATTGCATACTATTTCTCCCCCAGTGCTCGAAATATACTTGAGTGAGTTCTGCTAAATTCCCACATTGCATTCTGCAGACTACACAAACAGGGAAATGTGACACACAAGAAAGCAAATGTGACTACTGCAACCGAGCCAGCAATAAATAATGATAATGGTGTTTTATCCCATTTTGAGCCCCTTCTTTTACCCACATTACAGAGTTAAAACACAGACCAGATGTAATAAACGAAAAGAAAAGACAGAAAATGTTAGACAAGACATTAATTGATCAACTATATTGATAATAATTGTGAAGAATTACAAAAAAAACAATCCAACTGACTGCTGTTCCTCATTTGTGAAGATTAAGTGCATCTCTCTGGTTGCTGAAGAAAACAAGACATTTAAAGGCATCCTTTGAACCCCACAAAAAAGAAAAAGAAATGCTAGCAGTTTTTAATGGTTTTCTGCAAATCAGATGGAGGGGGTGGGGTGGAAAATACCTAAATAAAACCTTAGTGGAAGCCCAGCAACTTGAGACCACCGCAGAATATAGCAAAAGGACTCCAGTATCACAAAGAAATTCTGCTGGATTTCAAAATGATTTCAAGGACTGTTTCTGAACAGTGACATGATAACTCGTAGCTAAGCTTTTAAAATGGCTAAAGCCTTAAAGCCGATGCTAACATGGAAACAAATAAACACAAGAAAATCTAAGTTTAATTTGTAAGCAAAGCTTTATTAGTAGTTTTATTATAAAATCTACAGTGATATTAAATAAAAAATACTAGTTGTTTATGAAAAAGCTTTAAAATACACCCAATCCCCACCTCACATACACACACTAGTCGACATCATTACAAAGAAGCAGATTATCAGTCATAGTTGTGAATTTTTTCCACTGCAGTGCATTATCCTTTATGAGATGGTGCTCATTCTTTTATAAAGCTGTATTTAATTAGTCAAATTCTACTGAAAATGTTGCAGGTGATGTTCCACAGTAGCACAGGTCCATCCCAGTGTCTCTGATCACATGATAAAGCTACCCAAACAGCATTCTGCGTTGGGGGCCCGACAACATAATTTCTACCCTTGGGCCCTGTAAGAGGTTAATGTGGCCGTGGCTGAAGTTTCACCATAGTGGGCTATGGAGGAAATCTTTTCAAGCAACAAGAAGACCAGACTGAAACGGTATTTGCTGACACAACTGCATAAAGGAGGAAGCAACATTAACAAATGTAAACAAAGGCTTCATGAGTGTGGCGCAGTTATTAGTATTTGACAAGTCGAATATACAGCACTATGGTGAAGGAGTCCAAAACTTGCATTTAAAGCTGTTACAGGGATATTCTACCCATTGTGTGACTGACATTTGCAATCCAGCCCATCTAGAAACAAAACAATCTCTGCTAAACCAAGGCCTCCCCCTCAACTTACACTAATGCTGCTCAGCTTCTGTTTGTTTTCTCCTTCTGCTGCCACCAGGTCCCTGCAGCAGTTCACATGATCCTGAAATCTGTACTACAGCTGCTGCATCCTGTAAACATGCCAAGTCTCCGTTTAGATCCAAAACTTTAATTTAAATAAAAAAGCCGCTTTGGTCTAATATGACCCCATAGACTTTTTCTCACAAGGAGATCAACATTTATTTCTGGGTGTAAGGATACTACTATAAAACCCCAAATGAAACATAACTAATGATGGCTTTCCATGGCATTATGTTGATTTTGAGCAATAGTAGACATATTTCAGTGTATTAGGAAGCCATTAAAATTCAATTTCAAACACCTCAAAGACCTGAGTAGGGTGCCATCCATCCTAATCAATGTCTCATCTGCATCTATTATCAGCATATCAGCAAATTGTTGACAATAACGGGCTTCAAATCAATCAATAAAAGCAGATATTGACAGTGACAGATAACATTTTTATAGCCCCATTCCAACTGTGTTTAAATCCCTGCACACTGATTTTGAAACCACACTCAAATTAATCTAAAGCAAGGACTGTCTGGAAAGTAGGAAAAGGTTTACAATGAAGTATTTATTCTCATTCTTCTCTAAGACATGTAGTTTTTTTTACATTTCAAATAACTATGAGAACAATAACCGACATTCATAGCAAAGTAAACCAACAGGCTGAATCCTGAATTGCTGCTCACATCAGATTGCTTCTGGATTACTGTTGCCATGAAACATGTATCACAAATAGTAGCTCAAGATGCTGCATGTTTTGTGCTTTGGCTCATTTCAAACACTTTGGGTTTGAGATTTCAGTGAAGAGGAACCTCCACAGCGCACACACAATTTAAGCCACTGTTTAGTTTTCTGTTCTGTGTTATGTGTCATTATTGAGCGAGCTAACCGCAGCTCAGCCAAACTGTCATGAATGATAAACTTGCAGCAGCTGCCCCTGTTGCTGCCATTGTCCCGGTTTCAAATATTCAAATGCAAGCAGTTTGTAAGTCACATTTTCAGGTTTCGCATTTTTGTTTCTTTCCTTATGGAAGCGGCCTTGAAGTGCGTTCTAAAACACCTTTTAAGAAATCCGAACCATCAGTTACTTTTTTGGTTCACACTTATTTTAAAACATAAAATCTAGTTTATATCTGCCAAATGTTCAGATTTGACATCTTTTGCATAATATATAGTTAAAAGGGAAGACCACTGTTGTTGTAGACTCACAATCTGTCCTGGATGTACCTTGCCTCTCTCCCCATAACAGCCAGGCCTCGAACTGGATAACTGCGGATGGATGGATCAGTAACCTCCTATCCCATTAACTTGAGCAACCAAACTTGACACATAGGCATATTTAATGCTCCTGAAGGTTCCTTTCTATATAAAATATTATGACAAGATCAAATTGCCTAGCAACCACCTAACAAAAGGCTGAAATGACCTGTTTTCAGCTTTATGCACCTACAAGACCTTATTAAAGCATATCATTTTTATTTCACGAACATAACATCTAATTCATGCTTCATAGGTTGCATGAAAGGTTGACTGAATTCCTAAATAAACAACAACTTTTGCATGAACAGTACAGTTACAGGGGAAAAAATGGATGCCACAGAACTGGTTAACCAGTTATTTAGAAGATCGGTACCAGTATGTCAGTGTAAATAACACAAGCCCATAATTATAAAGAGTTACATGTGGTGTTCCACAAGGCTTGGTACTTGGTCCTTTATTTTTATATATAAATGATTTATGTAAGGTATTTGTGAATTTATAATGCATATTGTTTGCTGATGATTCAACTTTGTTTGGTTGTGAAGAAAATCTGGATCAACTGCTTGATACTGTCAACAAATAATTCGATACAGTCGAGCAATGGTTTGCTATAAATAGGCTGTCACTAAATCGAAGTAACACAAAATTCTGAATATTTGGAAATCAACTAATAATACTAATAATAATAACAATAACAATCAACAAATTTACATTGTGAAACTGAAAGTATATCCAAAGCTAAATTCATCATATAACATTAGATCAGCGCTGATCTTTCACTATTTCTAGCTCTATATTTATTTACTATGATATTTGTCTTGTTTTCCATGTCTTTATTTTGTATTATTATTATTATTATTATTATTATTTGTATTCATTTTGTTTTATTTTTTATTTTACTTTTGCTTTGCATTCTATTGAGCACTTTATAACTTTTTGCTTGCTCGCCATTACATGAAAGACATTCGCAAGCTTCCAGTATGGAATAGTGAAACAAAGCTCTCTTTCCTGTCTCCATAAAGACATTTTAAAGACTAGAATGCTGACTGTGACCCGCAACACTATTACTAATGGCTTAAGTGGAGAAAAAGAAGCAAATATCCAAAACAAAAGAATGATGATTTTAACATTCAGTAATGTTCAAGTGTTATTTGTATTTTAATGTAAAATGATCTTATGACAGAAGATCCACAAATTTTATATCTGCCTTAAAATCAAGTGATGTCATGATACTGACAAACGGACAAAGCCTCCAATGCTGCCAGTGACATTTACCACGAGAGAACATAAAGCACAAGCTCCCTGCCTTGTCAGCATCGGGAACAGGACTTTCCATTTTCAGATCTTATCATCATCATCAGAGGTGCAGCCTGATGTTGAGTGGCATGTATCTGATTCATGTGTGGTTCATGTGCACACGATCAACGTAAGGAGGTATTTTTAAATTCAGCAAAACGGCTCCAATGTCAAAAAGACTGATGTTTCAGAGGTAACAAACAAAGCACATCATGCGATGAGTTGTGTACAGCCTGCATGACATATGAGGGCAAAACAGCTTCGCCCTTAGTACAACTTCCCTTGAACAGAAACCTGCATGCCGTTGCAAAAAGGAAGTTTTCATAAACTGTTCATTCACAGATTTCATTGTCACTTGATATCAGAGGGTGAACACGCGTTTTTCAGGTATCAGGTTTATGAATGTGAGCGTACTGCTATAATAAAACAATTGGCCAAAAAATAAACCACAACTTGAAATGTTCTCAACATGTCAAATGCATTTATAAAAACCTTTGCTTGCTGGACGAGGAAGCCTATGATTGCTTTATTGCAGACAATGAATGATGGTGGTTTTTATCTACAGAGGGGAAATTTCATGCCATGTATCCATTAGTGTTTGAATAAGATCGTCAGATTCATGAGTCTACAGTTTGTGACAGTTATGGAAGAAAACGAGAACTGCACAAAGGATGAAAATAAAAAAACCTAAACGCTGATAACTGTAGGGACCTGTCTTTATAGTTTGGGGTTTTTGTTTGTTTGTTTTTTAATCAAATATGCTTCTTTAACATTGATGATTTCGATGCTATTTGGTGCTATCATTACTTTGGGAAGTTGAGAACAAAATTGTTTTTGTTGTTATTTATGTTTTGGGATATTTATGTGTTTGTGTGCTTACCCTGCAGGTCACTAAGAGGTAGATTAATGCTCCACAGTCCAAATCTTTAATCAGAAAACAGGCTGAGGTCATTAACAGGTGATCACTCAGTGGACCAAACATATCCAGCAAGGCATAGTCAACAGGCAAATCCAAGAATAGTCCAAAAAGTCACACACAGGGTGAGAAATAACAACAAAATGGGGACAAAACCAAGGGATGTCAGAACACTTGATTGCAAGGGGTACAAGTCAAAGAAGTATATGTACACACACACACACACACACACACACACACACAGGAGTAATTAGCTCAATGAACAGGTGAGGCAGACTGTACACAGGTAACATTAATGAGGCTAGGACAAGCGATCACAAAGGAGGGAAATTGACAACTGTCTAAAATGACTATGATTAACAAAATATAACAGAAAGTGGATAAACAAACACTCAACATCACGACACTAGGAGTTTGATACTTGACTCCAATTAAGAGATGCTTAGAGTAATATACTAGGGTTTGTTGTGTGCCATAGTAGCGGAGTCTGAGTCCTGTGACAAGCTTTAAAATGGGTATATCCAATAAGTATCTGGGTTTATTTTTCTTCAACCCAATCAGGATGAATTAATTAAGGGAAAAGGGCAAAAAAGGAAATATTGGTGCTGATATAAAAGTTTGTAGCAAACTAGGTGAGAAGTAGTTTGCACAACACTATCCTGAATAAAATGTGCTGTTACAAAGGGTCACAAAAAGCGAAGGAATACATTTCACCAAGAAGAGAGCTAGGTTATTGTGGTGGTGTGTGGCTTGCGGATGTCGTGCATGGAAGACGGACGCACCTGCACGGCATCCGCAATCATGCCCTGCCTACTTAAATATGGTACTGGGTCCTGGAGTTTTGTTGTTGATGTGAGTCGGGCTGTGCGCTGCGGAACTGCAGCTGACTGAGTTGAGTGTAGCCAGCTGCCGTGTGAATATTGTAAGAATAAAATGTGTGAGATGCTGCAAAGCATGAAGGTGCACCCGGGTCTGCTGTGGGTTTATTACAGTGATATACATTCAGGTGCTGAAAGACATTCAGTGCATATCACCTTCAGACAGTTGTTAGACTTTTTCAACTGTATCAAGTGATTTAAATCTTTAGTTGGAACTTACACTCGCCAGCCTATTCATTATGTAAGGCATACTAGTATTAGGTTGGACCCCATTTGGTTTTTCTTTAATTTTAATGCCAACAAGGTGCTGGAAACACTCCTCAGAGATTTTGGTTTATATTGACATGATATCATACAGATGCTGCAGATTCAGAGACAACAATACTCAGGTATCATGTGGGGTTTAAACACTGCTCAGTTGGTACTAAGGTGTCAGAGTTTGCCAAGAAAATATCCTCCACACCATTACACCACCAGCAGCCTGAACTGTTGATGCATGGCAAGATGGAGTTATGCTTTCGTGTTGTTTACGTCATATGCTGATCCAGATTCTCTTATCTTGTATTATCTCATTTTGGTGAGCCAGTACAAACTGTAGCCTTAGTTTTGCATTCTAAGCTAACATGAGGGCCAATTGGGGTGGTCCTCTGCTGCTGTTGCTCATCTGCTTCAAGGTTTAACATGCTTCATATTCAGAGATGCTGTTCAGGATAACTTGGCTGTAGCAAGCAGTTATTTTGTTACTGTTTATTTCCTTTTAACTTGAAGCTAACTGGTCATTCTCCCCTGACCTCTGACATCTATAACACATTTGGCTCGGGAAGTGTCACTCTTTTGTACAGTCTTTTGCAGCTTGAAAAAAGAAAGCAACTGGACTTCTTTAGGTTTGTGAAGCTGTTTCCCTCTCATGCAAGAGGCTTCTTTAGTTCTAAAAACAAATAGTTTCTAACCAAGTCTGCAGATTGCAGATCATTCTCTCTAAACCTTAGAGATGGTTGTGCAGGAAAAACTCAATATATCAACAGCTAAACAACTAGAATCAACCTTTTATTCCCCAATCTGATGCTCAGTTTGAACTTCTGCAGGTCATGTTGGCCATGTCTACATTCTTAAATGAATGGATTTGCTGCCATGTGATTGGCTGATTAGATATTTGCATTAGCAAGCAGCTGAACCTGAACTAGTTGTACTTAATGAAGTGTATCTACTTCACTAAACCGACTGTGGCTGAAATTCACAACCAGAGTAGGAAAGCTTGAAAGCAGCAGAGAAATGTTGCTTTTTTTTAATGTGACCCAAGGTATATATTTTGGAGAGAACTTTCTTATGTTGAATATTTCGAGACTAAAGTCATGGTTAAAGAAAACACTTTTTTTAAAAAGCTGCTATGTGGACATGCTGGCTGAAAAAGTATGGAAAAGTTGATGGTATATGTAGAGGCTCACTGAGGTGGCAACAAAACTTCTTGACTCAGACACCAGCACACGAGTATTTCCTTGTGTTTCCCATGTTAACAACATAACCAGCACCTGAAGAGCTCGATGTATATTCAGGATACACTCAAAGCCCAATACGTTATCTTAATTAATGAGTTTATTTTAATCAAGCCAAAGTCAACATGCTGCTTGTAATATTAAGTGATATAACAAGCCCAAATTCAAGCTGCGCTGCAAATTACACTTTGATTTATGGAGCTGAAGATTTATTACAAAATATTGGCTCACACAATCAAAAAGAGCATTTGGCCAATACGAGAATATGGTTGCAAGCCCAAGTACAACAGCATGAATTACTATAATTATATGTGTCCTGAGAAAATTATGTTATTACCTCCAGTACTCTGTCTCTGTACCGCAATAATTCTAACAAAACTGACACATGACTGTCATTTTGGGATTAGTGACTATGCTGAGTCGAGCTGCTAGGACTTCACAGCCTAGTCAAAGAAAGCTGTGGGTGGCTGAGCAAAGAATGAAGCACATTATATGAAAGATATCAACATTATTTATTTTAAAAGACCACCAGTTATCTGACTTCTTGACCTATATACCTCCATCAAAGCAGTGTGTGCAAAGTTACACTGAGAGAGATGGATCAAAATGGAAGAAAATGAGCAAAACTGCTGCTTTCTCTTTGTTGGGTTTTGATGATAATTTCATGGAGAAGTAGCAAGTCACTACTTAAAATGCACTTTTTATTTGTTTTTTATGAGCCAAAGTTACACATAATGACAAATGAGCCAGCCCGCTCAGGTTTAGCTCACTCCAAACTCTCAGTTTCTAACATTTTTTTCTACTCTGGGGTCTTGTTGATGTCACTGAGAGGTGATTTCCTTACAGAGTCACAGGAAGATCCGTTCTCCAAGCACAGCATCAGTTATGAGGAAAGTTAAACTTGTTTGGCTTTCTAGAGAGAAAAGTTTGTTTCACGTCAGTACAGAGCACTCTTTCATCAACAGAGTCCATTATGTTCCTGGATTTCCAGCTATGCTAACACCAATTATAAAAGGTATGTACTATAGAGGGAATGATGAGGAGTTACTGAAATATTTATATGCTAAAAATGATAGATCTCTCCTATTTTCCATACAATGTGGCATTGTGACAAGGCTTCAAAAAATGTGTTTGTATTGGTTCATACAAAGTTACATTTTTGTAGAAGCTTTAACAGTACAGTGACACTGGTAACAGATGTGAGTTTATTTAGGACCTTCTGTTGCTGATCCTTTTCGTCTCTCTGGAATCGGCATGATATCCATTTCTGCAGTCTGTAAAAAGGATTTTCCTTTTTACAGACGGTTTGTCTTTTAAATCGAAGAAGACAGCGTGAAACTGCCATTTATCAGTAAAATAGACAGCAATATGTTTCTGTTCACACAGATAAGAACAGCCAGTGGTTGTTCAGTAGTTACTGCTGCACCACATGGGAAATGTACAACCGGGGGTGCATTTGATCAAAAAACAACTGCCATACAAATGTGTGTGCAAATGTTAGGCTGCTGGTTGTTTTTGGCATTGAGCGCACACTGTGATTACTATCACACTGTGTCTGCAATGAGTCCCACTACAGACAAGCCCACATGCTGAACGCTGGCCTGTTCACTCCCCCTGGAGGCTCCAAAAGCAGACTTAAGTCAAGACTGACTTTCAATGACCTCTTTATCTTTTTTTGTCGGGATCCGATTGCCACTACCAGTCCCCCTCGCCTCAAACCACCCCTCCACGGCCAGGGAGTGAAAATGCAGTTCACACATGAGAGGAAAAATATGGGCCGCTATCACGCACTGCAGCTACTTGGAAAAATCCCAGAAAGCCTCCCTCCTGCTTGTGGTTTCTTTTCTCACTTGCTGCCCCACCCCTCCCCCCCAACTCCATGTCTCTCTTCTCCTCTCAGGGGCAGGAGACATTTATGCAAGGGAGAATTATTATTTTTCCATTTCAAGGTCTTCACAAAACATAGGCCTGCCCCACCTGCCCGTCCTACTCATCCATTCTCGACTCTGTCCCTTTCTACCCACTCTCTCTGTTTGTCATTTACTCCCCTCCACCTCTGCAATCTCCCATTAACTGCCCTCCCCGCTTTCTCTGCTTCTCTTTTCTTCCTCATTCCCTCTCCTGTTTGTCTGTCTGTCTTCCTCTGGCAGGACTGCTGGCAGCACAGAATTAGTAGGTGAAATGGATTAAGGAGCCAGAATCCAGGGACTTCACTAATGGGAGGTCTGCCTCGGTTGTCTGCTGCTGCTGCTGCTGCTGCTGCTGCTGCTTCTGGCCATCAGCTGAGGTCAATTATCTGAAGGAGCCACATCTGGCCTGGCCTGGTCCAGCTTGGCCTTGTAGCAAGGTCCGTCCGGTCACTTAGAAAGTGGCCCTCCTCCTTCTCCTCAGACAAAATAGAGTGTTGAAGTGATAAAATATACTGATTAATCCAAAGGGGGATAAAGAGAAATGAATGAATGAGTGGATTTTTAACCAGTTAAGAGATTTATCATGGAAAAGCAAGAAGCATTTGCTAGATCAAGTTCTGAGACACGAGGCTCCAAGACATGGTCCATAAAGGGTTATTAAGTTTTTAATTAACTGTTTTTGTGATTGGGTTACAGTTGGAAACTCTTAATTAAACCACAGTTACTGATTTCACAGTATGTGGTCAGCTTGTTTGCTGTCTTCTCAGCACTTTTCTGGAGTATTGATTGCAGGTTGGTCTCTGCAGTCAGTGCAGAAAGAGCCAGCGAGTTAGTGGAGCAGAGGCAGGAGTTGCAAGGAGGCATAAATCCAACAGGGGAGGAAGATCCCCCTCTGTTGGGTTATTTAAAAATAGAAAAATATAATTCTGAGGGAGAAAAAGAGCTTTGCTTTTTAATCCTCTGTCTTCTATTATTGTTTTCAACCTCAGTTTTCTAACCACAGAACAATGCACACCTCCACAGAAATTTGTTAAAAAGGAGCTAGTGCATTCACCTTGAGACAATACAGATGACACACACGTTAGAGTGCAAACAGAGGCAATGTGGTCTCTATTAGCAACACTGAAAACACTTGAATTCACTGCTATTGTTTCCAGCCTCAAAGTTGTCCTCCTGCACAAAAAGCAGTTTGAAGGGTGGCTGCCTGGGTCAGTGTTGTACAATGTAACACACAACAGATGCAACCGTCGTCTTATTTTGGTGAGAACTTCCCCGTTCAGATGAATAAACTGGGGCTACTTTAGTGCTCACAAATCATCTTTGTAATATGATATATATATATATATATCTGACTTTCAGCATGTGCTTTAACCTCACCAGCGTGTGTGGGCTTAGATGGCCTTGGCAATACAATGTGAAAATTTGACCAATTATACAATATGTATATTCAAGTTACCCTGTAAGTGGAGGCCTAGCAGCAATGAGAAAACTGAATTTAGCAGCAGCATCCCGCGATCCAGCAATGCCATCTGAAAAAAGCATTACACAGTACAGAGCTATGTTATATGTTATGGGGGTCATTTTGCTGGCGGGGTTTAGGGGGTGAATTTTCTGATCCTGATGGGAATGGACTCTTCCAACATGAGAAGGTTCCATTCAAACAGGACAAAGGGATTATGGATAGCTTGATGAGTATTAAAATTATATGAATTATATGGTATGGGCTTCCCAGTCACTAAATTCCAATCCAATTGACTTCTGGGAGATTTCAGGCTGACAAGTTAGCGCTCTCCTCCGTCATTTAAATACCAAATGAAAGAATAACATAGGAGAGTCCCTCCAGCTTAGGTTTCGAGACATGTAGAGTCAGTGTCAAAGTACACTGAAGCTGTTCTGACAGACAATTCATATTTTGCTTTGGGTTTTTTTATGTCACTCGTTTGTGACCAGAAAAACCTCATCAAAGTCATTACCTGATGCTTTGCGCTAAAAGCCTTTCTAATGGCTAATATAGTCACCCAGGCTTGTCAGCATGTAATTAATTACCACTAATTGTGAGAAGAAGCACACCCAGTCCATCACCCCACATTTTAACCTTACTCTTTAACTAGAACAATTACTGATAGTTACTTAAAATCCAGTCCAAGCATCAGTACAACTGCAATTAGCTTCTGTTTGGCTTATTACAATCACATACCACATGGTCAGCGATGATTGAAAATCCAGCTGCATTCAAGTTGATGCAATAAATAAACTATTTGACATTTAGAAATACGATTAAATGAGAAAATTGATATTACAGAACCTGCCCTGTCTCTGATTATTCCATTCATTCAGTGTTTCCTTTGTTTCCCATAGCATGAATCCCTCAATCCAGAACTGTGATCAAGATTTAGTTTTTTTAGGTATTGCACATATGACTGATTGTGATCAGATTTAAGTAATAGAAAATGAAAATGTGAGCAGGGCAGGAGACCTCCAATGTTTTCACTGTCCTGAGGATGTGTCAAACTCCAACATCTCACCCATTTTGTAGAAATTAAAGAAATGGGATGGAACATGTTAAACGAGTCACTGTTGGATGAATTTTGTAACATTCAGACAGTTCATGCTGCCCAATTTTACTTTCTATGCTTAACTAGCAGACACTGACTTGTACTTGAAGTGTTGTCAGGTTCCTCATTTAAAAAGGTAGCAAATCTGTTTGAGCCGACTCTGAATTTAGTTTGGCGATAAAATGAGAATTTACAGCATTTTTTAAACTCACTATGATCAGGAAAGACCAAGGAAGCATATTTATGCTTTATTTATGCATATTTATGTTTATAAACTTGGATTTTCCCCAAAAAACTACAACCAAACACATGAGAGGTAGAAGGCACTGAATTTAGTTCAGCCTTTACAAAATCGCAAATCAAATTAATTCCCTTCCTACTGACTTTGACCCCTTCCACGATCAAGTGACAAAAGGAGAGCATGTGATCTGATGGACTCACATGTAAAAGCTCACTGGTGAGAACTTGACAGAGTACTGCTGACCAATCACGATCCATTTTAATTCCATATGAGAAAATCACTCAGTGATACCTTTCCAGTCTCTGACTTTTGGGGAAATCTAAACCAAAGAGCTTTCATACAGTGTTAATTCAAGATACACTGCATCATTTTAAAACAATTAGAGATGAAACAAGAACATTTGTAAACAGTGTAAAATGTTTATTTTATTTTGACAGATTTTATTTGGGACAAAAATCAGAAGCAGGATATGCACATGTGAAAGACTAAATACATTTAACTCTGTAGTGCAGTCGTCTTTTTAAAGAGTTGAAACTAAAATCAGTGTATCTACAAAGGCTGTGACAGATTGCAGACTAAAGACAAAAAAAAAAAACAACTACATGGAAAGTGAAATTTTGTCAATAAATTTGGCCATTTTGATGTCCCGTTTTGACAGCCCTCCACAATCATGTGTAGACAGTGTAATTTGGACCTGTGAAGACATATACATGTTAGTGTCAATCACAAGGCAATGACAACATGATCAAAATATTTTCCTAAAAACAACTTTTAAGAGTTTAATAGTTGCAAAAAAAAAAAAAATCCAATAAAATTACATTCTTTGTCATTTCAGAAAACCTTCCATTCTTTTAAATTGTGGTATAGCTCAAGGTTTTGCGTTATTAGGACTGTGGTCACTTTGACAGGTAGGTGCCGGCGCCTATCTGCATCACCAGGCTTTGCCTTTATTCATTCGAGTGACTAAACAGGAGCTCTCGCAACTGTTTGTTTTGGTGGCGCCTTTTGGAGTCATCAGTTATGGGACAAATAATATGGCTTGCTCTGTGGTTAACTGAACCAATATACAGTTTTGTCAAATTAAATACCATGGTTTTACCTGTAAAAATATACTAATCTAATTAGAATCACCCCGTTTTCCAAATATGGGCGCGTCTGGCTCCAGTTGTATAAGCTATTAGGCTCAAGTCAAAATGCTGGTCACAGTCTAAAGGGGGGAATGTTAGAGTAATTATGTCCACCTTTGATTTCCAGTCTGTATTCAAGAGTACAAGGTACAAATCAGATAGCATATGTGTGGCCATCTAGACACAGCTTTCAGTGCATTATGTGTCGCATCCAGTGTTGTGCAACCTTGGAAAAAAATATTAAAACTATCACCTAGTTCTGTGACAGCTCTTGCACATTCTGGTGGAAATATAATGTGACCTTCCTGTGTATTGGTAGGTGTAACTACAGCGTGCAGTGCTCCCAGCTGTGCTGTGGTTTGCCACTTGCAGCCAGTGAATACAGGTTTTGGTTTTTGGTCTCTGTGTGACATTTCTGTGATGACAAACTCAAGCAAACTGCCCACAGGCGCTGAGACTTCCTGCTGCTGTCAAACAATACTCTCCTAAAAACCACTCTCTAATCATACTTTACAAAATGTGAAACTTTGTACATATTGTGATACACATTATAGTTTTATTTGACATAAACTGTGATAACTACTCCTTTCCTGCAGCAGTTTGACCCCCCCGGCTTCCAAAAACATTTTTTGTAAATACCCTTAAAACTGACAACCACCAAAACAGAACAGAAGGTTTAGAGTGAATTTTAGAGAATATTAGCAGCAGCTCAGCATACAGCTTCTGTTTTGTCGAGGCTGTACCTCAGTCGGTGTGGGATTTATGTGTAAGTGTCTGGTGGAAAGTGCTGTGGGGGCCCAGAGACCTGTTGCACCATTGTACAGAGACTTTAATAAAGAGTGGATTAGGAGCAGCATTCCTCCCAGAGCGGCCCGGTCCGCCACACAGTAACTCAGTGGCTACAGCCTAATGCTGAGAGATTTTCAGGGACTGGGTTTGTCATATCAACCACTACTTTATTTGTGAGGCAGGGAAAGTGAGAGAGCCTGTGTTAGTGCTGGGGCTGTGAAGGAAGGCAGACATATTTGCAGAGCTTTTCACAAAAAAAAAAAAAAAAAAAAAAAAAAAAAAAACTATGGGAGTAAAGTGTGAACCTGATTTTCTCTTCCTTTTTCTTTTTGCATAAGGAGTGTGTGAAAGCCTGGCTATGGGCCAGTGATAACCGTTTGACATAAATAAATAAATAAATAAATAAATAAATCAGGCTTTATACAAGATCAGTTGCAGTGTGTCTAATTTGTTATTAACAAACCACAAAACTGTAAATATGGCAACAAATCAAACAAACCACTATTGACTTTGCAAGATGCACTTACTCTAATTGACAGTAAATAAACACAGCACTGTAAATGAATCTCCAGTCCCTGTTACCTTATTATAAACATTGAACCATTCTGGGTGATGGTTCATCTTCTCTGCCTGCAGAGCCACCCGTGACATGAAGCCAAACGCCTGTTAGGGGGAAAATAAAATGATGGCTGAATTTATTGCGAGCATGCTTCAAAATGCATGTTTTTAAGCACAAAGTGATTAATACACTGCATTAAATTTGATCCACTTTTTTATAAATAAATAAATAAATGGAAAAAATACAAAAAGATGATCAAATGTTCAGATGTACAAATTCTGCTAAAAGCAAAGTCATCAGAATAACAAACAGAAAAGGACTCCTGCATTTTTAATGGTCAAAATCTAAATTAAAATAAATAAATGTTAACAGTATACACATAATTAGTGAAAACAAATCATTCTGTAAGTAATCTTGCAAAATTGTAACACTTCAACAGAACTATTGATTAGAAAATATAGCGGGCCTGTTTAAAGGGCTCTGTCATCAAATTTGAAATAAGTTAAATGTGAAGTTTCATAAATAATAAATAAAGTAAGTAACGTTTATTTATATAGCACATTCACTGACATAAAGGTCACAAAATGTGGTACAACAATTAAAACACAATGTTAATAGAGAACCATGTTAGGACAGAATAAAAAAGTTTAATACTATATAAATAAAATAATGTCAATCCAAAGCTTAATAAAGTGCAATACTGCCATCTGAGGCGGGGAGAAGTACAAGACGGATTTCTGAATATAGAAGGTCCTCTTGGATGCATGTGTTCAATTTCCACAACCACAAAAGGACTTTAGAGCATGCATGCACACACCGAGAAACATACACACTCTTCATAAGTTTGGCATGTGACTCGCTCCAATCACAGGCCATCCAGGGAGTGATTACGGTTATTCTAATTATCTACAAAGAGGAGAGTGAAATCCCTCGTCATGCTCTCTGTGAGGAGAGGGGAAAAAAAGAAGAAAAAAAGAATCAGGTAGACCTATTTCAGAGCAATTTCCCACTGCAATCTCAATTAAGCCCCTAAATGCTTCCTCTCTGCCTAATTAAATCAACTGAAATGCCATTGTTTACATGCTATGGCTGTGGCCCCATCCACCACCTGACATGACGAAACAGAATTAGCCTCAAAGAGGAAATTGCGTTTAGCCTTTTTAGTGTGTTGTAACCAATTTCTGAGACAGCCTGCTCAATTCACGTGTAGTGCTATGCATGTAACACGATCAGGAGCTTGATCAAATTGGTTATCAAGGAAACCGTCTCCCGATCAATTTAAGTAATTGACATATTCCTGCAACTTGACCTCACTGGCACCAATTTAGAGAGCCGGGCGGTCTGCTTTTTCTCAGTTTTCATTGGCTTTAATGGAGATTGCTAAGCAGCCTGTCATGTCAGGTGTTGTCCAAACATGTCTTCTCCCTCTAAGGGCTGACTTCAGGTTAATATACCACTGAGGAACATTAAGTGACAGGTAAAAGGATTCTGTGTTAACACTTTTGGTTCCTGTACAATGTCCCAGTTCAAAACACTGTGCTTTTTCAGAAACTCCCTTCCTAATCTGTCCCTTGTTATAGAACAAAAAAGTCATCTCGTGGTATTTTAAGATACTTCCGACTGATTAAACATGGTCTATGAATGTTTATAACTCATTCTTCAGGCTAACATTTTTTTCCTTCTTTTTTGACACCATCATTGGTATTAGGGTTTCCACTACACAAGATGTTGGCTGAGACCATGCAAAGTGCCAAATACTGCAGTTCCTCTGGTGTCCACTAGAGGCTTGCTCCAAAAGTGAATTGATCCCCATACAATCCAATGTTAAAGTGCCCAATTTTACAGCAGAATTTAAGAGTAGACATTCACAGCCTAGTATAGAAAGTGTTTAGGGCTCTATAGACAGTTTCTCTAACTCATCTATCTGGAAACTAGATTTGGGGGTGTGGCCACTTTAACACAGACAACTGCTGTCACACCTCACCTTTGGTCTGCTCCACTGCATTTGTGTTGTAGGGACCTCATAAAGCAGTTTTAATGCATTTATTTGACAAAAAATGGTTTCTACTTGAGTTTTGCTAAATGAAGTTCTGGTATTTTGCTATTTAGCTACTTCACAATAACTGGCAGATTTCAATTTGTTACTTACAAAAATACAACTTAAGAATGGTAACCAAATTTGCTAGTGTTAGCTGACACTCTCATTCAAGAGTGGAAATGTGTGGCATTAGAAAACTGATGGAAACACAGTGTATAGTAACAATATGTACATTACAGTGGCTACGTAAATCCTTTATGGTAGGAACTAGCTTATACTGTACACAAGTGGGTTTTTCAGCTTGAGTACCTTTTTGTTTCAAAGAGAGAAAGATGACAGAAATTCAGTCTACACAGCTTTTAAAACTGTGCTCATGAATGTTTGTGCCCATTAGCATAGCACTTTGCTATGCATACACTCAATAGCAAGGCTGAAAGAACACACTGATGTACACTCTAAAAACTCAACAATGCTGTCTTAGTTGGCGAAAAAGCTAGCTTCAACAGAAACACCAAAATAATTCAATACACACACACACACACACACACACACACACACACACACACACACACACACCTGAGAAGCAGAATCAATGACTGGCATGGGCAATGAACTTTTTTAACACTCAATTTCACTCCAATAAAAAGAAGTTTTGTTGTCTAAAATGACTTCTGTCTTCTCTGCAGTAGGTGCTAAGCTAAAAGCCCAACAACAGCACAAACATGAACAACAACAGGCCAAATGACAGTACACAGCTACAAACATATACACATGGATCTGTAAAGCTTTTTGGAGCACCTATAGGCTACCAGCCCAGTACCATGCTGGTACCGTAAAGAGACAAGCATGCATGTATAGCATCCTACGCTTTTAAATAAAAGCAAAAAAATACAAGCTGGAGAAGCTTCAGCTCATCTTTCTTCCTCTTCTCCCTGTGCACTGCCACAACTTGTACATAAAACTACAATGTCCTCTAGTGCCTTCAGGCAGCTTTTCACTAAAACTACACAACACCGCAGTGTCCAACAGGACACTACTCAGAACAGAGTTCACCGAGAAGAGAAAAAATAAAACAACGAGTTCTTTGTGTGACTTCCGTCTTCTCTATAGCAGGGGCTAAGCTAAAGGATCAACAGCAGGACAAACACAAACACGAGTAGCTTACATTTCCAGCTGTTCCACATATCTTTGACACCGTCCCCATTTGGCGGCAGACAGCTACGACATGTAGGTGTGCGTTTACTGATCATGCTCGCCGCCTGCGCTTCATCAATCCTATGCTAAAGTTATTGCTAACCACAAATATTAGCAGTCTTATTTTCACTGAAGACTTACATAAAATACATAGAAACGATCAATTTATTTGCAAATGTGTAAAAATGTGACAAGCTAACAAAAATTAAAAGCATGACAAATGGTTTCACTGGTGAACATGCAATTAAGCAACTTCTTAAAAAGAAAGGTTTGTCATGTTAGCATTGTTTCCAACAGCCTAAAATGATTATAAACAATAGGAATGAATCCCTCTGCAAGTATTTATTTTTTCTTGTTTAGTAAATTCAAGGATTTTAATCATCAAATGTAAATGCAGATTTCATAACTTTAATCCTGCAACAGCTAAACAGTATCATGACGTTTGCCAATGATCAAGAACAATGTATTTTGAATTATCTAACCATCCATCCATTTTGTTTACCCCTAATTCATTCAACTGAAACTGCACTAAACCGGACTAGTTTATATTGATAACCCAAGCTTGAAAAGTGCTGTATAACATGGAAGCTGCACTGCTTTTATCATAAGTATTGTCACACTTTCCAAGACATTTCCCGTCCCCATTCAGCTGTCAGTGATGTGCAAATGAACCAAAGAGCATTTGGAGGGAATGGGAAACATAAGATGACTGTTAAGTATCATGAAGCCTGATAAAAGAAACAAAAATGGAGAGAAACAAGAAAAAAAATTAAATAAAAGCAGTAATCTCTCGCTACAAATGAATTGGAGTTGAATGTCAAAATAACCTGAAATAGTGAATCCAGAAAATAAATCCTGCCCTACATCAGCCTTTTCTCAACAGACAGTGCTCCCTTGGGGGCAGTAAACAGAGCATGAGGAAACAATACAGGCAAAGTGACAGTGCTGTGCCTGTCCGTCATCTGTAGGTCATCTCAACACCCTCCACTTGGGCCAAACAGAAATTAAAACCAATCCTCAACTCCCAGATGAGGTCTCGTTTCAGCAGAGGTCAAGGGCTTGGCCTCTCAAAGTGCTTTGTTTATCCCATTTGTATTGTACGGGCCACACTTCTCGAGCCAACAGGTCAGCCAGCTAGTCGGCTATCCATCCTCTCAGCCAGCCAGCCAGCAGTTCTCTCCAACTGGCCCAACAAGCTGTAGCTGTCAGAGTCACATAATTTGACGTGACATTATGCAGGCCCCCATCTCAAATAATCAGAAACACCCGACAGCAGACCGCCACTATGCCCCTCTCCCCTCCACACACACACACATACACACTCTTTTGAGGAGCCATTTTGGTGCTATTACAGCATGATTGTCATACAACACTGGATGAGACAATTTGACGTCGGAGCGGAGTGGTGTTTTCCCTCTCATTGCGGCTCTGGGCTGGAATACAGGACTCAGTTTCAAACACATGTGTCTGTTATTTACAGATCGGCTTTCCACCACCCCGCGGTCCAAGGGCTTAGAAACGCCTGCACTGCTTTGCCAGGACTAAGTGCATGCAGATTGTGCCCACCCTTACTAGCCTCTGACAGACACACACTTTCACACTGGTGCATGCACAAATGTACACACACAAGCCTCCTCGGCATATGCGCGAGTATTCGCCGACACGCACGCACAGGAAGACGAGCCGCTCTCCTCCATTACACACCGCCGTGACTACCCGATGATTACTTCGCTAGCCCCATCATCACCCGCGTCAGCGTTAGCCCCCTGGAAAACCTTCGCTCCTCTGCAAGCGAAGAAAGCTGTGATTTCGATGGCGGTGGTTGTGGTGGTGATGATAATGATGATGACCACACCTCATTTCTCTTCTTTCCCCAAACAGCTCTTCACGAGCTTCCAGCTGGCCAGACGTGGGCTGCCCGCTGAGTTGACATGTAACTTAAAGCAAAATATCAAGTAATTATGAAGCAAAGCTGCCAGCTGTGAAGTTCTTTCATGTAGTCAGAGAGAGAGAGAGAGAGCTCTGCTGGGCAAGTGTAACATCAGCGGTATTAATCTTCTCAAATTAAGATTCTTAAAGTTGAGAAAAGCAGAGCAGGGTTTCAGTTTGACTCTCTGCCAGTGTTGACGCTCATTTAGTGACTAATATCATGTGTTACAACTCTTCACACACAACTCAGCTCCTTTTTGTAACGAGTGTCACGTAACGCTCAGGTATGGTGTTAAGGCCAACTTATGCAAACCCCTCATTAACTGCGGGGGTTAGTAGCGAGGGCTCAAAAAGGCATTGGGCTTGTCAACAGACGGCAGACGTCAGGGCCATCTTACTTTACCCAAGGTCTGATAGCCAGATTATCTAACCACCTCCGCTTGGGTGCCACACCTTGTGGCTTCCCTCCAGCTATTCTCACAGGATGGGATGAACGCAGGATGCCTCTGGTTCCCAGGGAAAGTTTCACTTTGGAGATTGAAGGTGGGAACTGAACACCGCTGAGCCGATTAATTGGCTTCTTGCTCGTCTGAGGACAAGTGTAGGAGTTGTATATGCAAATCTGTGTGCATACCTCTAAACATTTGAACAAATTATAACATTTTCTTGTTAGCTTTCCTTTTTTCTCCCCATCCGGTGGAATGTAAAACACTGCCTAAACTCTTTGAAGGGTGGCAAATCCCTGAATCATCGCGTCCAAACAATAGTCAAGAAATGTGGGATACTCCCGAGTCCACTTAAAGGTGGCTGAAATAATAGATCACCAAAGTCATGTATCAAGGAAACCAACCATTCACTAGTTCCAGCTTCTTGGATGTAACGACTGAAGTGGAAACTGATTATCTTTTGGTATCTGGAAGGTCTAGAAGGTCGACTGGCAGGTCAGTGATTTGATTCGCTGTCCAACCGATCCGCCAGTTTAAATGTCCTTGGGCAAGACACCAAAGCGTCATAACTGCCCACAATATATTATCTGTAACAGGAAGACGCTGAGGTTATAAAAACATTAAGGGCTGTATGAATGGATGTGGCTTGCAGTGTAAAGTGGTCAGTAAGACTCAAAGTGCTACATAAATACAGCACACATGACGAAAGGAATTAACGTTCATTTCAAAAAGAAATAAATTCACTGATTGATATTGACTGACTGGGAAATTGACAAATCAACCCAACAGACTGTCCAATCTGATTGCTCAACTATTTGCCTGGGAGAAGAGGCCCTGCTTGTTTGGTATGGAGCATGAGCAAATGAATTCATCAGTCTAACCTGTATGCGAAAACATGTGCGTGTGTGTGTGAAGCTGGAGGAGGATGGCTTTGGGAGTTTGGTTTACCCAGGGGCTCAGTTTTAGTTGTAGGACAACTTATTCAACACAAGTAGACCAAGTCCCATAACGAGAGGCAGAGGCTTGAAGGAGATTTGGAGGAGAGGGAGCCTCTGACTGAATATAAAAAAGGGATGGGGGAGGGGGGGATCAGCCTCCAAGAGCAGAGCAGGAGCAGAGGCAGCTGTCTGAACACAGTATTGCACTCTTCAGTAAAAATCAGAGTCGCTACCTCAGACTCGAGATTGGAAGTTAAGTCCAGAAGTTTTTTCCCAGAGCTTGTGATGTAGTTATTGTTTGCGGCAACCTTGGGAGGTTGTTTGTGTATGGCAGACACTTAAAAAAAAATTCACACAAATAAAACTAAAATGTTCGGAATTTATTTTATTTATTTTTTTATTTGAAGTGACTATTTTTCAAAATAACAATAAATTAATTTTAAAATATTTTCCACAGCAGCTTGAAGTCGTTTCCGAGGAAAAGAGTTACAAGAGTAGGAGGGGAGTCTTTTCAGCCTTTCAAAATTATTTTAAAAATAATGTATGGGATGAAATCCAGGTAATTACTGATGCATTTGAGTAAAATTATACTTTTACATTTACAGTTCCACTAATGTTATGTGTTCAAGATAGGATTACTTTTTCATTTCTAGGCTGAAGTGAAATGTGAAAAAATAAGCGTACTATCAGCAACCGATGGACGCAGGAGTGGATGCAGTGTTTATACTTTAAGCTAGCCAGTGAAATATGTTTGTATTATATCCCAATATGGGGGGGAGGGGGGGGGGGGTCTATAAGAACAAGATAGCAGTGAGTGAATAATGTAAATATGTAATCCCTTTAAAATAGTTAAACATACAGCAATTAAATAAATTTTACTACTAACTTTTACTATTAACTAAAACTGTCAGAATCCATATATATTTTAATACAGCACGTGATAGGAAATACTTTTAAATGCTTTATCTTAATGTGTATATTTGCTATATGTTTTCGTTTCATCTAATAATATCATCGTAGGTCTTTGAATTGAAATGTTTTAATAATACTATTGTTGTGACTTAATTATTTATTCAATTACAAGAAAAACTAATTAATGGTTTTACTTTTTCTTTCATTTGGTTTTTATTTTTTTATTTATTATGTATTTTTATTATTTAGTTCAAATGTACAGCACTTTGTGTCGGCTGTGGTTGTTTTAAAGTGCTTTATAAATAAAGATGATGATGATGATTTGGAGCCATATAAATAAAATAAATTGACCCGAATCATCAATGATTGCACAATTACAAACAAACATGTTGCACAATTAAAATGAACATTCAAGGCAATGTTTTGTGTGGAAAACAGAAATGAACCAGATGCGTAAACATTGAGCAATATTTTACTATTTTACTGTTTCTATTTAACTGTTGTAATTTTATTATGCTCGTCTGAAACAGGTCTCTCTTGTAAATGAGACATTCAATCTCTGATGGGATTACCTGTTTAAATAAATGAAAAATAAATACTTTTATTTTTAAAATAATTTATGAATGAAAACTTCAAAACGATTGAAAATTGTCCAAAAATAACATTAATTGCCAACAATACTATCACTGATAAATTTAATAACCTCTTCACTGGTGCTCATACCCATTTGCTTTTTAATCCCTCTAATAAAAACAGTGGAGCATGCTATGGATGCAGATATTTAACCATTAAAAATTTCCCTCCTTAGGTTAAGACTGCCCTTGTTTACTTTACAAGAAAGACTGAAGATAATAACCGGCCATTTTTCCCCTCTATCCTACATGTAGCTTTTGAGTGATTTTTTTTTCCCAGGGCTGCTTGACTGAATATTTGTGGGAGAAGGAGGAATGCCATCGATGTCAACCTCAGCTAACACAACACAACAGTTGAGCATGCACAGCTCACCCTCTCTTATACAAGCTGCACCCGAAAGCTACCCGTTTCACTTGTGTCGCATGAAAGTTTCCACTTCATCCACCGAAATGTATAGCAGATGGTAATCTGTAAACATACATAACATAAAGCTTGATGTGTAAACAATATCAGCGACCACAACTTAGAACATGTTCAATTCCAGCCCAGATTTACAGTATTAAACACACACACACACACACACACACACACACACACACACACGTACGTCTATATGTGATTGCAATAACTCCCACTGACCAAAGCGACTCCAGAAAGAGGATTTCACCTCTCAAAGCACATTAAACAGACTGGACTTGACAGGAAAAATAACTCACAGTTACTCCTCCGACTAATGCCACAAACATCACACTGTATACCCACACGCCGCAGCTAAACTCCTGAGCCATTTATAAAGGCATCATAACACTTTCCACTTGCTGTAATCAAAGAAAAATAAACTCAAAGAAGCAATCCCAGCTGCCATGTTTCCTTTAAATTCATTTCCAGCTCTTGAGCATCTCATGAATTCGCTCAACTTGCTGTACTCACTTCAATGCATGAGTATGGCTCTACCGCCCCCTAGAGATCAGGAGAGGAAGTGTTTTGATACACAGGAAGGGGATTTGTTATTCTCATTATAAACTCTTGGGGATCTGATTTCCTCAAGCCCATCACTTGGAGATAAGTGGCGAATGGAAATCAGCCAGCATGTCGCTCCTCATCTCCATTCCCCTTCGGTAAAAGCCCTTTAAGAGCAGCCATGAAAAACGAGCTGGAGAGTTTGTGAAAATGCATCAGAGAGTTTGAGTGGTGTCTGGAGAGAATAAAAGAGGGTGAAAAAGAAGGATAGAGAGACAGACAGACAGAGCGAGCTGCCAGCATGTAAAATTGGAACAACATGAGCTCATTCCCCCAATAACATGGGGCACAGAATGGGAATGAGAGACGGACAAAGACTGAAAGGCAGAGACAGGGGAAAGGAGGGTGGCAACAAGTAAGAATTTAAAAAAAAAAAAAGAAGAGAAAAAGAAGAAGAGAAAAAGAAGAGAGAAAGCGATGCACAGCAGAAGGAATGATGGGGTTGTTAGTGGTTTGTGAACCAGATGAAACATTTTAACCAATTTGATTGTTTGTGAAAGAAATCATTCTGATCAAAACCCTAATTGCTGCCAACTGGCCTCCTGGCGAGTCTCAGAGTAATGCAGCCTGACGTGTCGGGGTAAGAGGAGAGGCTTTAGAGCCAGGAGGAGTAGATGGGGGAGGTCAGCGCTCACCCTCCGACTTCAAACATGGGGAAGTGTAAAAACAGACTATTTTAGGGACTAAAACAACTAACGATGGGATTAGAGGAAGTCCGCTAAGTGGCCTTGAGATGCTGCAGTTTACTTCGCCCCGCACAGAGTGAGCGAACGGAGCAGCTGCTTACAAGACGTGCCAAAAAACTTTTGAAAAGAATATTTAATGTTTGTTTTACCCCAGGAAGCAAGAGAACTAGTTTCAGCTGCCAGGCAGCTCTCAGGAACTGTGTTACAGTAGACACAGTCACCAATATTATAAATAACTATATAAATATTATAAATAACCTTCTGATAAATTGCCATAATTCATTTTAAATGAAACACTTACTTTCAGTGCAATCCTGAAAATTCAGAGCTAAACTGTACCACCAATGTGCACCTGTCCATTTCATCTAAGTACCTCATACAGTACCTGCATATTTTTCCATCCATCCATTTTCTTCCACTTATCCAATTCAGCGTCTCAGGCTGTCATGCCCACTTATACACCTAGAGTCATTTTAGTAAGAAACACCAGTTGACCTAACCCCATGCATGTCTTTGGACTGTGGGAGGAAGCAGGAATTTCCCAGAGACAACCCATGCAGACAGACATGAGGAGAGAATGCGAAATGCAAACAGTAAGAGACCAAGCTGGATTTGAACCCAGACCTTCTTACTGTGAGGCAACAGTGCTAACCGCCATCCTGTTATTGCACATGGTTCACATGATCAGGTTCACTTGTCTGTATGGAATACTAGGTGTATTTGTTTCTTTATGCATTATATTGTTATGCATTGTATTTGGTGTAACTTCAGATGCCCTCATGGTTGGGTATCTTAATGATACTTTTATCTGGATAAATAAAGGATTACACCGCCGCCCGGCATATTCGCCCTACTCAAATATTACCATACTTTACTGTTGACTCTGATTAGCATCCCAAAGTATCCTTGCACTGTGTCCTTGTGTGTCTTTAGAAGCACTTAAAATTTAAACACTTCGTGATAAATATTCAAAGGATGGATGCTGGTTTTTATGGATAGTGGCACAAATTATATAAAGAACAGACCTCTGCAACATGTGCAATTAAACTATCCTGGTGTCACTGAACGTCCTGAGCACTGCCTCAAAGTGTCTCTAGACTAAAGTAACAATCTGGCATTCAGGGCTTGTTTGGATTCATGGTCTGTTTTAGTTATTCTTTGAATAATATTCCCCAATGGGAATCATAATAGTTTTTAAGGCAAGGGTTTTCTTCAGCTTCCCTTTTTCAGTAAATATTAAACACAGACGCACTGTTTGGCAAGTTTGGTGGAATTATAAGAACACGGGCACTGCTTCTATTTAAAATTGTAGTTTTTGTTGAGAAAACGAAAAAGCAGAGTATAAGGCGCGAAACCACAATATAATTGGAGGGAAAAGTGTTTTAATTTAGATACATTTTTTTTTAAATATACTTGCTAAGTATGAGGAATCTGATCTGAATGTCTGTTAGTGAGTAGAATGGACTGAGCAGTGTGCTTTGTATTACTGCAAGCTACAAACCAGTTTGTTCATAAATAGATTTGTAAATAATTTTGACTATTACACTGTATATATATTGAGCACTGCAGCAGTAGCAGGAGTAAGAAAACTTTTTTGTTGAACCATTTTTGTCTTGTTTATTGGTTATGAGTTTAAGTTGGAGATTTGTCTTTTGTTTGTTTCTGGCCTTTTCTTCGGTGTGGTTGGTGTGGGTAGCTGCACCTCATGTTACATCCAGGTTACCCCAGGCCGGGGACGTAATATTATTTAAATCACTAACTTTTTCCTGCAACTTCATGTCTTTTCTTGAACCACAAAATTTCTATAATTCAGTGTCACGTAAACCAAGTCAGAGATATTGCATAACAACCAAACAATAGTTCATTGATGACACTGACACGAAGAACGCTAATCACAGTATTGTTTTTAAACAATACCAAGCCCTAGATGTTATTATCCTGCACATTTGGTGTCTTAGGTCATTCATAAGTACTTCAGAAAAAATGCTGAAACTTGACACAGTTATAACCTGTGGAGACATGTCTGACTACTGATTTCAATATCACAATTTTATGCTCAGTATGCTACCAGAATCACAGCTGAAATTATGAGTTTCCGATCGACACTTTGGGCATGCATCTGGCAGCGTGCAACAACCCTCCTATAGGTGAACAGATTTTCAAGGCTACAGAAACTGGAAAAATGACTGCTTCATCCCAGACTCTACTGGCCACCTGGAATAAAAAAAGACCACTAAGACAGAAATAGATGTGCATGGTTCTTTTTTCCCCCCCTTTATGTCAAATTCAAAGAAACACCATTTACACACCATCCAGCTGTGCAGGCATGGCTGTTGTGGTCTGATATTGTGATCCCAGCACTTATATAAAACTGTTATTTTGAGGCACTTTTCTTTTATTACACCTTTAGCATCTTACATCCTGCGCTTGATTTAATGACAACAGACACTTCAGTTTCAATCACCATATGCAATGGTGCCTAGATGTCGAATTAGCTGCTGATTTTTGCCTGTCGTTCAATCTTTTGCACGCATAACTGCATACTAATCGTGGCAGAGAGAGGCGCCTGCCTGTCCTTTGGAAGCAATTACAGTTTCAGGGTTTTGCTCAAGGGAATGTGGACAGAAGAAGACAGTGATAGAATCGCCATCCCTGCAATTTGTGGACTAGTCCGCCACAACTCAACTATACGTGGTAAATCAAGAATAGGACCTATGCATATTTTGAAAAAAGTGCACACATGCATGACAGGGAAAGGGGAGAAGACGTTAGATACACCTAACTGCACCTGATCATGAATGGCTAGCCTTACATAAACATAATCTAAATTAGGTCTAAACTCAAATCAAAGGAAGTGATGAAAAAATAACAGCAATATAAAAAAAATAAAATTCTAAGTCATAGATCCCTAATTAGATCTAAGACTTCAACAAAGCTAATTACTATATTAACATAAATACACACACCTGATTAAAGGTTTTAAAGTGAAGCTCTTTGAAGATGGCATCACGGTCCTCCACCTCCATCCAGCCTGTGGCCCTGAGCTCGACCAATAGCTGCTCCCGGTCTTCAGGGGAGAGCCAGTGTGAGTCTGATGACTGGACAAAATCATATTACGGTTAAACTCTTTAGCCCTGGAATTATAAAGGACAAATCACGTTTTTTGTAAAAAAAATTTCTTGCACTATAATGAAAAGTGCTGATTCAACCTTTACACACATGCTTAGTCTAGTATTAGGAGTTCTCTGACTGCTATTCACGCTGCGTCCAAAAGGTGGCGGTCTAGACCCAAAAATGAACGTTAACGCCGTCCTTTCCAGGACAACAGGTCAGGCTTACCTGGGTGTAACCTGCATAAGGGACCTAACTTGATTGGTTTAAATAACGGATTTGGACGGGACTCCACTCAAGCCCCGCCCTACTCTAAAAGTCTCAACCAAGCCCTAACAAAGCGTACAAAATGCAGGCATTTCACAGGCTAAAATAATAAATAAATGTGATGGTTAACTTTTAATATACAGTTAATCTCAACTTCGCAATAATATGAATACCAACCTCGCCCCGCTCACATTTCTATTGCACATGAGCCAAATGCCAACGTAAAAAGCAAAGGGATCAAATTAACTGAGAAATCTAAAAAACTACTAACGCCGAATTAAAGAACAGCATAAGAGCAATTCATAAAACTGTTACACACTTTAATCGTTTGCGCCTTAACGTAAATGGACGCCTTAAAGTTTGTATTTACATTTTTCCTGGTAGAGTTCAGCGTACGGTTTCTCACGTGATAGAACGACGCGAGCTGGATACTTTGGAGGCTACACGTCGGAACGGTGCTTGGCTTGTCACGTGGGAGTGCACCCACACACTTAGCTGTGTTCAAAAACAGACTTTCCTCACGTGGAGTTTGTTTCTTCTGTTATTTAATGCTAATGCTAAAGCCTGTCACTACATTACTCACCATTTTAGATGAGTTGTTGCTGCAGAACGGAGGCGCCCTCAAGCTGCTCGGCAGGTGTAGAAGGCTGCCTGTCCTCAGGCTAAACATTAACCTAAACATTATCAGTAAACTGTCAGCTGTCCTCTCTCCCTACCAATGCCCCCTCTGCTCTTCCTCTACTGCCCTCTCATACTTTGCCATAGCTGTTTAACGTAGTGCCTGATTAAAATCACGCATTTTTCCAATGGAGTCTGGTTTTCTATTGAGAAGCAGTGGTATGATACTGCAAATATAGCCGAGAGCCATGGATTTGTGAATGCTTTTTAAGGACAAGTAAATGATGTGATTTTTTGCTTTCCACTGCTAATTATCTAACATGACAAAAGTCACTTTTCGCTCGTCTTCATGTGTTTTTCAAACTGGATTTCGATGCAATTTCTGTTGTGTGCTTATATAAATAAAAAATAACCCAAAAGAGTTGCTATAGCCAGATATTTTATGTTTGAGGTGTTTTTTCACTTAAATAAAATTACTTACTGAACACGTTTCATTAGGTTAAATATATAAATATAGAATGTCTTAATACACCCTATAGGTATCAGTCTGCTAAAGTAACAACTATGATGACAAATTTCTCTTCAATTAATTAACACTACTACTGAACATCTGACATATGCCATGATTGAAACGTCATTTTCACCACTGTATAAGCTAACGGAATATTCTTTGATCCTTTGGAAGGACTCTGCCAGTGACCTCTGACCTGTGCCAGGGGGTCTGCGCCTCTGTCCTCTTTTCTTTTGCTGCCACAACAGAGAATTTCCTTCCTACACACATCACTGTTTGCAATGTTTTCATTTACAGCTGTAAAATATCTCCACAGGATGTTCCTCTCTTTCACTCACTGCAGCCTACATGTTTGTTCAGTGCAGCTGAATCAGGGGACTGCAAGACAACAAAACACAGTAGAGCCAGGAGGAGGAAGAGGAGCAAAGTGTGCCTGCATGAGAGGAGTAGTGTTTGTACAGACATGTCAACTATTTTGTTTTTTTGTACTTTGGACTTACTTGGGTTCAGCTGAACATCAACTAAAAGGCACAAAAAAAAATGACAGCACAGTTTGTCTTCTCGCACACAGCCTCAAAATGTTACTTTTAATGCAAATCTTTATTCTAAACCGCAAGAGCTCAAATGTTTTTATTTCACTCAAACACTTAAAACATGAGCACATTAGCCATTTTAATAAACTAAACTGTTTAGCGAACAATTCTTTACATCATTCTTGACGAACAGTCTGTGAGGTTTCAGTCTTGATGCTCGTGCTCTTGTCCGGGTATGAGCCAGCGTATGCTGTCAGTCCGCAGGATGGCGTACAGAGTGAAGCTTGTGATGAAGAGGATGGAGAAGACCAGCAGCCAGTCGATGCTCCTCACGGGAACGCTAGGGAGGGGACCGAGGCGGTCTACGTCTGTCACATTTCTATCAGGGCCGGCTTCAAAACCTGGAACACACAGAGTTGGATCACACATGGGTGCAAGTTTCATTTGAGTGGTCGTTCAGATTCATTTTACATGACTCAAAATGTTCTTCCAACCACCCAATTCTGACCCTTTTGAGCCCAAACCAGTAAGCTCTATATAATGTAACACATAACCTGCATTTGTACCTGTCTGGTTAACAAGAAAAGATGTGAGCGTATCCAGCGTTCTGTCAGTGTGGTTGAAACGAGCCATCGGTTTTGCCCCTTGGAACAGCAGGATGTTGGGCACTGCCACAGTCCCAAACCTCGTGGAGAGGCTGGTGGAAGATGGAGACATGCATTACAAGAAAATAACACGCAATAGATTTAAATATTCACTGGTCAACAAAATAACCTACAGAAAAATCTTTTGAATATACATGATAGATGCATTCAAAACAATTTTTGAGTCTGCAGTTAGTCGATTTTTCTTATTTCAGCTGTTTCCTTTAAAGGTAACAACAGTGGATCATCTGCCTCCATCTAATCCTGTACCAAGTATTCTCCTCTGTCACACCAACCCTCTGTGTACATTATACTTACACAATGTCATGTATAATGTACAGGGATACAGATTATTATAAGCACCCTTTATGAGAACATAATCAATCAATTCTTGGATGTTTACACAAAATAGAGTCCAAACATTTGTTGCAACAAAATGATTTTCAGCTTTTCAAAATTCTGGTCTTTAATTTACTTACTTTGCCTCAAATGTGATTATAAAACCAAAGTCACAAAAAAGACTTTATTCTACATTTGTATTTTTATCATTTTCAACACAAAAGAACTTTTATCAACTACTCTAATTATCCAATTAACTGTTTGCTAATAAACATGAGCTATATTCTGCTTCTATATAGATGCTAAGGGGTGGTGAGCCACAGACGACAACAGCTTTAAAAAGTATTCTAAGAGGGGTTTTCACAGTGAGATTACACAGTTAAAACCAGAACAAAGGTGATCATTTACCTGCTGTGCTGTGAGGCATCCAGTGCCAAGAAATGCATGCTGGGAAAAACCCGGGGAAGGGCGTTGAAGTGAGGTGCCAGGTTGGCTGAGAACTGGCACCAGGCGGTGAAGAACAGCACCACAGAGCACTCTGTGCTGTTAGCATTGAGGAACTCCATTAGATCCTGAAAGAAAAGAAGGGATGGGTTTAGTGTTTTTTATCCAGGAGAGAAACAGGAAATTCTCCTGCATGGAATTTTATAAGAGGGATACAAACAGAACCTGAATTCTGGTAAATTCACTCAAA
This sequence comes from Maylandia zebra, assembly GCF_041146795.1. Classification (NCBI taxonomy): domain Eukaryota; kingdom Metazoa; phylum Chordata; class Actinopteri; order Cichliformes; family Cichlidae; genus Maylandia; species Maylandia zebra. Next base: position 24,804,186 of record NC_135176.1, on the reverse strand, counting down.
AATGAAAGGTGTAAAGGCAACAAACAACAATGCTCACGATACAAACAGTGAGTCATGCTATGATGAAATAAAACAAAACTGATTTACAAAAAGGTTTATACACACAAAAAATATACAAATAGATGCATTAGAAAAGTTGATAAATGAATCTTGTATATGGTAACTGGTGTAAATGTTTGGGAAATTGGTGGCACACTTTTTACACACTTTACACAGCGTGTAAACATGTGCCTCAGAGGATGGAGTGAGTACCTGTGAGGCATTGAGGACCTGCACAGTGAAGTTCTCCATTCCTGTGATGTTCCGTCTATCACAGTTGACTTTGTACGTCTTGGCGGTCTCCGTGGTGTTGTGCTCCTCAACCGTTATGACCTCCGCACGCACAATGTCAAGCGTGAGCTGCAGGGAAACATTCAAGGAAAAGTTAGTTTCAGCAAAACTGCATTTATAACTATGCATATTTGGGCTAATCTTCAGTGAGACATTATCAAGCACACGTCAAAACATAAAAGCTAAGCTGAGGCTGAAATTAAATTAACCTTGTTATTGATTTTTTTATCAATTCATTTTTAAGATAGGAGAAGACTTTATTGATCCAACAGCGGTTTAAGTCAGTTGGTTTATAACAACCAGTGTTAATATCTTAAAGTAAATTTGTCCAGGAAGACATTTGAGAATCAAAGGATCTCATTGTCTCACTTAATCATCTTAGAAGACAAATCTGCAAATCTTCACAAGTGCAAATTTTACCTTAATAATAAATCATTTACTAATTTGTGATTATCTTTATATTTTGGGTTTCTTTTGGAATTTATACATCAATTTAGATGTCAGTCACTGTGGTAACTGAGGTGGTAACCCTTTAAGGCTGCAGTCTAACAGCAGTCCCTTTTTATGTCTCACAGTTTCATCTTACTAACCTGCTGTGATGATTCAGCATCTTCCTCCTGTGATCCACCATTCTCAGCTGGAGCCGGTGAACTACACTGGGCACTGCTGTCATCACAGGGCGGGGAGAAGCCTGACTGAAAGTCTTTCACATTTTTGGGGAAGAGAGACTCGATGTCAGATGGATCGATGGGAGTTTCAGTGCCCATCACAGCATCTGCGATCTCAGCCGTCTTGAACTGCCTCTTCGGCAGAGAGTCCAGGTCTCCGGACTCTACAAACTTGGGGCTGTTCTCCAAATCGGACAAAGTGTCCTCTGACAAAATGAGCTCCAGTGAGTCGTCATACTCTAAGGGACAAAAAAATAATTAAACTCAGTACATATAACATATTTGTAATTGTTTTCCATTCCATCTGACTTTTAATAGTGAATTACTGCAGAAGTTTATCTGAGGACAATCAGATTTCTTGCCATAAGCTGACAGTTACACTCCTGTGAAAAGCATTTGTTCATTTCCCGATTTCATAGTTTTTTGCACATTTATGACACGTAATTGTTTCGGATTCATAGGCATCTGATTAGAATAAACAGCGTCTCTCACATTATTTCAGTCATCTAAATCCCTTTGAAGAACTAGCTAACTAATAGAATATTACACAGAGAGAATATCCTGTGTTACTGTTAATGATCAACCTAAATACAAACATTATATTAGATAAAGGTTTGTACTGTTAGCATTGAGGCTAGCTGCAGCTATCAGTCTCTTACCTTGACCAGACGAAAACTTGAAAACATCCTCATGATGCAGCAAAAACAATAAGACAAACCGTAATTGAAGCTTATTTAAAATCCCCCTCATGTTTTTGAAATGTAACGAGCCAAACACGATTATGAAACGCTGTCACGACATTTTGAGCCGTGAAGAGATGCTGGTGGACTCATAGGAACGAGTGGTCGGATCTGTGGCGGAAGAAAATAGACGATGCACATGAAAAGGTGGCTTCCGGGATGCTTTTTTTTAACCCATACATTTATTTTTCTCTAGGAAATCCATCCCATATATTTCTAGACCATTCCTTGGCCGTTTTTGTGCTGTTATTGGTGCCTTTTACGGGGAACACTGATTTCCAGTTTGGGTACTCGGGTATATCAAACAGGGTTTAAGACAGCGTCACCTCACTTCCTGAAGTTTACTGCACAGCTCCACCTTTTGTTTTGCGTATGTGTCCATACTACGTATTACGGTAAGGGAAACCGAGAACCGATTTCAAAATAAACGCGATCTTCAATGGAACGTGATTTCAACATTACCCTACAATTTTAGTCTGCCATTGACGATATAATAAATAATGGAATAAAAAAACATGCCAATATAGAAATGAAAAATAACTTTTAAATGACAAAAATAGTCAAATATGGCAAACCCACATACGTAAACTTGCTTAACCAAATTAGAAAATTAAGACTTCAAGATATGTAAAGGTGATTTGAGAGGGGGGAAATGGTTTGTATAAAGTGATGTCAAAACGCTGATATCCAAAATCAGAGTCACTTACTTACCCTATACTGCCTGAGTAATGGTGTCAAAATTACTCTGTGGAAACTGAATTTACTTGCAATGGCTGTACACTTCTTTTGAAATTGTAATTTCTAAATGTGGTTATGCATAAGTATTTCATACTTGAATATTTCTGCCTTTGGCAGTTTTTAATTTGTATTTAATGTTTATTTCTGTATTGATATTTATCTCATGGTATATTACATCATTGATCACCGACTCACGTTGATTAATGTTAAAATTACATTCACAACTAGATTGCTAGATTGCTTTTATTTTGGATTTAGGTCTAAGTTTCCCGTACCGTAATGTGTAGCACATACACGTAATGCAAACTAAGGTGGGGGCTGGCTTGACTGAGTGTCTTAAAGTGGTACAAAGTCCGTTTATTCCCTCCCCTTCTACTCCTCAGCCAGTTAAAATATGAATCTAAACACCATGTGATCAAATGAAAGCGCTGAAAAGACCATACACCACAGATTAGTGTGTAAGGAGGCAATGAATGCAGATTTTCTCTGGTAGCTGAAAGTGAAACTTAATTTGACTGGACAAAATGGCGCTGCAGCTGATTCAGCTGGATCAAGAAAAACTGAGCTGTTCCATTTGTCTGGACCTCCTTAAAGATCCAGTCACTATTCCCTGTGGCCACAGCTACTGCATGGACTGCATCAAAAACTGCTGGGATGAGAAGGAAACACACAGCTGCCCTCAGTGCAGGCAGACTTTCACACCGACGCCTGTCCTGGTGAAGAACATGATTTTAGGTGAGTTAGTGGAAGACTTAAAGAAAGCAGAACATTCAACAGCTTCATCTGATCATACCTTTGCTGGACCTGGAGATGTGGCCTGTGATTTCTGTTCAGAGAGGAAGCTGAAAGCCTCCAAGTCCTGCCTGGTGTGTATGGCCTCTTACTGTGAGCAGCACCTTCAGCCTCACTACAACGTAGCTCCATTAAAGAAACACAAGCTCATCAAAGCCACTTCAAAGCTTCAGGAGAACATCTGCCCTCGCCATGATGAGGTGATGAAGATCTTCTGCCGCACTGATCAGCAGTGTATCTGTTATCTCTGTTTAATGGATGAACACAAAGACCATGTCACAGTGTCAGCTGCAGCAGAAAGAGCCGAGAAACAGAAAGATCTTGAAACAAATCAGCAAAATGTCCAACAGAGAATCCAGAACAGAGAAAAAGATGTGAAGGTGCTCCAAGAGCAAGTTGAGGCTATGAATCTTTCTGCTGATAAAGCTTTCAGAGAATGTGATAAGGCTTTCAAAAATTTGATCAGTCTCATTGAGAAAAAAAGCTCTGAGGTGAAGCAGCAGATCAGATCCAAGCAAAAATGTGAACAGAACAGAGTCAAAGAGCTTCAGGAGAAAATAGAGCAGGAGATCAGAGATCTGAGGAGGAGAGACACTGAACTGCAGCAGCTCTCACTGACAGAGGATCACCTCCATTTTCTGAAAAACTACTCCTCACTGTCACATCAGAGTGCATCTACAAACGTACCCACCTACAACAATCTTACTCTGCAGTACTTTGAGGATGTGACTGCATCTGTGTCACGGACCAGAGATAAAGTGAAGGCTCTTCTCAGTGATGAGTGGCCAAAAATCTCAGTTGGAACGACCAAAGCAGATATTTTACTGCCTCAAGGAGAACCCAAAACCAGAGACGACTTTTTGAAATATTCTTGTCAGATAACACTGGATATAGATACAGTGAACACACTTTTATCATTGAGTGACAGCAACAGAAAAGTAACACTGATGAGTAGAAACCAGTCATATCCAAGTCATCCAGACAGATTCCTTGTTTGCCGGCAGGTCCTGAGCAGAGAGGGTCTGACTGGACACTGTTACTTGGAGGTGAAGTGCAACGGGATGGTTGGAGTAGCTGTTGCATACAAGGATATCGGCCGTAGAGGGACGGTGAAGGAATGTGGATTTGGATTT